>NC_034592.1:72200185-72222456 GCF_900095145.1 Mus pahari | reverse complement strand
GAGAGAGAGAGAGAGAGAGAGAGAGAGAGAGAGAGAGAGAGAGAGAGAGAGAGAGAGAGAGATGTACATGCAGCACACATATCATAGTGCATATGTGGATGTCAGAGTATAATTTTCAGAAATCCCATTTCACACTCTACCTTGTAGATCCAGGATATTCCTTTTTACTTTCTCCTTCTACTCCATAGTTCAGGATAGCTGGCCCTCATATTTCAGAGAATTTTTTCCTACTTCCTCTCTTGACCAAAGTGTACTAGTATTGTGGATGTGTATATACATGAAGTGCATTGTTCAAGGTCTAGAGTAAAACACAAGCCATTATGTTACAGAACAAACACTTTGTCTGCTGAGTCACTCTCCTGATTCAGTTCTCTGGCCTCTGATGATGTACTACTCATTATAAACATAAATACTCACCTGCTCAAATTGATAAAGTGTATAACTTACTTATTTTCATACATATCCATCATTACTACATGTAAAACTGGAGAAGAGTTACATTTATATTAGAATCAAACTTATATTCACATTAGAATCAGATTTTACACTGGGCTTGTGTAGTAAAATATTAACAAGAGACAGGGCACTACTCAACAACTGTGTGTCCCATATCTCTTCATGTCAAAGAACAGGGCAGCTCCTAGACACTTTCTTTGGTAGAATCTTTTTATCTGTTTTATAGTTCTTCATCTTTCATAGTCTTTGTTCCCTAACTACTGATTGCTAGTTTTTAATCTACAAATGTGTATTGTTGTCTATTAAATGAGAAGACCTTCTTGTAGAGAGACATTTGATTGTGAATTTTTTTCCTTGCAGATCAAACACATTGCCTGCTCTTAAAATCAATATCCTATTTTACCTATTTTACAGTTTTTCAATTTTACACGGCACTCGCAGAATGTAACGGATATTAAAATTAGTCATATTATTTAAACTATTGGGAAAGACTGCTATATTTGTTAAAGCAAACTTACAAATCACTATCCATTGAAGACTGTTTTACACACTTGTGTGTATTTCCACAGTTCTGACAAGATGAAGTGGGCAATTGTTGCTCGGAATTTAAAGATATGTCAGTTAGATAAAACAAGAAGCTCAAATTTCTGTTCCTCAAAATAATAAAATAACATTAAGTAGTTGTTATCTCTATCATCAGTTCTTATACCAGCATCTAAGTTTTGAAGTAATTACTTTGTAGTCATCTAGATAGTTGAGAAACAAACCAAAACTGCAATTCCAGAAAACCATATTGGTCCATTAGTTGTTACACAAATCCCTGTCGGGCATACATATGGGGAAGAAGTTGTAGATAGCTAATAATGATGCCCTCTTCCTCTTCTTGCCTAACCTCCTCGCCCTAGACAAAGGCTGGACAAGCTTATTTCACAAGACTTTCTACCCCTACTAAGGCTGAATTGCTGCTGGATGACTAGTCAAGTTCGAGAAGGCAAGCTCAAAGTGAGAACACTACATACCTAGCCCAGGTAGTGGGCCTATTAGCTTTGTTTGTTGTTGCTGTTATTTTTGTGTTTGCTTGCTTGCTTTTTTCTAAACTGAACAATCTCAAATAAATGAAAGGAGAAAGGAGACACCCACTAATTCCCTACAATTTTTTTAGGAGATTATAATATAATTACATCATTTCCATCTTTCCTTTCCTCCCACCAACCTTCGTATACACCATTTTTCCACTACCTTTATATTCAGTTGTCATTGCTAAGTCCTTTGTAACTTGAAGCTTTGTCAGACTAGTTTTCACATTTGTTAGGATCATCCTTGTTCAGTTCATATTTGAGAGGTCAGGTTAGTAAAACTTTATATGAGTAACTTCTAGTAATATTAGGAGCCACAGTACTATAACTCTCATTCTTTTTGTGTTGTTTCTTAGGCAATGCTCCCAGATCCTTAGGTGAAAGAGTATTTTGTAGGTATATTTTTGGCACTGGACCCCACAGGTCTGTATTTTTATAAGTTGTATTTTAGTGTAGTGTTCTCCTTTTGTTGCAAAGAGAAATGTCTTTGATTAAGAATGAAGACAGCCAGGCATGGTAGCACACACCTTTAATCCCAGCACTTGGGAGGCAGAGGCAGGTGGATTTCTGAGTTTGAGGCCAGCCTGGTCTACAAAGTGAGTTCCAGGACAGCCAGGGCTACACAGAGAAACCCTGTCTCAAAAAAAAAAAAAAAATGAAGACTACGCTACTCTATAAGGGTTGGTATCTGTAGATTGTTATAACGGATTATGCTGGTTTAATAAATTAGAGGCTGAAGATATTCCTTCAATGACTATGACTTCACTAGCAGTGTATATAGTCTTAAGTCCAACTAGACAGGTGTTGTTTACTGCTAAAATGCTCATGCCACTGTCATACAATTAAAACTGCCATGCTGGTCATTGATGTGGATTATAGGTGTCATAGATGGATAGAACTGTTGGCTGCCTCCATCCTTTGGACGCTTATATGCTATCTTCCCAGAGAGGAGCCATTCAACTGAACTTTTTTTCACCTGGACTGACAATGCTCCCTCCAGGAAACAAAGACTACCTAATAAAACCCCAAATAATAGGCATGAGAAGGCCTCCGTTAAGCTGTCTAGGGGTTGTCCAAGAGACTCCAAAACACAATATTTGCTCTTGTTCACCCACCAACGTGTAAAGTAAGTTCCTATTGCTGAAAACACCATGCACTTCAAAATCAGAACCTGAGAATTTCAGAAATGAAAGTGACCTAAAAGAAGTTTTAATCAGTTGTTTATGTGTGTTGTACCTGAGAATTTCTATGCTGCTACTTGTCCTGCTCAAGTGTTATTTTTTCTAGACCAAGGGGCCTCTCTTCCCAGGGATGGCCAAATAGGCCATCTTCTGCTACAAATTCAGCTAGAGACATGAGCTCTGGGGTTACTGGTTTGTTCTTATTGTTGTTCCACCTATGCCCCAGTACAGGGGAATGCTAGAGCCAAGAAGTAGGAGTGATTGAGTAGGAGAGCAGGGCAGCGGGAGGGTACAGGGAACTTTCAGGATAGCATTGAAAATGTAAATAAAGAAAATATCTCATAAAAAATCCAAAAAAAAAGTTGTTTTTTCTGAATGAATTCTTTTACTGGCAGAGAAAACGATTAGACCTCCTAGACAGTAATCTTCCAAATATCACTGAACCTATACTTTGTGTTTTCCTCATATAAGTATATCCTACAAAGACTTCTGCAGTTGTTGAATTCTCAATGGATATTTACAGAGACTACAGAGGCGTGTCAAGGAAAAAACAAATTATTCTGCTCTTAGTTTATAATGAAATATCACCTTGTGATATGAAAACAAATGTGATGTTTATTGTTTTTTTTGGAGAAAATAGTAAAAATTTAATTGACAGAACTCCTGATGGAAAATAAACAGGACAATATGAGCAATGAAATAAACAACATAGACTTATACTATAATTCAAAGTAGAAAAATTAACATCGATGAATCCATAGTGACATGAATGAGTTTGCATAGGTAAGTAGGTAAATGATTAAAACAAGTGTTCTATCCAGATGAATTCTTTGTTTTGTTTTGTTTTGATTTTTAATTTTTATTGATTATTGTATTTCTTTTTTTATTGGATATTTTCTTTACTTACCTTTCAAATGTTATCCCCTTTTCTGGTTTTCCCTCCAGAAACCCCTCTATCACTTCCTCTTTTCCCCTCCTCCTATAAGGGTGCTCTCCCACAACCCACCCACTCCCACTCCTTGCCCTGGCATTATCCTACATTGGGACATTGAGCCTTCACATGACTAAGGGCCTCTCCTTCCATTGATGCCCAACAAGGCCATCCTCTGCTATATATGTGGCTGGAGTCATGGGTGCCTCCATATGTACTGTTTGGTTGGTGGTTTAGTCCCTGGGAGCTTCTGGGGGTCTGGTTGGTTGATATTGTTTTTCTTTCTATGGGATTGCAAACCCCTTCCACTCCTTCAGTCCCTGGTTTAACTCCTCCTTTGGGGTCCCCATGCTTATGTAGATGGTTCGTGGCAAGCACCTACATCTGTACTGATCAGGGTCTGGCAGAGCCTCTCAGGAGATGACTATAACAGGCTCCTGTCAGCAAGCAGTTCTTGGCATCCACCATAGTGTTTAAGTTTGGTGTCTGTATGTGGGACGCTCAAGGTGAGGCACTCTCTTTCATGGCCTTTCTTTCAGTTTCAGCTCCACCATTTGTCTCTATATTTCCTCCCTTGAGTATTTTGTTCCCCCTTCCAAGAAGGACTGAATCATCCACACTTTGGTCTTCCTTCTTCTTGAGCTTCATGTGGTCTGTGAATTGTTTCTTTGGTATTACAGGCTTTTGGGCTAATATTCACTTATCAGTGAGTACATACCATGTGTGTTCTTTTGTGACTGGGTTACCTTTTTCAGGACCCTGAGATTCTACCTCACACCAGTCAGAATAGCTAATATCAAATACTCAGGTTACAGCAGTTGCTGGCAAGGATGTGGAAAAAAAGGAACCCTCCTCCATTGTTTGTGAGATTGCAACTTAGTACAACCACTGTGGAAATCAGTCTGGTGGTTCCTCAGAAACTTGTACATAGTACTACTGGAGGACCCAGCTATATCACTCCTGGGCATATACCCAAAGATTTTCCAACATATAACAAGGACACATGGTCCACTATGTTCATAGCAGTCTTATTTATAATAGCTAGAAACTGAAAAAAACTCAGATGTCCTTCAACAGAAAAATGGATACAGAAAATGTGCTACATTTAACCAATGGAGAAATTAAATTTACTTAGCTATTAAGAACAATGACTTCATGAAAGTCTTAGGCAAATAGGTGGAATTATAAAATATCATCCTGAGTGATATTTATTCCTTTACAAGAGTCGATCATGTTATTACTCTTCATTTTATTTCATTTAAAAGAACTCAGCTAAGTAATTTCTCTGCAGAGAATAATTGCCTGCACAGTTGTCCACAGGGAAGACAATTACTCTAGGATAATATCCCACTTGTCATGGACTGCAGGATAAATAGTGATGTCTGACAAGCTTTACTTACAAAACCTGGGAAGAATTATTGTCTACAAAGCAAAATAGGTTCCACTGTTAAAAGTCTTAGATGGTGCTGAGGTAAGTGTTTTAATTCCTGATGCAGCAGCAAATATCTAAGGTTAATGTTACAAAGCTAATGCTTATGCTTAAGATAATATGTTTCTTTGTTGATTCCATATGAGAGCCAGCATTCATGAGGGCTAAGAGAGTAGGTGGCAACAGACAGTGTAATATACCTAAACTAGTCTCACTTTATACCTCCAAGAGAAGAAAGCTGACTTTTCCCATTTTAGAAACTTGAGAACCAATGGCAAAAAAAAAAAAAATCCTTAATTTTATTCACAGAACAGGAAGTTTTTTATTTTTCTTTTATTGGATATTTTCTGTATTTACGTTTCAAATGTTATCCCCTTTTCCAGTTTCCCATCCGTAAACACGCTATTCCACCCCCTCTCACCCTGCTTCTATGAGGGTGTTTCCCCACCCATCAACACACGCCTGCCTCCCCAACCTGGCATTCCCCTACACTGGGGCATAGAACCTCCACAGAACCAAGGGCCTCTTCTCCCAATGATGCCGGAAAAGGTCATCCTCTGCTACATATGTGGCTGGAGCATGGGCTCCAATCTTTGGGTGGTGGTTCTCTGAGAACTCTTGGGAGGTTTAGTTGGTTGATAATGTTCTTCCTATAGGGTTGCAAACCCCTTCAGCTATTCTTTAACATTTACTTCAAACTTTTGTTAAATTGTTAATAAATACAAGAACCCCTTTATTGAGATTTTTATCCTCTTTTTCTGTGGATGTTTGTCTATCCTCTGTGTCCCACTCTTATGCAGTCAATTGCTTTCTGTTATAAGTATCAAATAGAAGGATTTGGCATTTCACTGTATGGTACTGGAGACACAATGGTCATGATGCAACAGAGAGGGATAATAATGATATAAAGAAGAATGAAAGTACTTCCATACATCTGCAGTGTATTTTTGAATGAGGAGATATAGTAGCAATAGTTAAAATAATTAGGGCACATGCTGTTGGGTGATTGTTTTCAAACTATTCAGATACTTCATTTAAAAATTTACAAATATGGACTAGATCATTCCTAAGCTTCTACAACTGTAACTAATACTCTTTAATTTTATAACCAAACCTATAATTCCTACAGCAGTATAAAACAGTTCAAGATCATAAGCATTGCAGTAGAGTAAAAAGACATGTGAACTTGGATAAATTAATTATATCTTTTGTTTCAGTCCAACTGTAAAAAAAGTTCTCTAACATTACATACCATAATCAAGAAATCTAAATAAAATGAGACATGCAAATAAACTGTCTACTGTCCATACCTCATGATTTATACTAGTTATTTATTACTTTTATCAGGACCATCATCAGCATCATCCTTATCAACTACCATGGGTAAACGGGTGGTGTATTAAACTGTACCCCAGCTTTAAATTCTACAAATAGGAATAATCATAATTTAAATAGTAGAAAGCTGTTCTATGTACTGTTGCTTTATGGTTACAGGATTGGTATTATAATGATTATACCTTATTTTCATGTAGTGGCATTTATGCAATTATTAATTTTTTCTTGCCTGTTTATTGTTCTGTTGTTTCTAATAAACATAAATAAATATATTTTAATAAGTGTGGCTTATTTATGAAATTCTAACAGCATATTTTAGTATTATATAAATGTTTCTGATAAATTTTAGAGTTATAAAATATACTTGATCTAATTTTAGCCCAAAATTGTAACTTCAACATGGAGTAGGTATGATTGTTATTAATGACAATATGATGATGCATAAATGAAATAATGTAGACTATCCTATCTATTTAAAAATTGTATCTATTATATATAAGTATTATTCTTGCTTCCTTAGAGGAGAAAACAAGGACATTGGTTCATCCATCACCCAGAGAACTTTACATTGCTGGATATCATCAACTGCCAATGAGAAAATCAAGAAGCCCAAGAAGATGCAGTATACAAACTATACCAAGCCAACAGAGTTTATATTTATCGGATTCACAGATTATCAGCCATTCAGGCTCACGCTGTTTTTGGTGTTTTTCATAGTTTACACATTAACTTTGGTGGGAAATGTTGGCTTAATAATCCTAGTTAATATTGAGTTAAGCCTTCAAACTCCCATGTATCACTTTCTTAGCAATCTGTCTTTCTTAGATATCAGCTATTCTACAGCCATTGCACCTAAAATGCTGGTAGACTTCTTAGCCTCCAAGAAGAGCATCTCATTCTATGGATGTGCTATACAGATGTTTTTCTTTGCATGCTTTGCAGATGCTGAGTGCCTTATCCTGGCAGCAATGGCATACGACCGCTATGCAGCTATTTGCAACCCACTGCTTTACTCTACATTGATGTCTCGAAGGGTATGCTTCAGCCTTGTTGTGTTGGCTTATTTTAGTGGAAGTGTGACCTCACTGGTACATGTGTCCCTTGCATTTATGCTTCCATACTGTGGGTCCAATATTGTCAACCACTTTTTTTGTGATATCCCACCTCTTCTTGCTTTATCATGTGCAGATACTTATATTAATGAGCTTCTGCTCTTTGCTTTATGTGGCACAATCCAGACCAGCACTTTCATGGTCATTCTTATTTCCTACTTCTGCATCCTCATCACTGTTTTGAGCATCAAGTCCACAGGAGGCAGGAGCAAAACATTCTCCACTTGTGCTTCTCATCTCATAGCAGTCACCTTGTTCTATGGAACACTGCTGTTTATGTACTTGCGTCCCACCACCAGCTATTCCCCAGACACTGATAAGGTAGTTGCTCTGTTTTACACTGTTGTATTTCCTATGTTGAATCCAATAATTTACAGCTTAAGAAATAAGGATGTGAAAAATGCACTCAAAAAATTATTTGATAGACTGGGGATCTTCAGATGAATGAGATTACAAGTTGTTTATAAACGTTAATTCCTGGCTGGTTTAAAGACATACGTTCTCATTATTAAAAAATTCCATGAATACTGTACTTTTACAATATAAATTTAGCATTTTATTTACTTCAGATACACAGACAATGATTAAGTGTTTATTCTCACATTAAGTAAGATACTTCTTCATTTATTCACATCCTCAATTACTTTCTCTAAGATTTTATGATTTCATTCAATATTGGTTACATTCAAACCAATTACTTGACTGCATCTACTAAGACTTTTTTTCCACTTCTTTTTCATATCCTTTGCAGCTAGTATATATGAAGGCTACTTAATTTTAATACTGACAATGTATTTTGAAACTCTACAGGATATATTGCAACAGTCTTTTTTTCATAGTCTTCAAATTGTTTTGGGCAAGATTTCATGTAATTTTTAAACAGAGAAAATTTAGTTTTCATTTTTTCAAAATACAAGACATTTTCTTCCTTTTCTATATAATTATCTGACTACAAATTCTACTACTCTATTACTTAGTAATATCAAATATATGTGTCCATTTAAAAAAAATCAGTTTTTTGTTTTCTATATATAGCTTTAATATAAAATTATTCCTTTTTAATTCAACATCACTGAATTTATTCAAGTATCTGTTACATTTAAATTTTCATTTGAAGAGATTATTGAAGGAAATCAGTAATTAAATTGTATGTTTAATCTCCTACATCAACACTCACCATAAAACTTTCTACTCCAGAGCAGTATTGCATTTGTTATGGTTTTACTATTAGTAATATTTTCATCACATTTCAATGTATCAAGTATATAATATGAAAAGAAAATTAGTGAGATATAACTCACAGTTTTAAATCAAATATGATAAACTATATTTCCATACTTGAAACTTACAAAATTCAACTGTATGTGTGTATGTGTGTGTGTGTGTATGTGTATGTGTGTGTGTGTGTGTGTGTGTGTGTGTGTGTGTGTGTGTGTGTGTTTGCATGTTTATACAGGGACACATTCACATGTGTACTTATATGTAATCACACAACGACTGATACTGGGTGAATCTTTCAGTTGAACCCAGCCTTATTTTTCTCTCCCTGAGATGTGGGGTTCTCTCAATTCAATAACTTTGGGTAACAGCAGCCCTCAAGGGTTCTTCTATTTACCTCTTTACCTGTGTTTGCAGGTTCAAGACATCATGCTTATCTTTTCTGTGGGTGATGAGATCAGATTAAGTTTGTCATATTTGTGTGACAAATAGTTTTTTTTCTCTTTTTCTCTCTCATTCTTTTGGTTCTACTCCCCCAATATTATGTATAGCATATTATTTCCTTGATAAATCTACATAAATCACATTAGCAATTTCACAATTTCACAAATTGGAAAGATTATAAACTTTACTGAATGTGACAGTATATTCATCATGCTGATCATTAAATTATTGCTTGGCATCAAACTATAAATTCCAAAGTTGGAAAACCGTAAGTTCTTTCATATGAACATGGGAATTAGCAGAGAGAGGCAAATTAGCTACTTAGAGCTCGTGTCTCTAGCTGCATACGTAACAGAAGATGGTCTAGTCTGGCATCATTGGGAAGAGAGGTCCCTTGGTATTGCAAACTTTAAATGCCCCAGTACAGCTAAATGCCAGCGCCAAGAAGTGGAAGTGGGTGGGTAGGGGAGCAGGGCAGAGGAGGGTATAGGAAACTTTTTGGATAGCATTTGAAATGTAAATAAAGAAAATATCTGATAAAATAAAAAAATAGATGTAAGAAACCTTAAAATTTATACAGTAATGTAATGTGGTGAAGTTCTGTGAAAGTAATTGTGATGATGAGGTATTATCTCATTGTGTAATTTCAAATCTATTCCAAAAATATTCTGTTATAGTTATTGATCTGTTTTATACACCTATGCAGTCTGTCACACCCAGGAGCCATCTGAGTTTGTATCATATTGAAATATGAAAGTAAAGCGGGAGATAAATTTTGTCTTAATAAAGTGTTCTAGTTAGGATTGTCTTGCTTTGAAAAACACCATGATTAAAGGAAGCATGAGGATGGAAGGGATGATTTCACTTTATAGGTAACAGTCCATTATCAGGGAAGTCAACAAAAACTTGAGGAAGGAGCTTGAAGTAGAAACTATTGACATCAATGCTTGTTAGCTTGTTCTCAGGTTTGCATCCTGTCTAGGCATAGGACTATATATAGTGGACCATCTTACAACTTACATCCATGAGCAACCAATGAAATGTCTCACAGACATGTCTCCAGGATGAACACGGACTGATAATTCAGCCTGAGCTCAGTCACTGCCATGCAAGATCCCCAAGAATCACTTCATGTGAAAGTGAGCTGCTGTCAGAAGTAGTTTTTTTTTGATCTGGCCATAGACTAAGCTGTAGATGGTAAACTACCTAACGGGATATTAGAATATTCAACATACATATAAGACTTTCCTCTTCTATGCATCAAAGATAGAGCTGAACAACAATGGAGAATCAAATTTTCAAGAAAGCTGGAAATGGAAGTGCATGACTCTAATCCTAGTACTCAGCAGGTTGAAGCAGGCAGACCTCTGTGTATTCCAAACCACCTAGAGCTATATGGTGAGGCCTGGCTTCAAAATATTAATGCTTAAGCAACAAATTATTTTTCTTAGTGTATACTACTTTCTTCATCCAGATGAACCACCTAAATGGTACTTCAGGTTATGTTAACTGTTTGCTTTTTGTAGTTGATGGCATTCCTGTGTATGACAGGAAGAATTATGTCATATGCACTATATTGTAAAATTATCTTAAATCCTTTTTTACAGTCTAGTTGTTGCCCCCCTCCTAGTCTGCCCTGCAACAGTTCCTCATCCCATTCCACTTCCCCCTGCCCTATCCCACCCTGCTAGGTCTCCCCACTCCCTGGGGCCTCAAGTCTTTCAAGGGTTAGGTGCATCTTCTCTTACTGAGGCTATACCAGGCAGTCCTCTACTTTATATGTGTTGGGGGTCTCATACTACCTAGTGTATTCTGCCTAGTTGGTGGCTCAGTGTCTGAGAGATCTTGGGGATCCAGGTGAGTTGAGACTGCTGGTCTTCCTATGGGGTCATCCTCCTTCTCAAATTCTTCCAGCTTTTCCCTAATTCAACCACAAGGGTCCCTGACTTCACTCCATTGGTTGTGTGTAAGCTTCTGCTTCTGTCTCAGTTAGCTACTTGTTGGGCCTCTCAGAGGGCAGTCATGCTAGGCTTCTATCTATAAACACAGCATAGCATTAGTAATAGTGTCAGGCCTTTGACCCTTCCTTTGAGATAGATGCCAATTTGAGTCTATCACTAGACCTCCTTTCCCTCAGTCTCTTCTCCATTTTCGTCCCTGCAGTACTTTCAGACAGGACCCACTCTGGGTCAGAGTTTTTGACCGTGGAATAGCAACCCTCAGCCATCCAGTTGATCCCCTGTCTTTCTACAGGAGGTGGACTCTACATGTTCCCTCTCCCCACTGTAGGGCATTTCATCTGGAGTCCTTCCCTTTGAGTCCTTAGAGTCTCTCACCTCCTAGCTCTCTGGTAAATTCTAGAGGGTCCCCAACCTTCTGAGGTTGCATATTTACATTTATTCTGCTGGCCTTCAGGGCTTCACTCCTGTTCTCCCATGCCCAATACTTGATCATGTTCCCTCTTTTCCCCTCCTGCTACCTTTCCTACCCAGGTTCCTCCCTCCCTCTGCCCTCCACCTTGTTATTGCTTTCTTTTCCCTCTAGAATGGGAACGTTATAGAATGTACCAGAGAACTAGGAGGTGAGATACTCTCAGGACTCAAAGGGAGGGACCTTAGATGAAATATCCTACAGTCAGGAGAGGGAAATTGTAGAGTACACTTACAGTAGAATCCCAAGTGGGACTGAAGCACCATCACTTGGGCCCTTTGGCTTGTTAACCTTCTTGAGTCCTATGGATTGTATTCTGGGTATTCTGTACGTTTTTGACTAATATCATCTTAATAGTGAGCACATACTGTGAAAATCATTTTAAGTCTGGGTTATCATATTCAGGATGATATTTTTTAGTTGCATCTATTTGCCTGCAAAACTCAAGATGTCTTCATTCTTAATAGCCATGTTGCATTCCATTGTGTTAATGAACCACAGTTTCAGTACACATTCTTCCATTGAGGGAAATCTGAATAATTTTATAATCCTAATTTTCTAGCTTTAGAATCACCTGAGTGGTCTCTTTTTCCTTTTTTTATTATTATTTTCTTTATTTACATTTCAAATGCTATCCCGAAAGTTCCCTATACCCCCCCCCCGCCCCTGCTCCCCTACCCACCCACTCCCACTACTTGGCCCAGGCCTCCCCTTGTGCTGAGTCATATAAAGTTTGCAAGACCAAGGGGCCTCTCTTCCCAATGACGGCCGATTAGGCCATCTTCTGCTACATATGCAGCTAGAGACTCAAGCTCAGGGGGTACTGGTTAGTTCATATTGTTCTACCTACAGGGTTGTTCTACCTTCAGTTCCTTGGGTACTTTCTCTAGCTCCTCCATTGGGGACCCTGTGTTCCATCCAATAGCTGGCTGTGAGCATCCACTTCTGTGTTTGCCAGGCACTGGCATAGCCTCACAAGAGGCTGCAATATCAGGGTCCCTTCAGCAGAATCTTGCTGGCATGAGCATTAGTATCTAGGTTTGGTGGCTGATGATGGGATGGATTCGCGGATGGGGTAGTCTCTGGATAGTCCATCCTTTCATCTTAGCTCTAAATTTTGTCTCTGTACCTATATCCTTTCATGAGTATTTTGTTCCTTATTCTAAGGAGGAATGAAGTATCCACACAATGGTCATCCTTCTTGGTTTTCTTCTGTTTTGCATAATGTATCTTGGGTATTCTAAGTTTCTGGGCTAATATCCGCTTATCAGTGAGTGCATATCTAGTGATTTCTTTTGTGATTGGGTTACCTCACTAAGGATGATATCCTCCAGATACATCCATTTGCCCAAGAATTTCATAAATTCATTGTTNTTAATAGCTGAGTAGTACTCCATTGTGTAAATGTACCACAGTTTCTGTATCCATTCCTCTATTGAGTGACATCTGGGTTCTTTCCAGCTTCTGGATATTATAAATAAGGGCTATGAACATAATATGTCCTTATTACAAGTTTGAGCATCTTCTGGGTATATGCCCAGAAGAGGTATTGCTGGATCATCCGGTAGTACTATGTCCAATTTTCTGAGGAACCGCCAGACTCATTTCCAGAGTGGTTGTATAAGCTTGCAATCCCACCAGCAATGGAGGAGTGTTCCTCTTTCTCCACATCCTCGCCAGCATCTGCTGTCACCTGAATTTTTTTTCTTAGCTATTCTGACTGGTGTGAGATGGAATCTCAAGGTTGTTTTGATTTGCATTTCCATGATGATTAAGGGTGACATTTTTTGAGGTATTTCTCAGCCATTCAGTGTTCCTCAGTTGAGAATTCTTTGTTTAGTTCTGTGTCCCATTTTTTATTAACTCTTTTGTAGCATATGTTAAGTACAAGTATGTTTTTATTATTCAATACTATATTCACATATACTTTAAAGATATTTACAAGATCATGTAAATTTTTAAAATATGACTATAAGAGAATTGTAATTTATATATAATATATTGTTTCATCCTGATTTTTTTAAAATAGCACTTTTAGATCATTTAGACATAATTTCCTTGAAAGTTTCAATACAGTATTTAAAAATTTTTTTTTCTGTTTTTCTTCCATCCATTTTCTTCCTGGTAGATGTTTACTGTTCAGAGTTCTGAGTTTAAGATGGCTCAGGCCTAACTTTGGTATGGCAAATTCCACTCTTTGCCTCAAAAGCTCTGGTCTTCATCCTGATACAGATATTAATTGGGAATATCTAGTTTGTCTCATTTATTTTATGCCATTATTGCTATAATACAGTTTCAATATTGGTTTATCCTCAATGTTAAAATTTGATGTTTCCACATAATCTGGCATTTTACTTTATTTGTCTTTTACATTTAAACTATAAACTACTCAGTTTGTGTGATTTAAAGTATAAATCCAACTATGAATAAAAATTTGTATGTGAATATGTAAATATAAATTATATATACAGCCATTCATGCACAAATTATTTGGATGTCCATTCATGTCTAAATAATAGATGCTTTGTTAACATATTTAAACTCAATACTTCATAAAATTAATAAAAATTTTAGCATGATCAAATCCTTTGATTCACACTTTTTGGTATTGGATATTATTCTTTGATATCTACCAGGAAGACAGTATTAAATGGAGGATAGCTCTGAGTTCATTCCTGAGATGGACATATGTTCAGATTTTAGATCCAACAATTTAGAGTCTAATGAGGTATTGACAGATGGTGATACATTTCTGCATTTATCACTTAGTCACGTGCATTCAGTGGGTAGTAGCATAAACGTAAGTGAATATTATTTCCATCATGCATGCTTTTCTATTTTCCCTTTTCTCATTCATGGGGATCATCCATCAAACCACGTCTTTATTCAGAAATTTAAAAACACAGAAGCAATGCAACTGGCTACTACATTATATATCTTGCTGCTAAATGTCTTTTATTTATATATTTAGAAATATCTGAATGTGTGTATAAATACACATAAATGTATGTAAATACAACTAGTGAACTTGAAAGAGAGCAAGAAAAGGTATTAAGAAGAGGGTTTAGAGAGGGGAAACTTTATGGAAAAAAATCTAGTTGCATCACAATCTAAAAATATAAAAGAAACATTTTTGTAAATCATTGATATGTTTAAGGCACCTATTCCTGCTCCTTTTTACACAGCAAAAGTAGATTCACTATTCTTCCAAAGGCCACTGATTTGGAACATAGACAAGGAACATAAGTATATTTGGTTTTAGTCTATCAAAATGAAACAGGACTTGCTAGATTTACCTAGATCCTGACTGGGAAATATGAGGTACTACATTATTTCTTTGAATTCTGTAGTGATTCACATGCATTCATAAGGAAAGTAAATGTTTTCTGATTGTTATGCCAACATTAAAATTCTCTGCTGTATGAGGTAAACACATTTCATAAAAATCAGGCAAATTTATAATTTCAAAAGAAAAATGCTCATTTTTTTGCAAAATTAATTTTGTCCAAGCAGGATAAATGGCAAAATGATAAAATGAGAGTATGTAGCAAACAAATGTATACTAGAGTAAACCTGTAATATTGAATTCATGTACTATGATATCTTGTGCAAACCTTCTCCCCATCTCACTGAGAGTTTTCAAGTACCTTTCAATCCTTTTGAATCATTTCCATCAATCCTTGCTTTTTCACCTCACATTTATGCAAATTTAGGAGCTTCTATTACACAAAATTCTACATTATGGTTTGAACCAGCAATGTTCTTTTCTAGGCAATGTTCTTTGCTTACACATCCATAAATCAAATTAATCACTTCTGTCAGTTTGCACATGCAGTGGATCTTAAATTGAGTCCTTCATTATACATTTTATATATGTCTGATTGAATGATAATTTCTAGTGCTATTTAAAAGTGAATCTCCAGTGTACATAGGTGCTGCCTCATATTGGAAAAGACATTGTTCACATGTGAGTCAAAGGAAGTCCACAAGACACAGGGAAAACCTTGGATTGTGAGGGTAGGAACTGTACATTAGTCAATTGCTCGTACAAACTAAGACAGGAAGAAGGCAGAATGATGAAGAAAAAAATCATTATAGTTTTGTCTTAAAGGGTCTTGTGCTACAGAGAGTAGTGTTATACGCTCAAAAGGGCTACTTGGTTAAAAAATGTTTCTCCTCTTAGAGCCTCCGGTAGGATTGTGGAATCATAGCTATGTATATTCAATCTAAAATAATTAGTTATGTCAGTCATGTTTCTAACTTCCAAACTGTATATAAATGGATATTTATAATTTAAGCTATATTTATTTTTAGAAAATTTTCACAGTAAACATAAAAAAAACAGGAAATCATATTACTTATAATATAGTACTACAATAATTTTACATGCTAGTTATCCTTTTTGCTTATATCTAAAAAGGTTTATATTTCTAACAGGGCCATACAAAGACATGGTGTTGCTGATTTAAGTGCATCAGCATTTTAAAAGAGTCATAGAGGCTCATTATAGTAAAGAATACATATTTATCAACTGGGTGAGAGGATATATGTATAATTTAATTGTCTGATATTTACCACAACTCTGATGAACTGATAATGCATCATTTCAAAAGGAAATGATGTTATGCTGTTTTTTACCTTTTTAAATAGAAAATATATCAGGAAATTGCAGATTTCGGTGTATCTCACAACTTATTGCCTCCTTATGATGCATGTAATGAATTGTTTTACTATTTTTAAGAATATTTGAGAATAAAAACAATATGTAAAACTAAAATTTCACAAAAATGTGAAGGTAAGAATTGTCATACAAACAACACTTCTAATGATTAATCATTTTAAAGCAAAGAACAGATGAAAACAACTATGCATATTTTTTTTCCTGGTTCAGTTTTTCTAAATAGTATGACAATGATCATGCCAGTCAGAGATTCAGGTGGAAGATGAGAACAAATTTGAAGCAACACATTTAGAAATAGAAGGTGCCATAATACTGAAGTCAGTGTGTAATTTCCAGGTTAACTGGAAATTAAGTACACTGAATGGTTGCTTACAGGATAATGAAAGTTCTCTTGCACAAGATTGTTGATAGCTCATACTACTCTAACGCAGAAGGCTGAGGAATTTTGAAGAATAAGAGAGTCCATATACCACATTCTCCATCCAAGTCTCAATTGTACCAACTGACAGCTTTGTACAATTTAAAAGACATTTTTCTTAACCTTCATATTCTGTCATAATTGACAATAGGGAATAAACTAATATGGGTTCAATCTCAGCATGTAGATTGTCTGAGATTGTAGCACATAAAAATTGACTATGGCTGAGGTTGCTGTTTTGATTTATCCTCCAAAGGGCAACTCTTCATGACCATGATGGATATCAGATTCTGGAGAAAATCCTTTTTATAGTCGTTAAGTGCAATGACTATTTTGGAATTAAGTAGACTACTGAAAACATGGCAATTTGGAATCATACAGATGTGAGTGAATTCATTCTGGTAGGCCTGACTGAAAATCCTAATTGGCAGGTTCCTCTCTTCTTGATTTTCAGTATAGTGTATTTCATCATTCTTGTGGGTAACTGGAGAATGATTATCTTGATCTGGTTGAATGCCTGACTTCATACACCAATGCACTTCTTCCTTAGTAACCTTTCTTTCTGTGATATCTGCTACTCTACTATCATTGTTCCAAAGATACTGCTCAATTCCTTGTCAGAACACAAGTCTAGTACAATCTGTGCCTGTGTTCTGCAGAGTTTCTTTTCATGGTTTATGTAACCACAGAAGGAATCCTCCTGTCTATGACGGCCTATGATCGCTATGTGCAATTGCAAATCCCTTAATGTATACGGTTATCATGACACACAACATCTGCACTCAAATGGTTCTTGCAAGTTACTTGGGTGGCCTCATAAATTCCATGATTCACACAATAGGTTTACTCAAACTAGACTTCTGTGGTCCAAACATTGTGAATCACTTCTGTGATGTTCCTCCTCTTTTGAAGCTTTCATATTCTGATACACACATCAATGAAATGCTGCTTTTGGTCTTCTCTGGAATGATTGCAATTTTCACTTTCATCATCATCATGGTGTCCTATATCCACATTATCATTGCCATCCTGAGAATCTGCTCAGCTGAGGGGAGGCACAAAGCTTTCTCCACTTGTGCCTCATATTTGACAGCTGTGACATTATTTTATGGGTCTTTGACTTTTAAATATATCCAGCCAAGCTCTCAGTACTCCATGGAACAGGAAAAGCTCTATGCTGTTTTACACCTTGGGCATCTTATGCTGAACCGTCTGATTTACATCCTGAGGAACAAGGATGTAAAGGAAGCAGCAAAAAGGTTGATTTGTAGGGAGAGCAGTACCTCATGAGTCTGTATTGTCTCTCACTCTGCAAACTGGATGAGAATCTTCAAACCCACTTTATTTAAAGTTATGTCAGTGACACACCCAACATAAAGTACAATTGATTCAATTTTATGATATGTCTGGCAAAAATCTCCAATTTGACCTCAAAACTAAAACCAGTCTTTACTAATCAACAGCATAAAATCTTTATTATTATATAACCTGATAAATACTTAAGATATATTTTCATGATAAAATCTGAAGAATATTAACCTTTTAAAAGAGTGAAATATATTTTAGATCAAAAGAGTATTTTAAAAATTTTTATTAATAAATTAGTGTTTTACTGAAAACTTACAATGTGCTCAATAGCATGGCTTTTATAAACTCTGTATACTGACTTCTACAACTATCCCCATGTATGTGACATTACTATTTCTCAGTTTGCTTATAATTTTAATAGTATGGTATCTGGATGCATAAGAAATAAAATTCATGACTCAAAGTTTTAAATAAATTAACTGTATGAAGTCCTGTATTGTGACAATTATTGTAATATATATATATATATATATATATATATATATATATATATCTTATTTTTTTTGTTGTAAGCCTAGCCTTTAATGGCTGAGCCAATAGCTTTCTTCAGAGAGGTTCTGCAGAGCCTGACCAACACAAAAGCCGATGCTTATAGAGAACCATTGGAATGTCCGTGTGGACCACAATAGAGGAGTTAGGGGAAGGATTGAAGGAATTGAAGGGGTCTGCAACCCCATAGTAAAAACTACAATAACAACTAACCAGACACTCCAGAGCTCCCAAGGACTAAACCACTAACCAAAGAGTATACATGGACGGACTCAAAAGAACACTTGCTTAGTTGTCTTCATAGCAGCCTTATTTGTAATAACTAGAAGCTACAAACAACCTATTTGTCCCTCAACTGAAGAACACATAAACAAAATGTAGTTCATTTACACAATGCAAAACAACTCAGCTGTTTTTAAAAACGGACATCATAAGTTTTGTAGGAAAATTGATAGAACTAGAAAATATTATCCTGACTGAAGTATACCAGACTCAAAAAGGATATACATGTTGTGTATTTAATTATAAATGGGCATTTATTAGTCATAAAACACTACAATCCACAAATCCAAAGAAACCAAATAACATAGCAGGCTCAAAGGAGGCTGATTGAATCTGTCTCAGAAGGTAGAATAAAATAGATATTGGAGGTATATGTAGGGAGGGAACTGGGTGGGAGAGGTGATGGAGAAGGGATCAGGGCTGGAGTAATCATGTGTAGGGAGAGCAGGGGAGAGAGTGTAGGGAGAGCAGGGGAGAGAGTGCAGAGTATCTATAGGATGTGCCAGCGACCTGGAATGTGGGAAGGTCCCATGGTGGCTATGGGGGTGACTGTAGCTGAAACTACTAGCATTGACATATATGCATCCTGAAGTGGCCATTTCCTTAGTCAGCCATCTCTCCCAGTGAAGGACTAAACACAGAAACCCACCCATAAAACCTTTGACCTAAAATATATACTTCCTACAAGAGGTTCAGATAAAGATACAGCAGAGATAGAAAACATTTTAACCATTTTGATACTTATATAATTACATGGGATCAATCTATGAACTCCAAAGATAGAAAAATTTAAGTTTTCTCAGATAAATATTCAGTTTAATTGAGAGTTAAATTGTTTATTAAGCTCAAAGACTAACTAGACAAATAAAGTATATGTCCACTGAGAAGTAGCTAGGTAATGAAATTTTAAAATAAAATGTAATGAGAAGTTTTCCTGTTTTTATTCAGGAATTTATTATTATGAAGTTCTCTTATGACATAATTTTGAGTTTTTTCTTGAGGCATTTTATAATTCAAAAATTTTGCATGAGTATATATATTTCAAGAGAAAGTAATAAGACAAAACTTTTTATAAATATACAGTAGTAATTCTATGGCAAGAGGACACAGCAATACCCAGAAGATGCTCTAACATGTAATAAGGACACATGCTACACTATATTTATCACAGCCTTATTTATAATAGCCAGGATCTGGAAAGAACCCAGATGTCCTTCAACAGAGGAATGTGGTACATTTACACAATAGAGTACCACTCAGCTATTAAAAACAATGAATTTATGAAACTCTTAGGCAAATGGATGGAACTAGAAATTATCACCCAGCCACAGAACACACATGGTCTGCACTCACTGATAAGTGGATATTAGCCCAGAAGCTCAGAATACCCAAGATTTATAAACCACATGAAACTCAAGAAGGAAATCCAACGTGTGGATACTTTGTTCCTTTGTTAGAATGGGGAACAAAATACCCACGGAAGGAGTTATAGATACAGAATGTGGAGCAGAGACTGAAGGAATGACCATCCAGAGACTTCCCCACCTGGGGATCCATCTCACATACAATTACCAAATCCAGACACTTTGGTGGATGCCAACAAGTGCTTCCTGACAGAAACCTGTTATAGCTGTCTCCTGAGAGGATCCACCAGTGCCTGACAAATACTGAGGTGGATGCTTGCAGACTACCATTGGACTGATCACAGGGTTACCAATGAAGGAGCTAGAGAAAGGACCAAGGACCTGAAGGGGTTTGCAGCCCCATAGAAGGAACAATAATATGACAAGTACCCTCAGAGCTCCCAGGGACTAAATCATCAACTAACCAAACAATCCACATGGTGGGGCTCATGGTTCCAGCTGCATATGTAGCAGAGGGTGGCCTAGTCAGTCATAAATGGAAGGAGAGGTCCATGGTTCTGTAAAGTATCTATGTAGGAGCTAGAGAAAGTGCCCAAGGAGCTGAAAGAGTCTGTAACCCTATAGGTGGAACAGCAAAATGAACTAACCAGTACCATCAGAGCTCATGTTTTTGCTGCATATGTAGCAGAGGATGGCCTAGCCAGCCATCATTGGGAGGAGAGACCCTTGGTCTGGCAAAGATTATATGCCCCAGGACAGGAAAATGCCAGGGCAGGAAGCAGGAGTGTGTGGGTTGGGGAGCAGGGCAGGGGTAAGGTATAGGAGTATTTCAGAAAGGAAACTAGGAAAGGGGATAGCATTTGAAATGTAAATGAAGAAAATATTTAATAAAAAAGGGGGGTCTATGCCCCAGTTTAGGGGAATGGCAAGGCCAGGAAGCAGGAATGGGTGGGTTGGTGAGCAGGGGTAAGGGGTAGGGGGTAGTGATTAGAGGGTTTTCAGAGGGGAAACCAAGAAATGGGACAACATTTGAAATGTAAATAAAGACAATATCTAATGAAAAAAAAAAGAAGGAGACACACAATCTAGACTAGTACAGTAAGATCGGAAAAAGAGGGCTGTGACAGAGTAGCGTTTTTGTTCGTGGCTTTGTGAAGATGTTCACTGCAGAGACAGATTGGAGAATTCAGCTATAATGGGAAATGTTTTTGAAAAGTTGTTTGAAATCCTATTTGGGGAAAAGGAAATGAGGATTCTCATGGTGGGCTTAGATGCAACTGGCAAAACGAGGATCTTGTACAAACTGAAGCTGGGAGAGATTGTGACAACCATCCCCACAGTAGGTTTCAACTTGGAGATCTTAGAATGTAAAAACATCAGCTTCACTGCCTTGGATGTTGGTGGCCAGGACAAAATAAGACCTTTGTGGCAACATTATTTCCAGAATACTCAAGGTCTGATTTTTGTGGTTTACTGAAATGACAGAGAGCAGGCCAACAAGGCTTGGGAAGAAGTGACCAGAATGTTAGCAGAAGATGAGCTCTGAGATGCAGTCTTATTGGTGTTTGCAAATAAACAGGATCTTCCTAATGCTATGAACACAGACAACCTTGGCCTACATTTCCCTTGCCAGAGAAATTGGTACATTCAGGCTACCTGTGAGACCAGTGGAGATGGGCTTTGTGAAGGACTGGACTGGTTCTCCAACGATCGCAAAAACCAGAAGTGATCAGAAGCAACCCATTCTCCATGCACTGTGGCAAAGCCAGCTGGCCTTTCCCATGTGCATGTGAGCATGTGAGGAGCCCATGGGGATGTGTGGCCAGGAATGGGGGCAGCTTTCTCACATGGTTCTTATACATGCTATACGAAAACCAGTATTGCATCTTAAGAAAACCAGTGTTACATTTTGAATGCTACCTTCCATTTCACTAGGGTTTTTGTTTGTTTGTTTGTTTGTTTGTTTTTTGAGATGAGGTTTCTCAGTATAGCCCTGGCTGTCATGGAACTCACTTTGTAGACCAGGTTGGCCTCAAACTCAGAAATCCCCCTGCCTC
>NC_034592.1:72159766-72186393 GCF_900095145.1 Mus pahari | reverse complement strand
GTTGAGTATAGCCCTTTATAGTAGGATCGGATGATGTTTTGGATTTCCTCAGGATCTGTTGTTATGTCTCCTTTTTCATTTCTGATTTTGTTAATTTGGATACTGTCCCGGTGCTCTCTAGTTAGGCTGGCTAAGGGTTTATCTATTTTATTGATTTTCTCAAAGAACCAGCTCCTGGTTTGGTTGATTCTTTGAATAGTTCTTTTTGTTTCTACTTGGTTGATTTCAGCCCTAAGTTTNATTATTTCCTGCCTTCTACTCCTCTTTGGTGAATTTGCTTCATTTCGTTCTAGAGCTTCTAGGTGTGCTGTCAGACTACTAGTGTATTCTCTCTCCATTTTCTTTTTGGCAGCACTCAGAGCTATGAGTTTTCCTGTTAGGACTGCCTTCATTGTGTCCCATAAGTTTGGGTATGTTGTGTCTCCATTTTCATTAAACTCTAAAAGTCTTTTATTTATTTATTTCTTCCTTGACCAAGGTATCTTTGAGTAGAGTGTTGTTCATTTTCCATGTGAATATTGGCTTTCTATTATTTATGCTGTTTTTGAAGATCAGCCCCAGTCCGTTGTGATCTGATAGGATGCAAATATTTTTGTGTCTGTTAAGGCCTGTTTTGTGACTGATTATATGGTCAATTTTGGAGGAGGTACCATGAGGTGCTGATAAAAACGTATATCCTTTTGTTTTAGGGTAAAATATTCTGTAGATATATGTTAAATTTATTTGTTTCAAAACTTCTGTTAGTGTCCATGTGTCTCTGTTTAGTTTCTGTTTCTAGGATCTGTTCATTGGTGAGAGTGGGGTTTGAAGTCTCCCACTATTATTGTGTGAGGTACAATGTGTTCTTTGAGTTTTACTAAAGTTTCTTTAATGAATGTGGCTGCTCTTGTATTTGGAGCATAAATATTCAGAATTGAGAGCATAGATATTTAGGATTGACAGTTCATCTTGGTAGGTTTTACCTTTGATGAATATGAAGTGCCCCTCCTTGTCTTTTTTGATAAATTTGAGTTGGAAATCAATTTTATTTGATATTAGAATGGCTACTCCAGCTTGTTTCTTTGGACCATTTGCTTGGAAAATTGTTTTCCACACTTTTACTCTGAGGTAGTGTCTGTCTTTTTCCCTAAGGTGGGTTGTAAATGTGGGCTGTGATGTTTTTCTTTAAAAATATATCTTTTTTTGTTTGCTTGTGAGTTTTATGGTGGTTCCATGATAAAATATCCTACTTCTATTCAGTTTCATTTTTTATTTTTATTTCTACTGTTACATATGCAGCAAGAGACAAGAGTCCCACCATGTGTTTTCTTTGATTCCCAGTATCCCCAGGGAGCTCTGGGGGTACTGGTTAGTTCATGTTGTTGGTCCCCTATAGGGTTGCAAACCCCATCAGTTCCTTGGGTACTTTCTCTAGCTCCTCCATTGGGGGACCTGTGTTCCATCCAATAGATGACTGTGAGCATCCACTTCTGTATTTGCCAGGCACTGGCATAGCCTCACAGGAGACAGCTATATCAGGTTCCTGTAAGCAAAATCTTGTTGGCATCTGCAATATCTTAAAGAACATTCATTGCAATATTGGAGACTTTTTAATCACAGGTGAATTCCTGAGAAATGTTGAAATTCTGTGCCTCTTATTAGCTGGGATCCTCTTGCCTTTTGTAATTACTCTTAATGTGCCTGTCCTCGTGCTATGCCACAGTAAGCATGTGGTGACTTGTGAGACAATAAAGAACTTACTTGCGAAGTAGGAGATATGGTCATGTTAAAAAAAATCTAGAAAAGCTAGGATATTTTACATAATAATACCTGATGGTAGTAGACATTTTAAAAAGTAAAATATTTGTATTTTTACACATCTTTCAAGAAGCGAAGACTGAAATAAGCTATTGAATATTGTGGTACCTATTTTTCATTTTGATGAAATTCTCCAATATATGTGATTATAATTTTTAGAATGAATTGGAATCTATGAGCTATTTTAAATTCTTCTTGCAATATAAACCATTACCATGTTTTAAAATGTTATTTATTAATTATACAAGTGAAGGAGAAACACAACAGAAAATTACATGATATATGGTAATGAGGGAAATAAAATCTATAATATGTTTATGAACATCTGCATTGTTAGTTCATGAAAATTAAACAACTATGTATTTGCAAACTACTGAATTTATTTATGAATTTTTACTGAATTTTACTGAATTTTTATATAGTATAATGTGTCCCAAAAGAGTAATCATTGAAGATTTTAGAGTATGTTGATGAAATGCTTCACATGGTGTCAAAATTAGAATGAATATTCTATAGGAAGAACATGTATGGCTACATCAATTTGGAGAAATTTTAATCAATTTCAGTTGTATTATTACCATAATATTATAACAATATTCCAAGTGACTTCCATAGGATTACAACATCTTTGTTCTCAAATTCTGCTGCTTTATTCCAAGTCCTTATTGAGCATTAAAGCAAGATGCTTGAATTTATATAAAATTCCAGATGCTTTAAAGACATTTGTGAAAGATAGATTTTACTTTTTCACTCTTGCAGAAAGAATTTCCCACTTGACAGATACCAGAAGGTTTGGCAGTTCTCTGATTAGTTTCACACTTAAACAACAAGAAGAAAGATAATGACAATCCTATGGACAGCTGAGACTTACACACACAAGGGATTACAAAGAGTCTTTCCCCATTAGAGTAGAAACTACCATCAGCAACCTTCTTCCAAATAATGTATTTAAAGATTTGTGAAAGCCGGGTCTCTAAAACAGATGTGTTGTTCATGCTTTGGTAAGTTGTAAGTAAGGAAGTGCTCAGTTCCTGCTTAAAGAATTTCACATTTTTCTGTTATTTCCTGAACACTAATGGAAGCTAATTGCCAACAGTCTAAGTGTAGCCACACAGTCAAGAATAGAGAACATTATGTTCTAACTTCTAGTATATATATATATATGTATATATATATATTTCAAACCTTACACACATTAATATCTCATAGACAAGGACACAATTTATATTTTATTTATTTACATTAATATATCATATATTAATATATCCATATTAATATTTATATATTAACTCTTGTTGAATATTATAATTACTTATAAAATATGTGTATTAATTTTATTGCCACACATTTTATTGACTATGGTAAATATAACTATGTATTTGTTATTTAATATTCTATTTGTATGTATTAAAAATATTTAAAAACTGCAAACTTAAGAACTAGACTATACAAGGATTATAATTTATATATAATACATATGATTTATTATCAATTTAATAAAATAACAGTACTTGTAATCAATTTAAAGTTCTTTAAGAATTTCAATGAAATATTTTAAGAATTATTTTCTATTTTTCTTCCACTTGTTTTATCTCCTAGTGAATGTTCATAGTTCTGATTTTAAGAACACTCAGACTCTTTGTTACAGCTGCTCAATTCTTCCCCATGATGTACAGATTATAATTTATAGCTTTGTCTCATTTATTTTGTGTTAAGGATACTGACTATGGGGTTAAATGCTTATTTATTCTTAATGTTAAATTTAATAATCCCATAAATGTTGTGTAATATTTTTCTTCATTTGTCTTTTTATGTTTTATTGGCTACTTTATTTATTTATATTTCAAATATTATCCTCATTCCCAGTTTCCCCTCTGCAAATCCCCTTTCCCATCCTCCCTCCATCTGCTTCTATGAAGGTGCCCTCCTAGTGTGTATTGTTTTTAAGTATATCTATAAACATAAATTAAGATAATTTTTGAATGTTTAAGAAGCATTTCATGTACAATATAACTTATTTATTCATGTCTAGAACATGACTAATACATTAACAACACACATATTTATACACAATATTGTATAGAAGAGTTTTGATAAATACTTGTCAATTTGATCATGTGTTTTGAGGTAATATGACTAATTTCATGAACAGCTCTGCCCTTGTTTAGTAATCATTCGCTCATTTAATAAGCTTTTGCTGGGTTTCTTATTTAAATATAGTGAAAAAAATTAAAGGTTCTAACTACTCTCACTCTATTCCTCTTCATCAATGAACATGCATTCTGATTGTTGTCCTGGACTCATAAAATGACTGTGAATGAATTTCATATTCTTTATACAGGTTTATTTGTGACAATACATCAGCCTGGTAATATGGAAATTTCAAAGCAAAATGGAATGTTCTTAGAAGTAGATACTTTTGAGGATAGGATACTCACAGTTATTAGTGTCATAAATCAGCCTTTTATTTCTGTCAAGGGGGCAAGGTTAAATAGAGAAAAGAGGCAAATTTAATATTGAAGGGTCCTTAGGTTCTATTTATAACTCTGACATCACAGAGGCTTTCCATATATTGACAAATGGTGATATATTTTTGTATTTTTCATTTTCTATGTCAAGCTTAGTGGGTAATACCATACAAAAAACTGAAATTTACTGCCATCACACATGCTTTTCACACCTTGTATCGATGTGATCACTAATCAAGTCATCTTTTTTCATACAGTTTGAAAACTCAGACACAATCCAACTGCCGACTTCTGTGTGTGTGTGTGTGTGTGTGTGTGTGTGTGTGTTTGTGTGTGTGTGTGTGTGTGTTTAGTATGTATGTATGTGCAGACCCTTGGTATTTACTGGGAATATTATACACACTCTGGTTTTCATTTAGAGATATAGCTTCAAGCAAGAGAGACAGATGTCTAAGAGAGGGAGTCTGAAGTTATACAGACTGAGGAAGTTGTATTTATATGTTTATATGGGCCTACATATGTAACAACAATAGGTGAAAATGTGGCCATGTATTTGAACGAGAGAAAGATGGGTATATAGGAGGGTTTAGAGGGAGGAAAGGGAAGGGAGGAATGATTTTAGTACAATATAATTTCGTACAAATAAATAATTTAAAAAATCACTGTTATCTGAAATGCATCTTTTTTGTCCTTAGCTTTAAGAGAAATTGCATTCACTATTCTTCACAAAGTTTCTAATAATAGAATATAGGCTGGGATTAAGGTACATTCCTACATTTTTAGTGTAGTGGTGATCATTTAAATGTTACCGCAACAACATATATCTATATAGAACTGTATGAAAGCCTTAGCTATATCCTGACTAGTAAAGTGAGGTACCAAATTATTTTACTGAAGATCTCAAGTTCCTCACATGAGGTCATAAATAAAGGGCATGTTAACCAAATTGTAAAATACTGTCTTTAATAATGTAAACATAGTCCCCATGTAAAACAGATGAATTTAATTGTCATACAGTTCAATATAGGAGTTGATTTGAGTAAAAACATCGATTTTATGAAAATTATCTTTATAAGTAGTAAAAATAAAAAAAATGGTAGAAGAAATGGTTGAGAACAAAGTACTTTCATAAGCTTGAAGTATGGAATTTCTGATCTATGATATCTTGGGCAAATGTTTTCCCAATCTCACTGTGGTCACATTTCAATGACAAAACAAAACAAAACAAAACAAACACACACAAAAAAAACCTTTAATACTCAACATTTACTCCTGCTTTTCTTTTCATTTAGGAATACTTAGAACTCCTTCTGTCACAGAAAACTCTCGGCTGTAGGTTTTGAACATGCTGTGCTTTCTTGGATCACTATTTTAAACACAAACATATCTCACTAAATTACTTGATCATTAAATTTTTGATCGGTCTTTCTTTGGATATCTTACATAGTATGACATAGTATGACAATTCCTAGTTTTTTTTTTTTTAATCTCAAAATCTAGGATCCATAAATACTATTACATGAGGAAAACAGATCTTTGACATGTAATTCAGAGCAAGAATATAAGAGACAAAGCTTACCTTAGAATATGAAAGGAGGATTTATATCTAATTCTGTTGCCCTATCAGACTGAGAAAGGAAGAAATCACAGTGCTCAAGGACAAGGACACTGTATTGATGACTTAGAAGAAAGGGTCAGGTTTCTTCTGAGGCTCAAAACAGGGTACTGGATGACAAAAATGCTTCCTTTCTTAGGGTGTCTAGTAGGAGTGTAGCCTTGAAGCTATGTAGATTCCACTTAGAAAATCAAATCATACATGCTTCTGACTTCCACACTCTAAGTGAAGGAACATTTTTTACTTTAAGCCACTGATTTTTCAGTAAATTGCTGTAGAAACAGAAATAAAAACAGGACATTAATGTTACTTAAATATAACACTTAAGTTTTATTTCTATTCTTTGCCATACCATTTATATGCTAGTTATTATATTTTCTTATATCAACACATTTATTTTTCCAGAAGAATGTCATATCCTTGAAGATAATATGTTAATGATTTAAGTGCTCCATCTTTTCAAAAAGGTGGTGACATGTTGTTATGGTTATGGTCAGCTGTGTGCTTAAGCTGGCAATCAGGCATCTGAGTTTGTGGTAATTACAGGTCTTGATAGCAATCTGGTTTTGTCTTTAATGGATAGGTGGTTTGCTCCATGATTTGTGTTTTCTTTTTGGTCTTCTGGTTTGTGTAGTCTGTGGTTGAGCATAGGGTCTCCACCTGAATTGTGGGTGGGATCTGATTCTGGTTGCCAGTGTAACCTCTCATTAGAAGGAGACTCCACTAAGTTCTCTAAGTTGGAGGCTAGAGCTTAGGTGGCTAGTGTGGCATTTGGATCAATAAGGAGTGTTTGTTCATCATGAATGCTGGGATATGGGGAAATGGGACTTGTGTTGGCATATGGAGCCTAGTTGGTCTTCTGTAAGGCACAGGTAGGCAGGAGTTTTCTACCCAAGGAAACTGTGATAGTCGGGGAACTCCACATATTAATGCCTCACCTGGTCTTCTGGCCTGTTGTTGAGCAAGGGCTATCTGGTGTTCTGGCAGCCATGGCCTGTGGTTTTTTTTTTTGGGGGGGGGGCGGCAAGGGAGATACTAGTATTTTGCCTGAGGGAACCCAGAATGTGGTGAGGTCCATGGACAGGCTATGCCTGCCAGAAAACCATCTCCTAGTTCTGATGGAGCTCCCTCTGGATCAGAGGCATGGGTTTGAACTATGCCTTCTTGATGAATTCATTGATTTTTTTTTTGTTTGTTTTGTTTTGTTTTTGCTTGGGTTTTTTGTTGTGAGTACCATGTGACTCTGACTCTACTGCCTGCTCATGGATGCTTTTCCTTCTACTGGATTATCATGGTTCAGCCCTAATGTGAGGGTTTATGCCTAATCACATTTACTCCTGTTGGGTCCTCATGGGGAGCACTGCCCTTATCCGAAGTAAAATGGAGGAGCTGTGGATCTCAGATAAAGAGGAGGTTAGGCAAGTACATAGTAGGATGGGAGGTCAAGAAATGTGTGGTGGGATGTATTTTTGATTGAATAATAAATGAAATTTATCAAGTCTAATAATTATTATCCTTTGGAAACTAATCAAAGGAAGGAAAGAAGGAAGGATGTGAGGAAGCAAGGAAGGAAGGAAGAAGAGAGAGAGAGAAAGAAAGAGAGAGAATCAAACAAACAAAGAAACAAAGAAGGATAGAAAAATACTTCCTCCTTGTATTAAGGAATGCATATTTATCAGCTCTTTAAGGAAGGAGGGTATAATTTATTTCTCTGATATTTACATTATTATTGAATATAAAATAAGTCATTTAAATTTTATGTGCAGTTCTATCTTATCTTTTTGTACAGAAAATATATAGACAATTGAAGGTTTAAGTGTTTCACACAATTTATTTCCTCCTTAAAATGTATATTCTGGATTGTTTTATTATTGTTAATACTGAAAAAACAATACTAACAAAATGAAAAGGGAAAATTGAACAAAAATGTGAAGGCAAAAATTGTCATATATGACATTTATGATAATTAATCATTTCTAAAACAAAAAAACACATGAAAACACCAATCTTTATATTTTTCAGGCCCTCTACAGGTCCTCTCAATATGATAGAATTAATCACAGGAGTCAAGAGATCTAGGCCAAAGATGAGGATATATTTCTGCTGAGGTATTTGGAAAGGGGGATATGACATGGTATTGAAGCCAGTGTATTTAGATTGATCAAATGAGAAATATTATGAAAAGTTTATCCACAGAATGTTGGAAATTTCCTTGTCACAAGAGTGTAGCAAGTTTATATTTCACTTAGGCAAAGACTGATATACAGGAAAATAAGACTGTTGGGTATGATACTGTAAATTCTAATGTCGATTCTATCATTTGAGTGATTTTGTGACAAAACACAGGTTATCTTCTCATTTTCTATTCTGAGATAACAGATGACAGAAAATAAATTATGTAAGTTACAATCATTTGAGTCTCTGTGAATAGATTTAGTACCACAGATACGGGCTGCTTGCTGTTGAGATTTCTTTCTTTCTTTTCTTTTTTTTTTTTCTTTTTTTTTCTTTTTCTTCATCTACCACAGGGCAACCACTCAGTGTATGAAGCAATAACATTATCCGATTCTGGAGGAAATCCTTTATTTCACTACTGTTTCTTTAAGTCTCATAATCTTATTTTGTAACAAGGAACTGTAGACTACTGAAAGCATGGGAATTTGGAATCACACAGGTGTGAAAGAATTCATACTGATCGGCTTAACAGAAAATCCTAATTGGCAAGTTCCTCTCTTTTTTCTTTTTTGCATAGTTTATTTCTTCATTCTTGTAGGTAATTGGGGGATGATCATCTTGATCTGGTTGAATGCCCAACTTCATACTCCAATGTACTTCTTCCTTAGTAACCTCTCTTTCTGTGACATCTGCTATTCTACAATCATTGCTCCTAAAATGCTCATCAATTTCCTATCAGAGCACAAGTCTACTAGGCTTTTCGCCTGTATTCTGCAGAGTTTCTTTTTTGCGGTTTATGTAACCACAGAAGTAATCCTCCTGTCTATGATGGCCTATGATCGCTATGTGGCAATTGCAAATCCCTTAATGTATACAGTTATCATGACACACAACATCTGTACTCAAATGGTTCTTGCAAGTTACTTGGGTGGCCTCATAAATTCCATGATTCACACAATAGGTTTACTCAAACTAGACTTCTGTGGTCCAAACATTGTGAATCACTTCTTCTGTGATGTCCCTCCTCTTTTGAAGCTTTCGTGTTCTGATGCACACTACAATGAGATGCTGCTTTTGGTCTTCTCCGGTGTGTTTGCTATTTCAACTTTCATCATTGTCATGGTGTCCTATGTCCACATTATCATTGCCATCCTGAGAATCCGCTCAACTGAGGGGAGGCGTAAAGCCTTCTCCACTTGTGCCTCACACCTGACAGCTGTAGCATTATTTTATGGATCTTTGACATTTAACTATATCCAGCCAAGTTCTCAGTACTCTATGGAACAGGAAAAGCTCTCTGCTGTGTTTTACACCTTGGTCATCCCTATGCTGAACCCTCTGATTTACAGCCTGAGGAACAAAGATGTAAAGGAAGCAGCCAAGAAGTTAATTTGTGGGGAGAGAAATGCCTCTTGTATCTGACAATTCTCTAGCTTTAAAAACTTGATATGAGTACTCAAACTGACATTGTTAAAATTTATTAGTCTCTTATGAGAGTTTAAAATGGAATTTAAACCAAGTATATTTTACTAAATTTTATTTACTAAATATATTATCTCAGAGAAAAGTTAAAATTTTCAAATGGCTTGACTTTCTTGTATCCTTAACTTTCATCAATATAACATCTCAGTAAAAGGTGAAATGATTATATTCCAGTTTGTATATAGCTTTAATAATATGGTAACAGGCTGCATAAAAATTAAGATCATTACTTAAAGTTATATATAAACTAAATTTTAGAAAATATTTACAGTGTGTAGAATGTTCTTACATATAATTTAACTATCAGATGGAACTAAAATTGTTAGATAATGGATGAAGGAAGAGAAGTTTTCAGTTTAACAAAATATAGCAGTTTGACAATTGTTTGTTATGTTTAAATAAAGATATCATCCATTTCTGACAATGCCTAGCCAAACAAGATCTTGAATAAGAGTGAGAGGATCTATAATTTTTCTGTATTCTGTTGGATTCATTTCCTTCTGTTTGCTTTTGTTGAATTACAGTGTATTAGAGTTTTTTGCTATCATATTTTATTTTATTATTATACAATATTGTATTAATCACTATCTATTAGATCCTGGTTTCTTTCTTTCTTTCTTTCTTTCTTTCTTTCTTTCTTTCTTTCTTTCTTTCTTTCTTTCTTTCTTTCTTTTTTTGTGGTTTTTCAGTTCAGGGTTTCTCTGTATAGCCCTGGCTGTCCTGGAACTCACTCTGTAGACCAGGCTGGCCTCGAACCCAGAAATCTGCCTGCCTCTGCCTCCCAAGTGCTGGGATTAAAGTCATGTGCCACCACGCCCAACTTCCTGGTTAGTTTCTTAATGACAGACAGAAATGGAATAGATCTGGATGTGAGTAGAGATTTAAGCATACAAATTCAAAACAAACAAGCAAACAACAGTAACAAAACAATGCAGTTCATTACATGGTGGTAAACCATTCCTTAACATGAGGTCAAACAACTGATACACTCTCAGCAGGCATTCTGTATCTCAGACAGTCCACTTGCTAAATTTAAACATTTCAACTAGGTTTTCATTCATTCATTCCTCTATTCATTCACATTTTAAAAATATAGCAAAATAAAATATAATATAAAACCAAAACTATCACGTTGTACTTGTACAAAATAAACCAGCAGAAGGAAACGAAACCAAGAGGAGATATAGGAATCATAGATGAATCCATGTGCTCACTCAGGAATCCCATAAAATCACTAAACTGAAAGCCATAATATATAGAAGTGGTTCGGGTCCAGACCCAGGAGGATCCTACAAATTCTTTTTCAATCTTTGTAATTTCTTAGGATTTTTGTTCATGTTGACTTAAAGGAACTATTTTCTTGGTGTTCTATTTTCCCTCTGACTCTAAAAAAATTTTATGCCTCTTCTTCTGATACTGTGTGTTTGACAAGAATTTAAGATTAGGTAGCTGATGGACCTAAGGGAACACCAATTAATATTGTTCTTAAAAATGAAGAAAAGTGGAGTGATAAAATGACCCATAATCACATTTCCTGTTCTCATAGACCAATGTTTCTTTGATGAACAAATAAGACTCAACTTCCTTCCGCAGCAGATAGAAACAAATATAGATATCCACAGCTAAAATTAGAAATTGAGAAACCTTGGAGCACTCAGGTGTAAATGGGTTTTTACATCAAATTATTCATTTCTGAGTCCAAAGAATTCTGCGGGTGCTATACTTTAGCTACACTGTGTACCTTGATATGTTTCACATTAGCTACTTTTAATATGATCCAAAAGTATGAGGATTATTTCTCTGGAAATACAGATTAAATTTACATATCAATTCTGTTTTATTAACTAGGGTTTTTTAAATAAAGGTTTATTTTAGATGTTATATGCACATTAATTATTGTACATAAATGTAACATTGTGCTTATGATTTAGCATTTTTATTCCCATAATTTTTCTACGGAAAACTTAAATGATCAGTGTTTAAAAAACATATAAGCTTTTTAGTTTGTATGTTTATATGCAGGAAATCAGGATAGAAAATATTTTAATTCTCAAGTTTCAGATATTCCACTATTGCTGCCAATTTACCTGAATTTCTCCCATTAAGTGGTTCCAAGGCACACACGATAGAAGTCAACTTTACATTAGTTACTGAGTTGTACTTTTAGGACTGAAGATTCTGATGAGTCTGTTGTTTTGCTTCATGTTGTTCCTTCTGGTCTATGTCATCTTCTAGCTGGAGAAACCAGGAATGTTCCCTCTGATCATTTAATTCCCAAACTTCACACACCCATGTGATACTTCCTTCTCTCTCCCAACACTTTCCTTTCATGAACACCTGTATAATATTAGTAATTTGAAAATTTTTGTTACTTTAGCCACACATATACTTAAAAGTGTTTGTCCATCTTAGATACTTCTCCATTTGTTTATGTCTTCAATTACTTTCATTAACATTTCAGGTGTTAAAACTTTTTTTATAATTAATTCAATATTTAGCTATATATGCTATGAATTATTTCTTCCCGTTTCCCCAACTTTTTGCAGCATGAATCTGCAAATGCTATTTGTTTTAACTATGTATCTTGAAACTCCACTTGACTTTTTAATATGAGTCAACCTTTTAAAAAATATAGTCTTCAATAATTTCTGTGCATATGGCTATGTCATTTTTAAGCAGAGGGAATTCAAGTTTCATCTTTCCAAAACAAGTTTATAATACCTACTGTGTAATTATTCTGACTAGCATTTCTATTGAAAAAATATCAGCTATTGTTTTGTTATACCCAGCTTTACTGGTTGAAGATAATCAATTTTTAACTCAAAATATTGTTTATATGTATTCATGTTAGTCACTTGAAAATATACCTGCTACATTTAAAAGTTCATTAAAATAAATCAATGAAGAAAGTCAATAAGTACATTTTATAACTAATATCTTACTTCATTAGATAGTCACAATAACACCTTACACAGATCAAAATCATCATGTATTTTCAGTATTATGACTTTTTTATTTTGTTTCAGGTGTTAAGTGAATAAAATTCAAAGAAAGCTCTTTTTTTCCTTATAAGAACAATATTTAATTGGTGGTAGATTTACAGGTTCAGAGATTCATTCCATTATCATCAAGGCAGGAGCATGGCAACATCCAGGCAGGCATGCATGATGCAGGTGGAGCTGAGACTTCTACATTTCCTCTGAAGGCAGCTAGCAGAATAGTGGCTTCCATACAGCTAGGATGAGGGTCTTATAACTTACACCCACAATGGCTCACCTACTCGAACCAGAGCCACAAGTAAACATCCTGGGCCAAGCATATACAAACCATCACAGTATTAAAAGTCCTTGCTGGTGAGTTCAGGCAAGATAAAAGATTTAAACATTATTTAAGAGTGAGAAGGTCCAGTCCTGAGTTTTTCAGGTGACAAGGTCTTATATCAGCAGCTCTAAGTCCCCCCCCCCAAACCACTAGAACTAATGAATGAACTCAGCATACACAGAGGATGCTAGAGAAAGCTGTGACCCCAAGGAACACACTGCCACTGACCAATTGGCCTCAACTCCCAACAACACAACCATCATATGGAGTTCACCATGATTCAATATATTTATTGCATCCATTCTCATCAGCTGATCTCTGCAGGTAACCTTACACACATATAGAAAGATATGCTTTGTGGATATCCCACGTGTTTCTTAACCTAATCAAATTTACAGTCAAGATGCACTGTGACAGAGTCCACCCCTTCCCAACCTGACACCCCAAAACATCACTCTAAACCACAAGGATTTACAGTTGATCTTTAAATGACTTCTGTCTCTCTAACAACAACAACAACAACAACAACAACAACAAATCCACCCAGGCCTCTACCCAATCCAACTGCAAAAGTCCCCAAAGCTTTAGCAGATCCAACATTATAAATTCAGACTCTCCTGAGACTCAGGATGCACTTTCAGTCATGATTACCTATAAAAAATTATATAAAAATTATATAATCCCATCAAAACCTTAATAAAATCCTTGCAAACCAAATCCAAGAACATATCAAAACGATCATCCATCATGACCAAATAGGCTTCATCCCAGGGATGCAGGGATGGTTTAATATACGGAAATCCATCAATGTAATCCACTATATAAACAAACTCAAAGACAAAAACCACATGATCATCTCGCTAGATGCTGAGAAAGCATTTGACGAAATCCAACACCCATTCATGATAAAAGTCTTGGAGAGATCAGGAATTCCAGGCCCATACCTAAACATAATAAAAGCAATCTACAGAAAATCAGTAGGCAACGTCAAAGTAAATGGAGAGAAACTCGAAGCAATCCCACTAAAATCAGGGACTAGACAAGGCTGCCCACTTTCTCCCTAACTATTNAATATAGTACTTGAAGTACTAGCCAGAGCAATTAGACAACAAAAGGAGGTCAAGGGGATCCAAATTAGAAAGGAAGAAGTCAAAATACCATTATTTGCAGATGACATGATAGTATACATAAGTGACCCCAAAAACTCGACCAGAGAACTACTAAATCTGATAAACAGCTTCAGTTCAGTAGCTGGATATAAAATTAACTCAAACAAATCAGTGGCCTTTCTCTACAAAAAGGATAAGCAGGATGAGAAAGAGATTAGGGAAATAACACCCTTCACAATAGTCACGAATAATATAAAATACCTTGGTGTGACTCTAACTAAAGAAGTGAAAGATCTGTATGATAAAAACTTCAAGTCTCTGAAGAAAGAAATCAAAGAAATTCTCAGAAGATGGAAAGATCTCCCATGTTCATGGATTGGCAGGATCAACATTGTGAAAATGGTTATCTTGCCAAAAGCAATCTACAGATTCAAAGCAATCCCTATCAAAATTCCAACTCAATTCTTCACTGAGTTAGAAAGGGCAATTTGCAAATTCATCTGGAATAACAAAAAACCTAGGAAAGCAAAAACTCTTCTCAATGATAAAAGAATCTCTGGGGGAATCTCTGTGCCTGACCTAAAACTGTACTACAGAGCAATGGTGATAAAAACTGCATGGTTCTGATATAGAGACAGAGAGGTAGACCAATGGAATAGAACTGAAGACCCAGAAATGAACCCGCACACCTATGGTCACTTGATTTTTGACAAGGGATCTAAAACCATCCAGTGGAAAAAAGACAGCATTTTCAACAAATGGTGCTGACACAACTGGCAGTTATCATGTAGAAGAATGAAAATTGATCCATTCTTATCTCCTTGTACAAAGCTCAAGTCTAAGTGGATCAAAGACCTCCACATAAAACCAGAGACACTGAAATTGATAGAGGAGAAAGTGGGGAAAAGCCTCGAAGATATGGGCACTGGGAAAAAAAATTCTAAACAGAACATCAATGGCTTGTGCTGTAAAATCAAGAATTGACAAATGGGACCTCATAAAATTGCAAAGCTTCTGTAAGGCAAAAGACACTGTCAACAAGACAAAAAGGCCACCAACAGATTGGGAAAGGATTTTTACCAATCCTAATCTGATAGAGGACTGATATCCAATATATACAAAGAGCTCAGGAAGCTGGACTCCAGAAATTCAAATAACCCCATTAAACAATGGGGTACAGAGCTAAACAAAGTATTCTCAACTGAGGAATACCAAATGGCTGAGAAACACGTGAAAAAATGTGCAACATCCTTAGTCATCAGGGAAATGCAAATCAAAACAATCCTGAGATTCCATCTCACTTCAGTCAGAATGGGTAAGATTGAAAATTCAGGTGACAGCAGATGCTGGCAAGGTTGTGGAGAAAGAGGAACACTCCTCCATTGCTGGTGGGATTGCAAGCAAAGAAAGCTCTTGAGATATAATATTCAGTTGTAAATTAAATTTGCTAAATTGCATTTACACATTTGAAAGCTATAAAATCCAATATTTGTGTGAGAGTGTGTGTGTGTGTGTGTGTTTCTGTATGTGTTTGTGTAGCTGTATATGTATAAGTTAACATTCTCCTGTGTTCATATGCAAATTTAGGCCAAGAATAGATAATGGATGCAATGGGTGTTTTTCTTTTTTCTTTTTAATTTTTATATTGAATTCCACCTATCACTAGGTGTGTGGATATCACAGTTTCAACAATGCAGGGTGACCCACAACCTCTGATGATTCTTCTGTTTCTACCTGTTTAGGGCTATGATTAGAGATGCAAACTTACCATGCCAATCTTTTCTGTGGTTACCAGGACTCAGGTTTAATATTTCCTGTTTGAATGGCAAATATTTTCTGACAGAACCCTTGCTTTAGTTTTTGAAACCATTATTAATCTACAGGTATCAATATTATGGGTAGCATATTAAAGGGATTATGTTGGAATATTTGATGTATCTTTATAACTAATATCAGAAAGGTAGCAACCACATTATAAACTGTACTGTATGTGACAGCATATTAATCAATTTGATACATAATTTCATGACATCAAACTGTAATCTCAAAAGTTAGAAAGATATAAATTTTCTCAGATGAAGATTCAGTTTTAAAGGCAGAGTTAAATTATCTACTAAGCTAAGAGACAAACTAGATAAATAAATATAAATGTCCATAGAGGAGCAGCTAGTTAATGAAATTTTACAATAAAAAATAATGAGAAGTTTTCCAGTTCTATTCATGTATTTGTGACTATGAAGATCTCTCATGGCATATTTTTGAATCCTATCTTGAGGCATTCTGTTGTTATTCTTTTAAATGGAAATCTGTGTAGTCTATGACACACATTGTTGTGCACAAATGAAGCAAAAGACAATTTACTTTGCTATGATAAATGCAATGACCAAAGGCAACATAAGGCTGAAAGCATCTATTTCACTGAATGTGAAGTCAGGAAAAGGAGTATAAAGCACTGATGCATGCTGGTATTGCCTTACTCATAGGCAATTTTCAGCTAATTTTCTTACACAGCAAAGACACACCAGGATAGAGATGTGGAAATCCCATGTGAGTAGCACAATATTACATTCATTAGTAGCAAATGAAATGCTACACAATCATGACTTTGGGACAATCTGACAGGAGAAATGCTTTACTGTATTACCTTTTACCATCCCTACCCTTTATCAAAAGAACATAAAAAACATGATGTTAAGGTACAATCTTTCTTTCACTCCAAGATTTCATGCTATCAACGCAATACAAAACACAGTTAACTTTAATGTTCTCATATTCTTAATATTTCAACCCTTAGAAATATATAATTTTTATTGGATATTTGCTTTATTTACATTTAAACTCCTACATTGTGGACCCTCACCCAGTCCAATGGTTCTCTGCAAGTATCCATCTACGTATCTGTCAGCCATATCAGGCTACCCTCAGCAAGTACTTCTCCATATCTGAAGTAGCATCCAGGTTTGGTGACTGTATATGGGGTGGATCCCCAGGTGGGCAGTCGCTGAATAGATTTCCTTCAGTCTCTGTCTCCATATTTCTTCCTTTGTCTCCATATTTCCTCCTGTGAGTATTTTGTTCCACCTTTTAAGAAGCACACACAAGTTAGTCTTCCTATGAAGGGTTAGGGTTAGGGTTATATTTAGGATGGTTGTGAGGCATTGTGTGATTGCTGGGATTTGAACTCAGGACCTTCTGGAGAACAGTCAGTGCTCTTAACCACTGAGCAATCTCTCTCACACCTCAGGATGATATTTTCAAGTTCCATCCATTTGCCTGCAAATTTCATGAAGCTGTTGTTTTTAATAGCTGAGTAGTATTCCATTGTGTGAATGTTCCACATTTTCTGTATCCATTCTTCTGTTGAGAGACATCTGTGTTGTTTTGAGCTTCTCACTGTTATAAATATGGTTGCTATAAACATAGTGGAGCATGTGTCCTTATTACATGTTAGGAGCATCTTCTGGGTATATACCCAGGAGTGGTATAGTTGGGTCCTCGTGGTGTACTATGTAAAATTTTCTGAGGAACTGACAGACAGGTTTCCAGAATGGTTGTCAAGGATTGAAATTCCTCGAAAAATAGAGGAGTGTTCCTCTTTCTCCATATCCTTGCCAGCATCTGCTGTCACCTGAGTTTTTGTTCTTAGCCATTCTGAGTAGTGTGAGATAGAGTCTCAGGGTTGCTTTGATTTGCATTTTCCTGATGACTATGGATGTTAAACATTTCTTTAGGTGTTTCTTGGCTATTCAAGTTTCTTCTGTTGAGAATTACCTGTTTAAATATGTTTCCCATTTTTTAATAGGGTTATTTGGTTCTCTGGTGTCTACCTTCTTCAGTTCTTTGTATATATTGGATATTAGCCCTCTAGTGGATGTAGGATTGGTAAACATCTTTTTCTCAATCTGTTGGTTGCCATATTGTCCTGTTTAAAGTTTTCTTCGCCTTACAGAAGCTTTGCAATATTATGAGATCCCATTTCTTAATCTTAGAGCATAAGCCATTGGTGTTCTGTTCAGGAACATCCCCCCTGTACCCATGTGTTTGAGAAATTTCTCCACTTTCTCTTCTATTAGATTCAGTGTACTTGGTTTTATGTACACTGATCCCCTTGGACTTGATCTTTGTAAAAGGAGGTAAGAATGGAACAATTTGCATTCTTCTACATGTTGACTGCCAGTTGAGGCAGCACCAATTGTTGACAATGCTGTTGTTTTTCCACTGGATGCTTTTAGCTACTTTGTCAAAGATCAAGTGACCATAGTTGAATGGGTTCATTTCTGGGTTTTCNATTCTATTTCATTGATCTACCTGATTATCACTGTACCAACACCATGCAGTTTTTAGCACTATTGCTCTGTAGTAGAGCTTGAGATCAGGGATGGTGATTCCACCAGAGGTTCTTTTAGTGTTGAGATTAGTTTTCTTTATCCAGGAATTTTAGTTAATCCAAAAGAATTTGAGAATTGCTCTTTCTAAGTCTATGAAAAACTGAGTTGGAATTTTGATGACGAATGCATTGAATCTGTATATTGCTTTCTGCAAGATGGCCACTTTTACTATTTGAATTCTGCCAATCCAAGAGCAGCATGGGAGAACTTTCCAACTTCTGAGTGTTTCTTTAAATTTTTCTTCAGAGACTTGAAGTCCTTATCATACAGATCTTTTCCTTGTTTGTTTAGAGCCACACCAAGATATTCCATATTGTTTGGAACTATTGTGAAAGACGTCACTTACTTAATTTCTTTCTCAGCCTGTTGGTCCGTTGAGGATAAGATGGCTATTGATTTGAGTGTATCCTGCCCTTTGTTGAAGTTGTTTTTCAGCTTTTGGCATTCTCAGGTGGAATTTTTGTGGGTCAATTAAGGATACTATCATATCATCTGCAAATAGTGATATTTTGACTTCTTCCTTTCCTTTGTATCTCTTTGACCTCCTTTTGTTGTATAATTGTTCTAGGTAGAACTTCAAGTACTATACTAAATAAGGAGAGAGTGGGCAGCCTTGTCTAATCCCTGATTTTATTAGGATTCTTTCAAGTTCCTCTTCATTTACTTTGATGTTGGCTACTGGTTTGCTGTATATTGCTTTCACTATATTTAGGTATGAGCCTTTAATTCCTGATGTTTCCAGGACTTTTAATATGAAAGGATGCTCAATTTTCTCAAAGGCTTTTCAGCATATCTTTTTCAGCATGTTTTTTTTTTCTTTGATTTTGTTTATGTTGAGGATTATGCTAATGGATTTCTATATATTGAACCATCTCTGCATCACTGGGATGAAGCCTATGTGATCTTGATTAATGATCGTTTTGATGTGATCTTGGACTCAGTTTGTGAGAATTTTGTTGCATTTTTTTCCATTGATATTATAAGGGAAATTGGTCTGAAGTTCTCTTTATTTGTTGGGTCTTTGTGTGGTTTTGGTATCAGCATAACTCTGGCTTCATAGAATGAATTGGGTAGTGTTCTTTCTGTTTCTATTTTGTGGAATAGTTTGAAGAGTATTTGTATTAGAACTTCTTTGAAGGTCTGATAGAATTCTGCGCTAAATCCATCTGCTCCTGGTGTTTAGGGGTTGGGAGACTTTTAATAACTGCTTCTCTTTCTTTAGTGGTTATGAGACTGTTTAGAAAGTTTATCTGATCCTGATTTAACTTTGGTGTTTGCTATCTGTCTAGAAAATTATCCTGTTCATCCAGATTTTCCATTTTTTTGAATATAGGATTTTTTAATAGGATCTTATGATATTTTGAATTTCCTCATTTTCTGTTGATATATCTCCCTTTTCATTTCTGATCTTGTTAATTTAGATACTCTTTGCCCTCTGACTAGTCTGGGTAAGGGTGTATATATTTTGATGATTTTCTCAAAGAACCAGCTCCTGTTTTTGTTGATTTTTTTTGTATAGTTCTATTTGTTTCCACTTGGTTGATTTCAGCCCTGAATTTGATTATTTCCTACCATCTACTCCTCTTAGGAGTATTTGCTTCTTTTTGTTCTAGAACTTTCAGGTGTGGTATTAAGCTGCTATTGTATGCCCTCTCCAGTTTCTTTTTTGTAGGCACTCAGAGTTTGCCTTTTAGGACTTCTTTCATTGTGTCCCATGTGTTTGGGTATGTTGTGGCTTCAATTTCATTAAACTCTAAAATGTCTTTAATTTCTTTATTTCTTACATGACCATGATGTCATTGAATAGAGTGTTGTTCAGCTTCCATGTGTATGTGGGCTTTCTATTATTTTTGTTGCTATTGAAGACAAGCCTTACTCTGTTGTTAACTGATAAGATGTATTGGATTTTTTCAATCTTCCTGTATCTGGTGAATCCTGTTTTGTGTCCAATTATATGGTCAACTTTGGAGAAAGTACCACGAGGTGCTGAGAAGGAGGTATTCTCTTTTGTTTTAGAATGAAATATTCTATACATATCTGTTAAATCCATTTGGTCCAGAACTTGTTATTTTCAATATGTTTCTGTTTAGTTTGTGTTTACATGATCTGTCCATTGATGAGAATGGGGTGCTAAAGTTTTCTACTATTATTATGTGAGGTGCAATGTGTGCTTTGACATTTAGTAAAGTTTCTTTTATGAATGTGGGTGCCCTTGCATTTGGAGCATAGATATTTATAATCGAGAGTCCTTCTTGGTAGATTTTTCCTATGATGTGTATGAAGTGTCCTTCCTTATTCTTTTTGATAACATTTGGTTGAAAGTCAATTTTATTTTATATTAGAATGACTAATCCAGCTTGTTTCTTTGGACCATTTGCTTGGAAAATTGTTTTTTAGACCTTTACTCTTATGTAGGGTCTGTCTTTGACCCTGAGGTGTGTTTTCTGTATTCAGCAAAATGCTGGGTCCTAGATATGTATTTAGTATATTAGTCTATGTCATTTTACTTCAGAATCGAATCCATTAATATTAAGAAATACTAAAGAATAGGGATTTTTGCTTCCCAATATTTTGTATGTAATTTTTATGTTTATATGGCTATCTTCTTTTGGGTTTGTTGAAAGAAGATTACTTCTTTGCTTTTCTTAGGGTGAGTGCCCCTCCTTTTGTTGAATTTTTCCATCTATTATTATTTATAGGGCTGGATTTGTGAAAAGAGATTATGTAAATTTGGTTTTCTCATGGAAAATCTTGGTTTCTCCCTCTATGCTGATTAAGAGTTTTGCTGGGATTTGTGTTCTCTTAGGGTCTATGACATCTGCCCAGAATCTTCTAGCTTTCATAGTCTCTGGTGTGAAATCTGATGTAATTCTGATATGTCTGCCTTTATATGTTACTTGACCTTTTTCCTGTACTCTTCTTCATGTTCTTCCTCTGTTTTGTGAATTAGGAGTTTTGGCTATTTTTTCCTTTGATTTAAGTTTTACTGCATTATGATGTAAAAAGATACATAATTTAAATTTATCTGAATTTGTCAACATTTAAAAACATAATTTGAGTAAATAGACTTACATCACGTTCTTCTTCCCCTTTTGTATCCCAACTCCTCTCAGAGAGTCCTCCCATTCAAAACCTGCATACCTTTCATTTTTTATCATTTTCTTTAAAATTTATAAAATATTGTAACAATAAAAATGAGTATTATAAGTTATTTGATATAGAACAACAATCAATTTAACAGTCTTGTGTAGATGTTTGTCTATAGCAATACTGAAAATACATACTTTTTTTCTCAATATAAATTTTAAATAACTCCAAATACATTAACTCTATGATATTTTAAAATAATATATCACTATTAATTTTTTTTAATGAACATAAATAGATAAAGCCTTTTTGTTCGTTTGTTTTGATTTTAATAGAGTTTAAAATCTTGGATCTTACTGTTGCACAAACACAAAATAAGAACAGATTTTAGACATTGGCGTTAGTTGTAATAAGACTATACTTGAATGTCCCAAAGGACTTTACCCCTATAGTAGATAAGCTAAGAGTTGACAGCTCTGCTACACCAAGGAATGAACTGTAAGCATGATTTTTGGATCCAGATATCCTGCTATGGTCAATGCTATTTGACTTTAGTGACTGTCATCATTCTCAGCCCAAAGGGAACAGGTTACATTCATTTAAGAAATGGTGTGTGTATTAAGATGGTCTATCCATGAAGTCATTCATCAACTGTTTCAATGAACTATGGCTCTGCTTGGAGGTTGGCACAGACATTAGGTGAGGGTAAGATTCTGGTTCATTGGCTATGATGATTTTGAAAAGAATTCATCTCAGAATAAGAGTAACTTGTAAAGTCCTCTTCTTCAAAATTGATACAATAATTATAAATACCAAGCAAAGTCTTTTTTTTTTTTTTTTTGGACAGGGTTTCTCTGTATAGCCCTGGCTGTCCTGGAACTCACTTTGTAGACCAGGCTGGCCTCGAACTCAGAAATCTGCCTGCCTATGCCTCCCGTGTGCTGGGATTAAAGGTGTGAGCCACCACGCCTGGCCCCAAGCAAAGTCTTCAGTCTTACTCTTTGCTGTTCTTTTACAAGGCACCTCCAAAATTAATTGTCTATATTTCTTTTGGCTTTATAGACAATTTTAAAATATGTAAGCTGTTCTGAAAACCATAGTATAGTATAAAAACATCAAATAAACAATCCTACTAATAGGCTGAGATAGGAGAAGCATGATTTCAAGACCATTATGTGGCACACAGCAAGACCCTGTCATGTACAAACAAGTATAGATTTGACCCTGTCAAGTACAAACAAGTGTATATGGATTGTACAATATTGAATCTATTTCTCCTATTACCAAATTAGAGAGACCTCAGGATGACAGCCAACAAATTTCTAATTACTCATAGTTTTGAATTTCAATCTACTAGGATATGTTGGTAATATTAATTTTCATATTAAGAAATACTAAGGAAAAGTGATTGTTACTTCTTGTTAATTTTCTTGTTAGAGGTGGAATTATGTTTGTGTGAGTTTGTTGAAAGTTTATTTTCTTACTTTTTTATAGGGTGTAGTTCTACTCCTTGTGTTGGTGTTTTCCATCTATTATCCTTTGTAAGGCTAGATTTGTGGAAAGAAATGATTGAAATTTGGTTTTGTCAAGGAATATCTTTTCTTCCCTATTTATCGTGATTCTGAGTTTTACTGGGTATAGTAGCATGGGCTGGCATTCTGTTCTCTTAAGGTCTGTGTGACATTTGCTCAGGATCTTGTAGCTTTCATAGTCTCTGGTGAGAAGTCTGGTGAGAGGTCTGCCCTTATATGTTCCTTGACCTTTTTCCTGTACTGCTTTTAAAATTCTTTGTTTAGTGCATTTGGTGTTTTGATTATTATGTGATGGGAGGAATTTCTTTTCTGATCAAGTTTGTTTGGAGTTCTGTAGGCTTCCTGTATGTTCTTGGTTATCCCTTTCTTTAGGTTAGGGGTGTTTGCTTCTACAATTTTGTTGAAGATATTTACTGGCCCTTTAAGTTGGGAATCTTCACTCTCTTCTATACCTATTATCCTATGTTTAGTCTTTTCATTGTTTCCTGGATTTCCTGGATGTTTTGGGTTAGAAGATTTTTGCAGTTTGCATTTTCCTTGACTGCTTTGTCAATGTTTTCTATGGTGTCTTCTGTCCCTGATATTCTCTCTTCTATCTCTTGTCTTCTGCAGGTGATGCTTGCATCTTTGATATCTGATCTCTTTCCTAGGTTTTCTCTCTAGAGGATTGTCTTCCTATGTGATATTTTTATTGTTTCTGTTTCCATTTTTTTGATCTTGAATGGTTTTGTTCAATTCCTTCACCTGTTAGTTTGTGGTTTCCTGTAACTCTTTTATGATTTTTTTGTGTTTCATCTTTAAGGGCTTCTACCTGTTTACCTGTATTTTTCTGTATTTATGTCCTCCTTAAAGTCCTCTATCATTATCATGAGATGTGACTTTAAATCAGAGTCTCACTTTTCTGGTGTGTTAGGGTATCCAGGGCTCACTTTGGTGGGAAAACTGGGTTCTGTTGATGCAAAATAGCCTTGGTTTCTGTTGCTTATGTTCTTGTCCTTGCCTCTCACAATCTGGCTATCCCTGTGGGTTCCTCTTCTGCCAGGAATTTGAGCAGAATTTGTGGTCCTAACTGTGCTCGTGGGTGTGTAGGCACTCCTGGGGGAGACCATCTCTCTGCAGGTGGTATTTGTTTATGCAGTGCTGTGGCACAGGATAAGCTCCTGGTGCAGTGAGAAACTGAAAGTATCCTGTCCCAACCTACTCCTCAGTTCCCAAGTCCTGAGGGCTCCAGGCAGGTCTCTTGGAGCAGAAGTGGTGGTCTTACCTGTGCTCACAGGCATGTCCACACTCCTAAGAGACCAGCTTTCTCCAGGCCATATTTGGGTATGGAGCAATGTGGCACAGGATCAACTCCAGGTGCAGATGGATACTGGAAGGATCCTGTTCCAGGCTGCTACTCAGTTCCTGTTTCCTAATGGTTCCAGGCAGGTTCCTATGAGAAGAAGTGGTGGCCTTCCTTGTATTCCCAGTGTTGTCTACACTCCTGGGAGACAAGCTTTCTCCTGGTGGTATTTGGATATGGATCATTGTGGCACAGGATCAGCTCCACAAATCTATCATCTTTTAACTGTAGACTCTGGTCAAAAAAGTTTTAAGTTAATTATTTCCAATTCCAAGTGTATCAAGTATGTTGAAAATAGTACACCATAGAAAAAGGAAGAAAGTAATCCCTCAACAAAACCAAAAGAAGACAGCCTCAAGAACAGAATCTCAACTTTAACAACAAAAATGACAGGAAGCAAAAATTACCTTTCACTGATTTCTCTTAACATCAATGGACTCAATTCCCCAATAAAAAGACATAGACTAACTTACAGGCTACACAAACAGAACCCCACATTTTGCTGCTTACAGGAAACCCACCTCAGGGACAAAGACAGAAACTACCTCAGAGTAAAAGACTGGAAAACAATTTTCCAAGCAAATGGTCCAAAGAAACAAGCTGGAGTAGCCATTCTAATATCAAATAAAATTGACTTCCAACAAAATTCATCAAAAAAGACAAGGAGGGGCACTTCATACACATTGAAGGTAAAATCAACCAAGATGAACTCGCAATTCTAAATATCTATGCTCCAAATGCAAGGGCAGCCACATTCATTACAGAAACTTTAGTAAAACTCAAAGCACACATTGCACCTCACACAATTATAGTGGGAGACTTCAACACCCAACTATCACCAATGAACAGATCCTGGAAACAGAAACTAAAAAGAGACACATGGACACTAACAGAAGTTATGAAACAAATGGATTTAACAGATATCTACTGAATATTTTATCCTAAAACAAAAGGATACAACTACTTCTCAGCATCTCATGGTACCTCCTCCAAAATTGACCATATAATTGGTCACAAAACAGGCCTCCACAGATACAAAAATATTGAAATTCTCCCATGCATCCTATCAGATCACAACGAACTGAGGCTGATCTTCAATAATAGCATAAATAATAGAAAGCCAAGATTCATGTGGAAACTGAACAACACTCTACTCAAAGATCACTTGGCCAAGGAAGAAATAAAGAAGGAAATTAAAGACTTTTTAGAGTTTAATGAAAATGAAGCCACAACATACCCACACCTATGGGACAAAATGAAAACAGTCCTAAAAGGAAATATCATAGCTCTGAGTACTGCCAAAACAAAAAAAACCTAGAGTGAGAAAACACTAGCAGTCTGACAGCATAGCTAGAAGCTCTAGAATGAAAGGAAGCAAATTCACCCAAGAGTAGTAGATGGCAGGAAACAATCAAACTTAGGGCTGAAATCAACCAAATGGAAAGAAAAAGAACTATTCAAAGAATCAACCAAACCAGGAGCTGGTTCTTTGAGAAAATCAACAANATAGATAAGCCCTTAGCCAGAATAACTAGAGAACACAGGGACAGTATCCTAATTAACAAAATCAGAAATGAAAACGGAGACATAAAAATTCCTGAGGAAATCCAAAACATCATCAGATCCTACTATAAAGGGCTGGCTATACTCAACAAAACTGGAAAACCTGAAAGAAATGGACAACTTCCTAGACAGATACCGGGTACCAAAGTTAAATCAGGATCAGATTAACTATCCTAACAGTCCCATTTTCCCTAAGGAAATAGAAGCAGTCATTAATAGTCTCCCAATCAAAAAAGCCCAGGACCAGATAGGTTTAGTACAGAGTTCTATTAGACCTTCAAAGAAGACCTAATTCCAACTCTCCTCAAACTATTCTGCAAAATAGAAACAGAATGTACTCCACCCAATTCGATCTATGAAGCCACAATTACTCTGATACCTAAACCACACAAAGATCCAACAAAGAACAAGAACTTCAGACCAATTTCCCTTATGAATATCAATGCAAAAAATACTCAATAAAATCCTCACAAACCAAATCCAAGAACACATCAAATCGATCATCCATCATGACCAAGTAGGCTTCATCCCAGGGATGCAGGGATGATTTAATATACTGAAATCCATCAAAGTAATCCATCATATAATCAAACTCAAAGACAAAAAATCACTTGATCATCTGGTTAGAGGCTGAGAAAGCTTTTGACAAAATCCAACACCCCTTCATGATAAAAGTCTTGGAAAGATCAGGAATTCAAGGCCCATACCTAAACATAATAAAGGCAATATACAGCAAACCAGTAGCCAA
>NC_034592.1:72117177-72158716 GCF_900095145.1 Mus pahari | reverse complement strand
GTCAATAAGACAAGAAGGCCACCAGCAGATTGGGAAAGAGTTTTTACCAATCCTAAATCTGATAGAGGACTAATATCTAATCTATACAAAGAGCTCAAGAAGCTGAACTCCAAAATCTCAAATAACCCCATTAAAAATGGGGTACAGAGCTAAACAAAGAATTCTCAATTGAGGAGTTCCGAAGGGCTGAGAAGCGCTTGAAAAAAAATGTTCAAAATCTTTAATTATCAGGTAAGTCCAAATCAAAACCACCCTGAGATTTCACCTCACACCAGTCAGAATGGTTAAGATCAAAAATTCAGGGGACGGCAGATGCTGGGGAGGACATGGAGAAAGAGGAACACGCCTCCATTGCTGGTGGGATTGCAAGCTTGTACAACCGCTCTGGAAATCAGTCTGGCAGTTCTTCTGAAAACTGGGTGTAGTACTACAGGCAGATCCCGAAATACCTCTTCTATTTATATACCCTGAAGATGTTCCAACTGGTAATAATGACACATGCTCCACTATGTTCATAGCTGCCCTATTTTTAATAACCAGAAGCTGGAATGAACCATGATGTCCCTCAACAGAGGAATGGATACAGAAAATATGGTACATTTACACAATGGAGTACTACTCAGCAATTAAAAACAATGAATTTATGAAATTCTTAGGCAAATGGATGTATCTGGAAGATATCATCCTGAGTGAGGTAACCCAATCACAAAAGAACTCACTTGATATGCACTCACTGATGAATGGATATTAGCCCAGAAATCTAGAATACCCAAGATACAATCTCCAAAACACAAGAAAATCAAAAAGAAGGGAAACTAACACGTGGATACTTCATTTTCCCCAAAATAGGGAATAAAATACCCATGAAAGAAGTTGCAGAAACAAAGTTTGGAATTAGGATGAAAGGATGGACAATTCAGAGACTGCCCCACCCGGGGGTCCATCCCATAATCTGCCACCAAATGCAGATACTATTGCATATGCCAGCAAGAATTTGTTGAAAGGACACTGATGTAGCTATATCTTGTGAGGCTATGCCAGTGCCTGGCAAATATAGAAGTGGATGCCCACAGTCATCTATAGGATACAACACAGAGACACTAATGGAGGAGCTAGAGAAATTACTCAAGGAACTGAAGGGATCTGCAACCGTATAGGTGGCCATGTCTGTGAAGAGAGGCCCCTTGGTCTTGCAAACTTTATATGTCCCATACAGGGGAACACCAGGGTCAAGAAGTGGGAGTGAGTATGTGGGGGAGCAGGGAGTGGGGGGGCTATAGGGGACATTCGGGATAGCATTTAAAACGTAAATGAAGAAAATATCTAATAAAATCATTAAAAAATAAATTATTTAGAATATAATAAAAAGAAAACAGTTATACACCTTTCCTGTTGCTCTTGATGTCCACTTCTACCATTCATAGCCTAGTTATGAATTAACCACCTGCTGTGGTCTCCCTTTACTTTCTCTTCCCATCCTCAAAAGATCACAAATATCTTCTCCTGCAACTGTCCTCATACCAATTCATGCCATTATCCTAGCCTCCAACACCAGCAGACTTTCATTGGGAACACACCAGCTAAACAAAACAGGAAAATAGGTAAGCTAACTGAAGACCTTCACAATTAATTCTTCCCCAAATCCAATTTTCCATTCTGGTTTCTAGTTCTGAAGCAGAACACCAGCTGTAGTTCTCCCTTCCCTCTATGCTTTCTACAGCTCATCCTCATCCAATGTTCATTTTCTCCATCTTTGATTTATCCTAGGTCCCAACTCCCACAGGCACTTGTTACTTCCATAGGCCATGCCTGCAGGAAAAGCAGTATCATTGCCTGCAATATCTTTTATTCTCTCTGTGTTTCCCTACATCTAATTACCTAGGCTGATCTCTAGTCAGAACACCTGTGTCAGCCTTACTGCCCCCTCTGCTTCTATCTTCTGTTCTATTTTCCTTTAACTCCTGCTATATGACAGGTCACAACAGAAGCAAAGACCACTTGTTGGCCGAAGCATTGCTCGTTCTCTGATAACAAGTAGTCTCAAGGTTAAATCATGCTTTTGGTTACACTGTTTGAAGGTATGTATCTGTATATTTAATTGTTAATTCTGTACTGGGAGAGATATTGGCCCATCACCAGTCTGTGGTATTACAAGTTTAATACATCCTCGTACTGGGTTGCTACCCAACTCAATGTTTTATGTTCTCAAGTGAAGGACACACATGTATAGTCTTGATATTTTATATCCTTCAAGCACCACAATAGCTGGGTGACTGTCTAATCCCTATGTTAGAATATACCTCCCACTGATAATTCTTAGTTACTAGTTATTAATTTCTATATTCCATCTTGGCCATTCTGGACCCACTTGTGCAGCTTTCTTGGCCACATTTTCTTGGACCGGAGCCCACGGCACTCTCCTTTGTTTTCTCCCCCATGGCTCTGTCTCTCCTCTCTCTGCACTCTTCTAAAGCATGGCAGATTTCTTCTTCCTCTCCTCCTGGGAAATCCTAAAATCCAGCCGCTGTGTATCCTTACCAGCTATTGGCTGCTGGGATTGGTATTTACCAATCCAAACCAACTGGGAACAGGTTCCCAGAAGCTACTGCAGACCTCCTGTTACAAGCAGATTTCTGGGGATCGTAATTAGCAGTCATAATACAAGCTGCTACATCAGTCTGATTTTTTGAAAATATTCTTTTATCCTTACCAGTGTAAGGTATTCTAGAGTTGTTTCTAATTGGCTTTAATAATGATCTAATGGCTATGAACCTGGCCACATGACAGGACATAGGCCAGTTAGTTGTGATAGAGTAGTTGGGAGACTCCCAAGCTAAGACAAACTTTAAAATATTAGTAAGCCTCTGTGTCATTATTTATATCAGTGGAGGTCTGAAAAAGTCTCAATATGATATCTTTCCTACTTTTCCTGATATCCAATCTACACAGCTTTGGTTCAAGCTCTGTAATATGAAACCTGATGTGGTCTCCCATTCCTATCTAAAAATATTTCCAATGGATCACAACCTTAAACCTTTAACATTTCTTTTCCCAACCCATCCCCTAATACCAGTAGGCACACCTTATATTAGCTGAGAATGCAAGGACATCAGAAACACAAAGGCATCATACTTTTAAAATATCCAGAGAGGAAATAAAACAACATGAATGTAAATAACAAAAACACATCCAGAAATCTTCATCTACATCTGTGCTGGGCGGTGGTGGTGCACACCTTTAATCCCAGCACTGGGGAGGCAGAGTCAGGTGGATTTCTGAGTTTGAGGGCAGCCTGGTCTACAAAGTGATTTCCAGGACAGCCAGGGATACACAGAGAAACCCCGTCTCCGAAAAAACAAATGAACAAACAAAAAACAAAAACAAAAACAAAAAAAATGTTCAATCAATAACATCACATCAATAGGTCTCCACTAGGACCCTGCTATTTTATTTTACAATAGCAGGCCCTGAATTTCTCAACGTAACTATGGTCAATGGTTCTGCTAATCTGCTAGGCTCTGCCTCTCAAGCACTGAGATTCATGCATGGTCCACTTTTCCTGGCATTTTGTTGGTGGTGGTATTTGTTTTGTTCTGATTTGTTTTTCTTTGTTCTGTTTTAAGCTTATTGTCTGCAACTGGAGAAATCAATTTTTTATTTTCATAGGAAAATATTTTTTCAAGAAAGCCCACTATTAAAGTCTTCTTTAGACATATTATTCATTCATTCATTCATTCATTCATTCATTCATTCATCTAATGTATTTGAGGGCTCTGTCTGCACAAATGCATGAATGCAACAGGAGGACATTGGATCCCATTATTTGTGGTTGTGAGATTCCATATGGTTGCTGTGAGTTGAACTCAGAACCTCTGAAAGAGCAGCCAGTGCTCTTAACTTCTGAGCCATGTCTCTAGTTCCTATTTTTTAGTTTTCAAAAGCTAATAATTTTTTGTATTTTTGACATACTTTCCAAAGAGACAAAGACTGAAATCAATTTTTGATTTGAATATTAATCATTTTAATATTTCTAAAATGTTCCAACATGTGATTCTAATTTTAGTGTAAATTGTAATTTATGAGCTGGTTTGAATTTTTCTGGCAATTTAAACCATTATCATGCTTTAAAGCATCATTTATCAATTATACAAGTAGATATAAAACATTTTGAAAAATTACATGTTATTTGGTAACATGGGACATTTAATCTAAAGTATGATTTTGATCCTCCTCAAAACCAGCTCATGATAATTAAATTAAAATATAATTGTAAACCCATGAAACTCTGTTTTATATAGTACAATGTGTCTCAAGAGAGTTAGCATTAAAGATTTTGGAGTATATTGACAGAATGCCCTATTTGATATCAAAATAAGAGCAAAAATTCTGTGTAGATAGAGCAGTTTTGAAGAAATAATAATGAACTTATGTTATTTTCTTGGCAGAATGTTTTCACAGTATTCCAAGTGGCTTACAAATAATTGCAATATCCTTATTTGTCACCTCTGCTGCTTCATTTCTTGTCTTTATTGGACATTAAAGCAAGATGCTTGAATTTATAGAAAAATCACAGCTTCTTTAAATGCAGTACTTATGAAAGGATCCCCTTTTACTTCTTTGTGAGAGTAAAACTCTCTATTGAACATAAATGAGAATGGATGGCAGCTCTCTGATTAGTTTCACACTTGAGAGACAAGAAAGCTGCTAATGACTCAACTGTGGACAACTGAGACTTACACAAACACAGGGGGATATGGATGCTTTCCCCAGTAGAATGGAAACTATCTCAGCAAACGTGTTCCAATTAGTAAGTCCTTAAAAGTTTGTGAAAGCCAGATCTTCTACAGCAGATATGTTGTTCCTTTGAGCTTCTATAGGTTGCGAGTAAGTTTCTATGTAAAGATTTTTCTATTTCTTATTTCCTGAGTATTATCAGAAGAAAGTTGCTGCTGTCTATGTGTAGCATCACACTCAACAATTTAGAATATCATGTTCTAATTTGTAGGCTATTAGTTTTCCAATCCTCCACATATCATAGAGAAGAGTATTATTTATATAATGTACACAAATTTATAATGATATTAATTTTTATTGCAAATAGTAAGAACAAGTATATTTTTATGACTTAATACTACATTCATACAGTTATTTAAAGATATTTGCACACTTATACAAATGTAAAACCTATACAATTTAAGATTGTATATAATATATATGGTTTTCAATTAATTTAATAAAATAATAGTACTTTTGCATGACTTAAAACTGTATTTCTTTAAGGGTTCCAATAACATATTTTGAGAAATTTTTCTACTTTTCTTTCTATTGTTTTCCATCCCGGGGCATGTTTATAGTTCTTATTTAATTAAAGCTGAAATAATTTGCCACAGAAGCTCTTTGGTTGACTATAAGGCCACTGATCTGGAACATACACAGGCACTAAGTGGGTGGGCTTGTGATTATAGAGCGATCATTTAAGTGTTGACACATCAATATCCATTGATATGGAACAGCATGCCAGGATTACCTATATAAAGACTAGAAAATGTGAGGTACCAGATATGTTCTTGAAGTTTCCAATGCCTTACAGGTTTTCTTAACATAAAAAAAATTCTTTGAAAATGAAAACTGATTATATGCTATGCTTAATGAGGTAAACACATGGCCCATATTGAAACAAATATATATCATAAGATTTGATAAAGGAGTTGATTACAGCCACTCCAGTATTGTGTTGATACTCCTGTGTATTGTGTTTAAAAAAAAAAAAAAAAAAAAAGATTTGCCGGGGGTGGGAGCACACCTCTTTAAACCCAGCACTCGGGAGGCAGGCAGATTTCTGAGTTCGAGGCCAGCCTGGTCTTCAAAGTGAGTTCCAGGACAGCCAGAACTTTACAGAGAAACCCTGTCTTGAAAAACAAAAAAAAAAAAGAAAAAAACAAAAAAGCAAAAGATTTATTCTTTCACAAATTACTTTTGTAGAAGTAGCTCAAATGTAAAATGATAAAAAGAAATTATTTTTAAAAAGGTATATACTTTGCTAACAACTAAACATCAAATTCATGTACTGTGATATATTGTCTAAATATTTTCCCCATCTCACTGAGAGATTTCAAACACAATTCAATGGCCACAGGAGCAATAATATTAAATCCTCAGAATTTTCTCTTACAGTTCTTTTTACATAGGAATATTTCGAAGTCCTCCTATTACAAAGAACTCTAGAATTGAGCTTACTGTTCTCTTCTTAGAACACACATTTTTACACACCCACGTAGCTCATTAAATTATTTAATTATTTCATACTTATTGTAGATGTTATATAAATGTGACAGACTGAATGATAACCCCTAGAATTGTTTAAATTTCAGTCTGTAGGATTCATACACACTACTTCATATGAAAATAGTTCATCGACATGTGATTAAAAGGAAGAGCATGAGAGGCAAAATATACACAATCAAGTGTTCTTTCAAGGTGAGAAGGAAGAAGAAACAATGTGGAAAGTCAAAGGCATTATAGTGTTGTTTTAGGAGAATATGCTTATTCTTAAAATTCAGTACAGTTTGGAGGTTCAAAAGGGCTATTTGGTTATAAAATGTTTCATCACTTAGGTCCCCTAGTGAGAGTATGGCCTCAAAGCCATGTAGATTCCACCTAGGAAATCAGATAGTGTCATGTTTCTGACTTCCAAACTAAAAGTAAATGAATGTTCATTACTTAAAGCCAATAATTTTTCAGTAAATTTCGGTAGCCATTGGGATAAAAACAGGAAATTAATCCTATTTGTATTATAGCACTCATCATTTCCTTCTATTATCTGTCCTACTTAAATGCATATATGCTAGTTATTCAGTTGCTTATCAGTGTGTGATTATGTTGCTAACAGTTCATCAGCTGCTTCAGGTCACGACACTGCTGATTTAAGAGTTCCATCTTTTCAAAGGAATCAGTTCATAAAATTAAGTGCTAGATACTTAAAAACTGTGTGAGAATGCATATTTATACTCATATTTACCTTGCCAAATATTGAATTGAAAATGGATCATTTCAGAAGGAATTAGAAGAAACTCAACCTAATTTTTTGAAAAGAAAATATACACAAAGTTGCAGGATTTGCTGTTTCACACAATGTATTTTCTTTTCACAATGTACAACCTAGAATGTTTTATTGTTTTTAGTTCTCACAACATTGCTAGTATGCTAAAGGAAAATTGAAAAAGAACGTGAAGGCAAGAATTGTCACAAAAAAATGACATTTGTGATAATCATTCTCAAAAAAACAGATGAAAATATTGCTTTATACATTTGACCCGACTAGGTTCCTTTATTAGATGCCATTGGTCAAATGTGTCAGACATATAGGCAAAAGGTGAGAAAATATTTGAGGTGATGTGTATGAATAGGGAGGTCAGTCTCAGCATAAAGATTTTATATCACACTTATGGGAATATGGGATATTGCTGACATTTCTTTCTTTTTTTTTTCAACTACTACAGGGTAATCTCTTTGAGTGTCACACAATGATGGCTCTCAGATTCTGGAAGAAATATGTTTAGGTATTTAATTTTTATATAAGTCTCATGAATATATTTTGTAACAAGGAACTGTAGACTACTGAAAGCATGGACCCAGGGAATCATACAGATGTGAAGGAATTCATACTCCTTGGCTTAACAGAAAATCCTGATTGGCAGATTCCTCTCTTTTTGCTTTTCAGCATAATTTATATAATCATTTTTGTGGGTAACTGGGGAATGATCTTCTTGATCTGGTTGAATGCCCACCTTCATACCCCAATGTACTTCTTTCTTAGTAACCTCTCTTTCTGTGATATCTGCTACTCTACTGTCATTGCTCCTAAGATGCTCATCAATATCCTATCAGAGCACAAGTCTAGTAGACTCCTTTCCTGTATTCTGCAGAGTTTCTGTTTTATGGTGTATGCAACCACAGAAGTCACCCTCCTATCTATGATGGCTTATGATCGCTATGTGGCAATTGCAAACCCCTTAATGTATACAGTTATTATGACATTCAGCATCTGTATTTGCATGGTTCTTGCATGTTACTTGTGTGGCATCATTAATTCCCTGACTCACACAATAAGTCTATTGAGACTGGACTTCTGTGGTCCCAACATTGTGAATCACTTCTTCTGTGATGTCCCTCCTATTTTGAAGCTTTCGTGTTCTGATACACACATCAATGAGATGCTGCTTTTGGTCTTCTCTGGAGTGATTGCTATTTCCACTTTCATCATTGTCATGGTGTCCTATATCCACATTATCATTGCCATCCTGAGAATCCGCTCAACTGAGGGGAGGCGCAAAGCCTTTTCCACTTGTGCCTCACACCTGACAGCTGTGACATTATTTTACGGTTCTGGGACATTTAGCTATATCCAGCCAAGCTCTCAGTACTCCATGGAACAGGAAAAAGTCTCTGCTGTGTTTTACACCTTGGTCATCCCTATGCTGAACCCTCTGATTTACAGCCTGAGGAACAAGGATGTGAAGGAAGCAGCAAAGAAGTTGATTTGTGGGTGGAGTAACATCTCTTAAACCTGTCATTTCTCTAGCTTTGAAAACTTGATGTTTATTGAATCATTTCTGAATCCCTGAGATGAAGCCTACTTAGTTGTTGTAAGTGATCTTTTTGATGTCTTTTTGGATTTGGTTTATGAGACTGTTATTGAGTATTATTGTTTCTATATTCATAAGTGAAATTGGTCTGAAATTCTCTTTCTTTGTTGGTTCTTTTGTTTTTTTTTTTGTTTTGTTTTGTTTTTTAGGTATCAGAGTAACCATGGCTTCATAGAATGAATTAGGTACTGTTCCTTCTGTGCTGGGGATTTGGCTTGTGCTTACATGGGAATTTGCAAACCTAATTAAAAAAAATAAAAAGATCACTTAGCATGATCAAGTAGACTTCATCCCAGGGATGCTGAGATGGTTCAATATACAGAAATCTGTCAACATAATCTACTATATAAACAAAATCAAAGAAAAAAGTCACATGGTCATCTCATTAGATGCTAAAAAATCCTTTGACAAAATAGAATTCCTTTTCATGTTAAAAGTCTTGGAGAGATCATAAATTCAAGGCATATACCTAAACTTAATGAAAGCACCAGCAAATGAATAACCAACATCATTTTAAATGAAGAGAAACCTGAAACAATCCCACTAAAAATCACAGACAAGACAAGACTGTCCACTCTCTCCCTATTTATTTGATATAGTACTCAAAGTTTTAGCTAGAGCAATTATAATAATCAAACTTACATTGTTAAAATTTATCAATCACCTGTAAGAATTAGATACAATTTTAAAGCAAATATATTTGAGTAAATTTTATTTATTAAATACTATATTATCTCAGAAAAATCTTAAAAGTTTCTAGTGGCATTACTTTTATAGATCCTTTCTCTTGTGTCTGTATAAAGTAGCTATAAAGTTGAAATTGTCTCTCAGTTTGTTTATAAATTTGAATAGTGAGCATAAATATAAAGTTTTCTTTATAGTTTTATATAAATAAATTTTTTGAAATTGGTGATTTTTTTCAAATGCTGTGACATACAAATTTATCTAGCATATGGAAATACAATTCCTTCCTAGCAGAAGGAAAGAAAAAGAACATTTCAAAATTAGGGAAACAACACCCTTCACAATAGTCACAAATACTATAAAATATGTTGGTGTAACTCTAACTAAGGAAGTGAAAGATCTGTATGATAAGAACTTCAAGTTTCTGAAGAAAGAAATCAAAGATCTCAGAAGATGGAAAGATCTCCTATGCTCATAGGTTGGCAGGATTAATGTAGTAAAAATGGCTATTTTGCCAAAAGCAATCTACAGATTCAATGCAATCCCCATCAAAATTCCAACTCAATTCTTCACAGAATTACAAAGGGCAACTTGCAAATTCATCTGGAATGACAAAAACCCTAAGATAGCAAAAGCTCTTCTCAAAAATAAAAGAGCCTCTGAGGGAATTGCCATGCCTGACCGCAAACTGTACAACAGGGCAATTGTGATTAAAAAAACAAAAAACAAAAAAACCACCAACAACAATAACAACAAAAAACCACTGCATGGTACTGGTACAGCAACAGACAGATAGATCAAAGGAATAGAATTGAAGACCCAGAAATGAATCTATACACCTATTGTCACTTGATCTTTGACAAGGGAGCTAAAACCATCCAGTGGAAAAAAGACAGCATGTTCAACAATTGGTGCTGGCACAACTGGTAGTTATCATGTAGAAGAATGCTAATTGATCGTTTCTTATCTCCTTGTACAAAGCCAAAGTCTAAGTGGATCAAGGAACTCCACATAAAACCATAGAAACTAAAACTTATAGAGGAGAAAGTGGGGGGAAAACCTCGAAGATATGGGCACAGGGGAAAATTTCCTGAACAGAACAGCAATGACCTGTACAGTAATATCGAGAATCAACAAATGGGACCTCATAAAATTGCAAAGATTCTGTAAGGCAAAAGACACTGTCAATAAGACAAAAAGGCCACCAACAGATAGGGGAAGGATTTTTACCATTCCTAAATCTGATAGGGGACTAATATATAATACATACAAGAACTCAGGAAGCTGGACTACAGAAAATCAAATAACCCTATTTAAAAATGGTGTACAGAGCTAAACAAAAAATTCTCAGCTGAGGTATACTGAATGGCTGAGAAGCACCTGAAAAGAAAATGTTCACTATCTTTAATCATCAGGGAAATGCAAATCAAAACAACCCTGAGATTCCATCTCACACCAGTGAAAATGGCTAAGAAAAAATTCTGGTGACAGCAGATGTTGGTGAGGATGTGGAGCAATCTCCTCCATTGCTGGTGGGATTGCAAGCTGGTACAACCACTCTGGAAATCAGTCTGGTGGTTCCTCAGAAAATTGGATATAGTATTACTGGAGTATCCAGAAATACCTCTCCTGGGCATATACCCAGAAGATGCTCCAACTTGTAATAAGGACACATGGTCCACTATGTTTATATCAGCCTTACTTATAATAGGCAGAAGCTGGAAAGAACCCAGATGTTCCTCAACAGAGGAATGGATACAGAAAATACGGTACATTTACATAATGGCATACTGCTCGGCTATTAAAAACAATGAATTTATGAGATTCTTAGGCAAATGGATGGATCTGGAAGNTATCATCCTGAATGAGGTAACCCAATCACAAAAGAACTCATGTGATATGCACTCACTGATAAGTGGATATTAGCTCAGAAAGTTAGAGTTCCCAAGATACAATTTGCAAAACACATGAAACTCATGAAGAAGAAAGACCAAAGTGTTGATACCTCGTTCCTCTTTAGAATGGGGAACAATATACCTGTGGAATAAGTTACAGAGACAAAGTTTAGAGCTTAGATGGAAGGAAGGACGATCCAGAGACTGCCACACCTGGGGATCCATCCCATAATCAGCCACCAAACGCAGATCCTATTGAATATGCCAGTGTCTGGTAAATACAGAAGTTAATGCTCACAGTCATCTATTGGATCGAACACAGGGCTCCCAATGGGGGAGCTAGGGAAAGTACCCAAGGAGCTGAAGGGCTCTGCAACTCTATAGGAGGAACAATAATATGAATTAACCAGTACCCCCCAAGAGCTCGTGTCTCTAGCTGCATATGTGGCAGAAGATAGCCTAGTTGGCCATCATTGGGAGGAGAGGCTCTTGGTCTTACAAAGATTATATGCCCCAGTACAGGGGAATGCCAGGGCCAGGAAGAGGGAGTGGGTTGGTTGAGGAGCAGGGTGGGGGGAGGATATAGGGGACTTTCAGGATAGCATTTGAAATGTAAATGAAGAAAATATCTAATAAAAAATTCTTTAAAATCGAAAAAATGGACAAAGCTCCTTTTTATAGATGTAATAAAAAATGCTATTTTCATAATTGTATTTATTCCATCATGAGCCCTAATGTTTTTCTCATTGTACATTTCCACCTTATATTTTCTTACATGTTAATCTTTCCCTGCTCTGTATGAATTGGAATGGGTTGCTTATACTCTCTTGCAGCCAAGTAAGTTCGTTGCTAAACTTACTTTAGGTATTGTGATATATGTCAGTTTCAGTTATCACTGTGGTGCAACTGCTCATCATATAAATTTCTTATCTCAAAATGTTTCATTGGCATTGATTATTCAGGAAAAAGAGACAGGGGATTGACTGGTATAGACAATGTTCCAGAGGAAGCTATTCTTTATGTGGAACCCAAATTTAGAATATTCAGACTCACCCAACTACTTCCTGCCATTATAACTTTTAATGGAACTGTGTTACACTTCTACCTTATAATGCTTCACAGATATATTGATAACAGTTTCAGAATCATTTTAGAGATGTATGGAATAGCTTTCAACTTTCAGTTGGTAGGAATACACTTCATTCCCAGGTTAGTTCCAGTAATCATGCAAGATTATTCTTTTTTCACCTGAGCAGGTAGACAGTTCTCTAATCCCTTCAGTTAAAACTGCTAAGGATAATTGTTTGGGGAACTTTTTCACTAATTTTTGAAATACAATTGGAAAAATTGTTTTAATTTTATTTCTGCTTCCAGTCATCTTCAAACGTCTGGTAGCTATTATCCCCTGATCCCAGAGAAATATTCATACTCTTCATTTAACAAATTTAAAAGGGAGAGAGGTTGGGTGCCATGCAAGAGGAACAGCAAAAGAGCTTTAAAACTTATAAAATACCACACACTGGTTAGCACAATCAGAATGGGTGTTCCTCAGAAATGCTATGTGTCCTGAGGATTTTATGCACTTGTCTTTTGCTTGTATGTTGCCCTTGCATCACTACTAATCAATACGTTGAATGACAACTCTAAATGAGCTTTCAGTCCCTCACTGGGCAATTTTATTGGCACCTACAATATTAGTTATTGGGCTTTCTCAAGCATTGCAGCTGGAGCAGATGAACGATTTAACCACAACACTTAGAAAGAATTTGGAGATGTAGATTGTTAGAGAAGTTAGGTTAAAAGTTTTTTTCTTAGTAGTTTTGATGTACAAAACCTAATTCAACAATTCAGATTTCATAAAGACACACTTTGATTCTTGAGTGAGGGATGTTTTTAATGTCAGAGAAAAAGAACAATGGCAATCAGTCTGCCACTGTCTGACATGATTGCTGCTAACGCTGGACTACTGATCAAGGTGATGATTACTCTCTTGCACTGATTATTGCAGTCAGCCTCCTAATTTGATTTAGTAAAAAACTGTTAATGTGTAGATGTGCATCCTAAAGATTTAAATTAGAAATGATTTTTAAAGATAAAAAATGGAATAACTGATTCTTTCCTTGTAACCACATATTAGAGCCTGCCAATAAGAAAATCTAGATGAGAAAAATACTTTGATTGCTTCCACTTTGTTAATCTATGACAAGCTGCTTAATTAAAAATGTATGTGGGTTCCTAGGAACAATTTGTATTTTATCCATAATACATAAAGCATTTGATAATGTGACTGTGTTGGATAAGATATTTTTTTCTTATGTATATTCATTGTAATCATTCACTAGACTAAAAATAGAGTATTTTGTATTCCTTCAAAGATATTTCTGGATATACACACTCTGAGAGAAAAATAAAATCATTGGAACTTTGCTCCATGCATCAAACATATATGTATGTGTATGTATATAGTCATATGAGCTTTGTTTCATAGACCCAATATGTAAATGTGTGTATGTATGTATGTATGTATGTACATATATATTTATGTAAGCATGTGTATATGTGAAGTTGTTGGAGCTTGCTCAGTGGACACTTGTTTCATTCATCTGTATATTATGTGTGTATGACTCTTTCACCCTGTTTTCTTGACAGCCACAGAGTTACATTACTCATGATGATATTCTTAAGATCCATCTGTTTGCTTACAAAATTCATGATGTCTTTTTTTTAATAGCTGTATAGTGCTTCATTGTATGTGTGTGTATAACTAATATATGTAATATATTATATAATCATATAATATAATTATTAATATATAATCATATAATATATTATATATTAATATAAGTATATATATATATATATATATATATATATATATATATATATATATATATATATATAGTTGATTCCAGTTTCTGACTATTACAAATAAAAATGATATGAATACAGTTGAACAAGTATCCCTGTAGTATATTAAATATAATAGAAAAGGGAGTAGGGGAACTTGAACTCATTAATACAGGAGATAACTTCCTGTACAGAACACCAATAGCTCAGTCTCTAAGATCAACAATTGATGAACGGGACCTCATGAAACTGAGAAGCTTTGAAAAGACAAAGGACATAGTCAATAAGATATAACATCAGACTACAGATTAGGAAAGCATCTTCACCAACTCTATAACTGAGAGGGATAATACAAAAAAATTATAAAGAACTTGAATAATTAGGCACCAACAATTCTAATAACCCAATTTAAAAAATAGTGTACAGAGCTCCTGATCACCAAGAACAGTGGTGGGTTTTGTTAATGGTTTTGTTAAGTTTGAAGCCTTTTATATTCCAATGGGTTGTGCTGTTCCCCAGGTAGATACTGTCTTGCTCTACATTTTGTATCTTGTATGTGTAAGAATTTTAATTAAAATGATTTTCCCCCTTTATAAATAAGGGAGGAGAGTTAAGAAAATTCTCAACAGAGGAATCTCAAATGACTAAGAAAAACCTAAAGAAATGTTCAATGTTCTTAGTCACCAGGGAAATGCAAATCAAAACAAACTGAGATTCCGTTTCACACATGTCTGAGTGGCTAAGAAAATAAACTCAAGTGATAGTACATGCTTGGCAGGATGTGTAGCATGGATAATATTCTCCCATTGCTGGTTGGGTTGCAAACTTGGACAACTGCTTTAGAAATAAATTTGGAAGTTTCTCAAAATACTGCAAATAATTCTACTTTAGTTCCTAGTCATACCACTCCTGGATCTTAACTCACTCATTCATTTTTTAAAACTTTAACAAAATTAAATATAATATTGAACAAAACTATCACTATTGTGATGGAGAAAACAAACCAAAAGAAGAAAAGGAGGCCAATAGGAGGTACAAGAATCAAAATTAAGTTATTTGCTCACTCAGGAACCAAATCAAAACACTAAATTGGAAGCCATAATATGTAGGCAGAGGATTTGGTCAGACCAGTGACGTTTCTGCATATGCTCCTCTCTCTGTGAGTTCTTATGAACTTTGCTCATGTTGGTTTAGAGTGATGGTTTGAGTGTTCTGGCCAGCAGTCACACTCTGAACCGGGTTCGCCCTGGAAGGGAAGCTGGGGATGGGAAAAGACAGCGGCGGAAAATAACCAGGCTAAAACAAGAGATCCTGATCAAAGCCCAAGGTTTAATGAATTACTCAGTTTTTATAGCATGGGAAAAAGCCCTTCCCCCCAACCCCAGTCTTGGGGCACACAGGTGGGAGCCTGTAGGCCAGCCCTGAAAATGTTGTCTCTGGAACATCTAAAAGTCTTCTCAGCAGGCAATGGCGACACTTTGAAGGGCAGCGGCCAGTGTAAACAGGAGAGCCAGCTTGGCAAATCTGAAGATTATCACCTCAGGTGGTAGGGAGCTAGTGGCTACAGAGGTCTGAGAAAGCCTGCTTCGAGGCAGGGAGGATGCTACAATGGTTTTCTTTTTCCTCTGACACTAACAATCTTTCCTTCCAGTGCCTCTCTCTCACTTCCCTACCACATTCTGCTGTCCTACCTTTCTCCTCAGAAAATGGGAGGCATCCCATGAATAGCAAACCCACCTTTACAAATAAAGCTGCACTAGGTCTAGTTTGCATCTTTGCTTATTGAGTCCAGAAAAAGCAGCCCAGTTAGGAAAAAGGGAAATAAAGGTAGGCAACACAGTCAGATACAGCCTCTGTTACTATTGTTAGGAGTCCCAAATGAAGACCAAACGGTAGAACTCTTACATATGGGAAAGTAGCCTTTGTACATCCGATATATATTCTCTTATTTGTCAGTTCAAGCTCTGTGGAATCCAATGGAGCCATGGTAGTTGTCTTTGTATGTTTTCTTTGTGTGTGTTCAATGGCTCCTTCAATCCTTCCTCTTGATAATCCTTAGGATTTCCCAACCTCTGACAAATATTTGGCTATTTGTCTCTGCATCTGTTTCCATCAGTTGCTTTTCAGATGAGAGTTAATCTTCGAGTATAATGGACTGTCACTGATAGCTGATGGCATTCTTCCTTCTCTGTCTGAACACTTAACATTCATGAACACATGTATTATTTTAAATTTACCACTTTATGTTACATTAGCAACACAAATATTGATGAATATTTGTTCTTCCATTGAATTCAATACTTTTACATTTACTGACATTTTTAAACAACTTTCATCATTTTAAGATTTTAAAATATTTGTTACATTTGATGCAATTTATTAATTATTATATTTATTTAACTGTATCTACTGTGAAAATTTACTTCATAGGAAATGGGATAGGGGATAGGGTAGGGACTCAGTGAAGGAGGGATTGAGAGGGGAACAGCATTTGGGATGTAAATAAATAAATAAAATTAAAAATAATCACAAACATATCTGTCTACTTGAAAAGATATCAGGTACTGTTTGTTATACCCAGATTTATTGCTTGAAGGTAATCAGTTTTTACCTCAACATAAATATTTTATTTACTCATGTTAGGTACCTGTAAATATATCTGTACATTTAGAAGTTTATTAGTCTAAGTGCATGAAGACTTTCAATAAATAAATTTTATATTTCACATCCTAATTCATTGGGTATTTTTGTAAGTTACTAAAACACCTTGTACAGAGAAAATGTCATTAGTATATTTCAACTTTTATTACTTTATGGAGTATGTTTCAGGTGTTAAGTAAATAAAATTTAAAGAAAATTAACAAGATATAATGTTCGATTCTAAATTAAATTGGATAAAGTATATGTGATACTTACAAACCCCAAAGTTCTGTGTGTGTGTTTGTGTATGTGTGTACCTGTGTGAATGTGTGTGTGTGTGCATGTGTTCGTGTTGATGTATATGTATATATACAGTTACACATTCAGCTGTGTACAAGTGCAAATACATGTAAAGAGTGGATATTGGGTATTTCTTTCAATCGAACTCCACCTTACTTTTTTACTTGCTAGGTGTGAGGATTGAAAGTGAAGTCAGGGAGAGAACTCAAAGAAGAAACAAGAAAGATAAATCATTGCTGCGTTCTGCTTATTGGCTTACTCTCAGACTTGTGTTCTGTTAATTTTCCTATATAGCAAAGTCACACTTGGCTAGAGATGAGGAAATTCCATGTGGGATTTGCAATCTTACAGCCATTAGTAACAAATGAAATGCCCCACAATCATGAATACATGGCAATCAGGTAAGGGCAGTATTTCAGTTGAAGGTTACTCATAATATGACTACCCCTTGTCAACTTGACATAAAGCAACCACTGTTCAGTCTTAACCTCTCCTTACCCCATATTTTCATGGTAACATTACAGTATAAACACAGATAACCTTAAGAGGGTCACTGTCTTCAAATTTCAACATTTTAGAAGTCCAAGAATTTTTAACTGTGCACTCCTGCCAAAGAAAAATTTAAGTTATATAGTTCTCATTTCAAGGGCAACGAGTATACCCAACTTTTCTAGTGATCTTGCTATCCAACTCTCCCATTCATAACATAGTTCTGTAGAAAGAAACCTGCTGTAGTCTCCCATTTCTCCCTGACCCCATTCCCAACAGATCACAATAATTTCTCTAAACTCTCCTACCAATACATCCCATTATCCTAGCCTCCAACACCAAGAGATATTCACTGGGAACATACTAGCTAAATAGAACAGGTAAAGAGGTAAGCTAACTAAAGACTTTCACCATTCATTCTTCCCCTCCAAATCTAACTACTCAATCTGGATGCTAGTTCTGAAGCAGAACACCAGCTAAAGTGCCCCAGCCACATTTTCTGTGGATCCCACAGATTATTCCTTCCTAATCTTCATTCCCTCATTCTTTGAAATAAGTCCCAACAGCAGAAACCCTTCACCTCTGTAGGCCATGCCTGCCATAAAATCAGGTAGGTTGCCTATAAGACCTTCTATTCTTCCTGTTTTCCCCTAGATCCAATCTTCTTTTCTCATCCCTACCTCTGGAGAAGAACACCTATGGTAGCTTTCCTGTCCCTCTGATCCCATCTCATGTCCCTTCTATTCTTCTTCCCTTAATTTCTGGCTTTGTTGCAGATCACAACAGCAGCAGATACTGCCTGCTAGCCCAAGGGCTTTTACTTCCAAGACAACAAGGTGATATCATGCCTCTCCTACTGTTCCTGATATCTGCCACACAGTATCTGTAGAAGGAAACCTGATGTTGTATCCGTTTGCTATTTGAACCCATCTCAAATGGATCACAAGACCTTCAACTTCAACATTCCTTCTCCCAACACAGCCCAGTATCCAAGTCTCTAACACCAGCAGGCACTCCCTATGAGCATGTTAGCTGAGTATGCTAGGAAAAATGGTAGCACATAGGAATGACACCTTGTGAAAATTGAGAGTGGAAACAGAAACCTTACAATAAAACACCTAAAAAACACATCAAAACCAGAAGCAAGCACCTAGACCTATAATCATTTCCCATACAAGAGGCCAGCATAAAAATTCAATCAATAATGTCATGGAAATACATCTCCACTAGAACCCAGCTATCCTGTCATAGGAGGCCCTGAATATTTCAACACAGTTATGGTCAATGACTCTCCTAATTTTATTAGTCTCTGCCTCCCAAAGGCTGGAATTTAAATGTGTTCCATATTTCCTGGCAACTTTATTTTTTAAATATATGTTCAGTGATTTGAGAACTCAGTTTCTCATACTAGCAAGAAAAACATTTTCCTTACTGAGCTAACCACTGAAATCATCCTTAGACATTTATTTATTTATTCATTCATTCATTTACTTAATAATAGATATAAGGGCTACATGAATGCCTGAAGGTCAGAAGAAGACATCAGATCCCATTATTCATGGTTGTGAGAGGCTAAGAACTGAACATAGTGTCTCTAAAAAGGCACCTAGTGCCTTTCAGAGCCAACTCTCCAGTTCCCATTCCTTAGACATTTTCTTTCTTTTCTTTTTTATTATTTCATTTATTTCCATTCCAGTCATTGCCTCCTCTTCTTGTTTCCCCCCACACACAGTTCCTCATCCACTCTTCCCTCTTTCCTCAGAGAGGATGCTCTTCCCCCCCCCACCCCCACCCCCACCCCCACGAGGCGGCTTCCCATTTCCTTGTGGCTTCAAGTCTCTCCAGGATTAAGCACATCTTTTCCCACTAAGGCCTGATCAGGCAAATTCTGCTATATTTGTATCAGATGCCTCAATCTAGTCCTTGTATGCTCTTGATTGGTAGCTCAGTCTTTGGGAGCTCCCTTGGGTCTGGGATAGTTAAGGCTGCTAGGCTTCCTATGGGGTCACTCTTCCCTTAAGCTTCTTCAATCCTTCCCCTAATTCAACCATAGGAGTCCCTGAATTCAGTTCAGTGGTTGGGTAGGAGTTCTGCCTCAGTCAGCTACTGGTAGGGCCTCTCAGAGGACAACCATGCAAGGCTCCCATTTGTAAACACATCATAGCATCTGTAATAGTGTCAGGTCTTGGTGCCCTCCCATGAGATAGATTCCAACTTGGCCTGGTCATGGGCCTTTCCTTCAGTCTCTTCTCCATTTTGTCCTTGCAGTTATTTTAGACAGAAACAGTTCTGGGTCAGAAGTTTTAACTGTGGCTTAGTATCCCTGTCCCTCCAATTGAGGCCCCCTATCTACTGAAGGTGGACTCTTCGAGATCAATCTCTCCAATATTTGGCATTTTGGCTAAGGTCACCCCCATTGAGTCCTTAGAGTCTCTCTTGTCTCCCTGATCTGGTACTTTCTAGAGAATCCACCCACCTACCACCCCCCCTTGTTGCATATTCCCATTCATTCTCTTGGCCCTCTGGGCTTCTCTTCTGTACCCCCAATCCCCCAGCCCAAACATGATTCTGTTCTCCCTTTCCCCTCCTCCTCCCTTCTCCCTCTCAGGCCACCTCCTCCTTCTGCTTCCAATGATTATTTCCTTCCCCCTTCTAAGTGGAATTGAATCATCCTCACTTCGTTGTTTTGGTTTGTTAAACTTCTTATGTTCTATGGGTTGTATCCTAGGTATTCTCTAGTTTTGCTAATATCCACTTAGTGTGTACATGCCATGCATGTCCTTCTGGGTCTGGGGTGCCTCAATCAAGATGATATTTTCTAGTTCCATCCATTGTCAGCAAAATTCATGATATAATTCTTTTTAATAGCTGATATCACAATGATGTAATAGTACACATAAGCAATCCCCAAAGTTCTACCAAAGAGTTCCTACAGCTTATCAATTACTTCAGCAAAGTGGCAGGATATAAAATTAACTCAAATCAGTAACCTTCCTTTACACAAATGATAAACAGGTTAAGAAAGAAATAAGTGAAACAACACCCTTCACGATAATCACAAATAGTATAAAATATATTAGTGTAACTCTTACCAAGCAAATAAAAGGTCTGTATGAGAAAAACGTCAACTCCCTGAAAAAAGAAATGGAATAAGAACTTAGAGACAGAAAAAAAATCTCCCATGCTAATGGATCAGTAGGACTAACATAGTCAAAATGGCCCTCTCACAAAAACAATCTACAGGTTCAATGCAATCCCCATCAAAATTCCAATACAATTCTTCACAGACATGGAAAGAGCAATTCTCAACATCATATGGAAAATAAAAAACCCCAGGGTAGTCAAAACAATTATCAACAATAAAAGTTTCTTAGATGGCCAATTTTACTATATTGATCCTGCCAATCCATGAGCATGGGAGATCTCTATATCTTTCTGTATATTGAACGAAGCATACTTGATCATGTTATATGATTGTTTTGATGTATTCTTAGATTCGGTTTGTGAGAGTTCTATTGAGTATTTTTTGCATCAATATTCATAAGCGAAATTGGTGTGAAATTCTCTTTCTTTGTTGGGTCTTTGTGTGGTTTAGGTATCAGAGTAAAAATGGCCACCTTCCTGAAAGCAATCTACAGATTCAATGCAATCCCCATCAAAATTCCAACTCAATTCTTCACAGAGTTAGAATGAGCAATTTGCAAATTCATCTGAATAACAAAAAACCTAGGATAGGGAAAACTATTCTCAACAATTAAAGGAATTCTGGGGGAATCACCGTCCCTGAACTAAAGCTCTACTACAGAGCAATTGTGATAAAAACTGCATGGTATTGGTACAGTGACTGTGAGGTAGATCAGTGGAATAGAACTGAAGTCCCAGAAATGAACCCAGGCACCTACAGTCACTTGATCTTTGAGATAGGAGCTAAAACCATGAAGTGGAATAGAGACAGCATTTTCAACAAATGGTGCTGGTACAACTGGTGGTTAGCATGTAGAAGAATGCAAATGATGCATTCTTACCTCCTTGTACAAAGCTCAAGTCCAAGTTGATCAAGGACCTGTACATAAAGAGGATACACTGAAACTAATAGAAAAGTAAGTGGGGAAGAGCCTCAAGTACATGGACACAGGGGAAATTTCCCTGGACAAAACACCAATAACTTATGCTCTAAGATCAAGAATTGACAAATAGGACCTCATAAAACTGAAAAGCTTCTATAAGACGAAGGGTACTCTAAGTAGGATAAAACAGCAACCAACAGATTGGGAAAAGATCTTTACTAACCCTACATCAAATAGAGAGCTAATATCCAATATATAGGCTCCAGAGGAACAGATAATGCTATTAAAAATGGGGTGCAGAGCTAAACAAAGAATTCTCAACTGAGGAATACTGAATGGATGAGAAGCACCTAAAATACGTTCAACATCCTTATTCACCAGGGAAATACAAATCAAAACGACCCTAAGATTATATCTCATACCAGTCAGAATGGCTAAGATCAAAACTCATGTGACAACCGATACTGTTGAGGTTGTGGAGAAAGAGGAACACTCCTCCACTGCTGGTGGGATTGCAAGCTGGTACAACCACTCTGGAAATCCATTTGGTGGTTCCTCAGAAAACTGGACATAGTACTACCTGAGGACCCAGCTATACCAATCCTGGGCATATACCTGGAATATGCTCCAACATGTAATAAGAACACATGCTCCTCTATGTTTATAGCAGCCTTATTTATAATAGCCAGAAGTTAGAAAGAACCCAGATGTCCCTCAACAGAGGAATGGATACAGAAAATGTGGTACATTTACACAAGGGATACTATTCATCTATTAAAAACAATGAACTTATGAAATTCTTAGACAAATGGATGGATCTGTAGGATATCATCCTTTGTGAGATAATCAAATCATAAAAGTACAGACATGATATGTACTCACTGATAAGTGAATATTAGCCTAGAAACTCAGAATACCCAAGAAACAATTCACAAACCACATGAATTTCAAGAAGAAGGAAGATCAAAGTGTGGATACTTCGGTCCTTCTTAGAAGGGGGAACAAAATACCCATGGAAGGAGTTACAGAGAGAAGTTCAGAGCAGAGACTGAAGAAATGACCCTACAGAGTCTCCCCACCTGATATAAGTGTCTCCTGAGAGGCTCTGCCAGTGCCAGACAAATACAGAAGTGGTTGCTCACAGCCATCTATTGGACCGAGCTCAGGATCCCCAATGAAGGAGCTAGAGAAAGGACCCAAGGAGTGGAACAGGTTTGCAGCCCCATAGGAGGAACAACAATATGAATTAACCAGTACCTCCAGAACTCTCAGAGACGAAACCACCAACCAAAGAGTACACATGGTGGAACTCATTGCTCCAGCCACATATGTAGAAGAGGATGGCCTAGTCTATCATCAATGGGAGAAAAGGCCTTTGGTCTTGTGAAGGCTCTATGACTCAGTGTAGGAGAATGCCTGGACCAGGAGTTGGTGGGTTGGTGAACAGGGGGATGGGGAATAGAGGGTTTTTGGAGGGGAAACCAGGAACGGGGATAACATGTGAAATGTAAATAAAGAAAATATCTAATTTTAAAAATGTATCTTAGACATTTTCAAATCTAAAAAAAAAACTTTTTGACATACTTTCCAAAGAGACAAAAACTGAAATAAATCTTTGAATTGTTCGTTAATTATATTTAATCTTTCTAAAAATTACCCATGTGTTTCTCATTTTAATGTAATTTAAATGTATGATTTTTTGCAATTTAAACCATTAGCATGCTTTAAAGTATCATTTATTAGTAATAAAAATCAATGTAAAACATGTTGGAAAATTACACATTAAATGGTAAACAGTGACAGAAATTCTAAAATATGCTACTGCTTCTCCATAATGTTAGCTTATGATAATTACATTACAAAGAAATTGCAAACCTCTGACACTCTTATGGTTTTGTATAGACAGCATGTCTCAAGAGTTATCATTATATATATGTATATATTAGACAATGTTGACAAAAATCAATATCTGATGTCAAAATTAAAATGTAAATTATGTAGCAGTAACAGAAATTTCGAAGAAATAGTAATGAACTTATGTTGTTTAATTAGAACATCTTAACAGTATTCCAAGTGGCTTACCTAAGACTGCAACATTTCTATTTCTTTTTTTCTCAACTACTGTCATTACATTCTTTGTGTTTATTGAGCATTATATCTAGATGCTTTGACTTAGTGAAAAAAAATCACAGAACCCTTTTAAGTACTATTTATGAAATATACCATTTAACTCTTGCATTCATATAAGAAGAGGTACCACTGAACATTCAAAAGAAGGCCTGGTAGCTTTCTGATTGTTTTCACACTTGTGATACAAGAAAGGTGCTAATGATTCAACTGTGGACAACTGAGGCTTATACACACAGAGGGTGCCACTAATTCTTGCCCCAGTAGAATAGCAACTACCTTCAGCCAACTTATTCCAAATAATAAGTCCTTAAAGGTTTGTGAAATTCAGATTTTCTACCTCAGATGCATTCTTAGTTAAAGGTTTGTTAAGTTGTAAGTAACAAACATCTAAATTTCTTTTTAAAGATTTTGATATTTTCTATTATTTCATGAACATTGGAGAAGTTCATATCTGTTGTCTAATTGAAATATTACAGTCAACAATTTAAAATATTATTTTTGAATTTGTAGGATATTTATCTTTCAACTTCATACATCTTATATACAGAGTATTATTTACATAATGTATACAAATTTACATTATGATTATATTAACTCTTCTTGCATAAGGTAAGACTAAATATGTTTCTGTTATTTATTTTTATATCCATCTAGTACATTAAAAATATTACACTAATTTTAAAAATAAAATTTTAAGAATTGAAATATGTATAAAATTCATGATTTCCTATTAATTTAGTAAATAAATTAATTTAATTTAATAAAGTACTAATACTTTTAAATCTTTTGAAACTATTTTTCATTAAGAATTCCAATGAAATATTTTAAGAATTATTTTCTATTTTTCTCCATTTGTTTTCTATCCCAGGACATGTTCATAGTTTGGATTTTAAGAAAGCTTAGATAACTTGTCACAGCAGTTCTATTGCTCACTGTGGTGTGCTGATATTAAGGTAGTATATCTAACTTGTATTTCCATCTCATTCACTTTTTGCTACTGTGGCAAATTATAGCCGTTAAATGCAGATTTTATGTAAATGGAAAATTTTATATTCAATAAATATTACATGATATTTTACTTTATTTCTCTTAATTTTCATGTACAATACAATACTTTGTTTTTTCATGTGTAAAACATGAATGGTCAATACTTTATAAAAGTTTTGTAAATATCTGTCCTAATAATATAATTTGATGTGATATGTTTGTTTATGAAAATAACTCTGTTCTTGTGTATGTACATAGTAAAATTTTGGTAATTATCAGCTCATCTGATAAGGATTTGCAGGGTTCCTTTTTTTAACTCTTATGGTAAAACATTTAAGGTTGTAGGACTACTCTTATTGTATTCCTATACCTGGATGAACATGCATTAGGAATGTACTGTAATTATACAATGATTCCAAAAGAGTGTCATATTCATTTAAATAGGTTGATTTGTGATGATACATCAGACACATTATATAAAGGATGTAAAATAAAATTTGAACTTGCCTTTAGGAGTAAAATTTTTTGATGACAAAATACTCAGTCATTAGTATTGTAAATGAGCTTTTAATTTCTATCAGGACGTCATGGATTTGAAGGAGAGCAAGGATGAAGGCATAAGTTTGGAAGGAGAAAGGGGAATGGAAAAATGATTGAATTACATTTTAATGTCAAAAATAGTTAACTTCTAAAAATATCATTTCAGCTTTATCATTTCAGCCACTTTTCCTTTTTACTAGTATAGAGTGATATCTGATTCAATGTTATTCCAAAGGCCTGTGATTTGGAACATAGATGGGGACTAAGGTGACTAGGTTTAAGTGGATGGGTTTGAGCTTATAGAGTGATCATTTCAATGGTGATGAATCAATATTTGTCAATATGGAAGAGTATGCCAGGTTCCAATATGTTCTTGAAGTCTCAGGTGCCTCATAGGCTTTTTCAAATTTACAAAATATTATTTGAATGTTAAAAAAGTTGCTAATTGAGCTTAATGGGATACATACATATACATCTCATAACAAAACAAATTTACATTCCATAAAGTTCAATGCAGGTGTTAATTAGAGCAGTAATATAAAATAATATGAATTTGATTATGCAAAAACATTTGAGGAAGGAGTTTAATTATAAAAATTCTAAAATACAACTATTGAAAATAGAAATGTATTTTGGTAACCATTGTATTGATCAAATGTTTCCCCCATCTCCCTGAGAGCTTTCAAACACATTTCAGTGGCCACAAATAAAATGGTAAATCCTCTGCATTTTCTCTTGTTACTCTTTTCACTTAGGAACATTTAGAAACCCCTATCCAGGGCTTTATTTTGGGTTTTGAACTTACTGTGTTTTCTTCTTTTAATAGTTTTTTTTTACACACCCATATATCTCATACAGGATCTTATATAAAGTCATTCATTAGAAATTTACATTTGACAGACTGATTGATAATTCCTATTGATGTTTAAATCTTAACCTAATGATACATACATACTACTTCATATGCAGAACCAGTATTGACCTGTGAATCAGAGTAAGACCATGAGAGGCAAAAATACCTTGGATTATGACTGTTGGAACTGTACATATTCAAATGTTCTTTCAAGATGAGAAAGGACGAAGAATCAGTGATGAAAGGCAAATCTAATTTATTGTTGTCTTAGAAGAAAAGGCTTATTACTAAAAGCAGTTTGATTTAGAGGCTCAAAAGGTGGGTACTTGGCTACAAAATGTTTCCATCTTGTAGAACTCCTCCTAGGAGTATGACTTCATAGCTATGTAGTTTCCACCTATGAAATCAGATAGTGTTATGCTTCTGATGTCCAACCTAGAAGTGAATGAATCTTTGTTACTTTCAGTCACCAATTTTTCAGCAAAGGAGGTAGTAACATCAATTAACCAGAAATTGATGCCATTAATATCATAGCACTCACTAATTCCTCTTGTTCTCTGTCCAACTTCAATTTTATATGCTAGTTATTCTGTGGCTTATCAACATGTTTATATTTGTAACTGTACATTAGCTGCTTAAAATCAGGATGCTGCTGATAAATGTGTTCTGTTATTTCAAAAGAATCATATAGCCATGTAATAAGTGGTAGACATTTATCAATTGTGTTAGAAAGTATATGAATACTGATATTTACCTTATCTAAAATTGAATTTAAAAACTGCATCATTTCAGAAGAAATTAGACGAAGTTCTACCTTACCTTGTTGAAGGAAAAATATATAGACAGTTGTAGGTTTTGCTGTTTCACAGTATTTTTCTTTTTATAATCTATGCTATAGATTATTTCATTAAATTTAATACTGAAAACTACATTACAGCAACGCAAACACTTGAATGAAAGGCAAGAAGTGTTATGTAAAATAACATTCATAATAGTTGATCATTCTTAAAACAAGGAACAGATGAAAATGATAATCTATATCTTTTGTCTTGATTAAGGCTCTAACAATAAGATGGTATTGCAAAAATGTGTCACAGAACCAGGAAGAAGGTGCAAACATATTTGAGGTAACGTATTATGAAAAGTGGGTGTGGGGGCACGGTATTGAAGTCAGTATGTTTAGATTAACTGGAATTGCAATATATTGAAATAGTTATTCCTATGATGTTTGAAGATCCTTTGTCAAGATATTATGGCAAGCTTATATTCTACCTATATAGAAGGCTGAGACATAATAGAGAATAAGACAATTTTAGTTCACTCTGTACTCAAACCCTAATTCTACCAACGAAAATCTTTGTGTCATAAAAGAGTGTTTCTTATCCTTTCCTATTCTGAGTTAATTGACAATGGAATAAACAAACGTTCATTGCAATTATTTAAGTTTCATTGTATAGATCTTGTAGCATACTATGGGCTACTGCTGAGGTTTCTCTATTTCATCTACCACAGGGTAATCTCAGTGTCTCATATAATGATGACTCTCAGGTCCTGGAGGAAATATTTCTAGGTATTTATCTTTCATTTATATCTCATGATAGCAAGGAGCTGTAGACTATTGAAAGCATGAGAGTTTGGAATCATACAGGTGTCAAGGAATTCATGCTCCTTGGCTTAACAGAAAATCCTAATTGTCAGGTTCCTCTCTTTTTGCTTTTCAGTATAGTGTATTTCATCATACTTGCAGGTAATTGGGGGATGATTATCTTGATCTGGTTGAATACCCACCTTCATACACCAATGTACTTCTTCCTTAGTAACCTCTCTTTCTGTGACATCTGCTACTCTACTGTCATTGCTCCTAAAATGCTCATCGATTTTCTATCAGAACACAAGTCTAGCACATTCTTTGGCTGTGTTCTTCAGAGTTTCTTTTTTGCAGTATATGTAACTACAGAAGGTATTCTCCTGTCTATGATGGCTTATGATCGCTATGTGGCAATAGCAAACCCATTAATGTATACAGTTATTATGACCCACAGCATCTGCAGTCAGATGGTTCTTGCATGTTACTTGGGTGGCCTCATTAATTCCCTGACTCACACAATAGGTTTACTCAGACTGGACTTTTGTGGTCCCAACATTGTGAATCACTTCTTCTGTGACATCCCTCCTCTTTTGAAGCTTGCATGCTCTGATGCACACATCAATGAGATGCTTCTTTTGGTCTTCTCTGGAGTGATTGCTATTTTTACTTTCATCATTGTCATGGTGTCCTATATCCAAATTATCATTGCCATCCTGAGAATCCGCTCAGCTGAAGGAAGGAGGAAAGCCTTCTCCACTTGTGCCTCACACCTAACAGCTGTGATATTATTTTATGGTTCTGTGACATTTAGTTATATCCAGCCCAGTTCTCAGTACTCCATGGAACAGGAAAAAGTCTCTGCTGTGTTTTATACCTTAGTCATCCCCATGCTAAATCCTCTAATTTACAGTCTGAGGAACAAAGATGTGAAAGAAGCAGCCAAGAAGTTCATTTGTAGGGAGAGGAGAATCTCTTGAATATGTCACTTCTCTGACCTAGAAAGCTTGGTGTGAATTTTCAAAGTAGTATTTTTAAAATTTATTCATCTTTTATAAAAGGCAGGAAGAACATTAGGACAAAATAATTTAGTCATTTTTTATTTATCAAATACTGTATTTTCTGGAAGAAAACTTATCATGTCTCTAATTATATAGTTCTCATGGATTCTTTTGCATGGCTCTACAAAGCCTTCATAAAAGAAGAAATTATTGTGTCCAATTTTGTATATAATCTTGTATATAAATTGTAAATGGCTAAAAAAAATGTAGCTTGTGAATTAAACTTTAAATAAACTAACTGATATGGAATACTTGTTTCTCTGACATAGAAACTTAACTAAGGAGTTGCAACTAGTAGTAAGGAATGAAAAGAGTTCTTTAGCATACTATAATGAGGAAGACTGGCCATTAAGTGGGGCTTTAGGTAAAACTGAACACATGCCTGACACTAATTAACCAAGAACATGAGACTAGATAGCTTATGGGCTTAGTATGAAAAACATATATGTCTGATCTACTACAGAAAAATATCAAAAATAGTTCTTAATGACATTTGCTATACTTATTGATAAGCTATGTGTTTATCCATTATTCAGAGAAACTTCTTGCAGTAGATGAGAACAAATCAATAAACCAATCATCAGATAATATGCAAAGGGGGAGACATATTTGAATATTTAGCCCTAAATTGGATGTCTAAATGGAAACCCTCTTGTCAGGGTTAACCTGTTAACCTGTTATTAGTGTAACCTGTTGAAGAGGAAATAGAAAAAGTGGAAGACAGAGGGATTAGAGGATACCAAAAAACAAGCTCCTCTAAATCAACATGAGAAACACACATATGAGGTCACAGAGTCTGAGGTTGCATACACAGAGCCTATGGAAGTATCTACTAGATGGGGTCCTATAGTTTAAAAAAAAAGTATATATATATGCTTGCATCCCTAAAACAGAAGATATCTCCAATTGATAACCATTTGCCAAGAAAAAAATTAGTTTTCTCCAAGAGAGAAATAAACTCCCTGGGGAAAAATAATTTTAAGAGTATACTTCATGCCTAACCATAGATGACCAAAAGAAAATAAACTCAATGGCATCTTTTGAGGTTCCAAGTCTCAAAATTTTATGCTGTGATATTTGTTTTGTTTTGTTTTAAATTTTATAATATATCAATTTGTATTTTATTTTAAATACATATGTATGTATGAATTCATACATGTACATTTATATGCATATAAGTAACATGTTGTATATATTTATGTATGTATGTATTCTGTTCTTATTTTAAAGTTCATTTTTGTATAACTTATGGCTCCTCATATAATATTTTCATAGAATTCATGAGTATGTGAGTGAATGTATATCTGAATCTGTATCTTTGTCTTGTATCTTTTTGGTTTTCTTTTCCTTCTTTCTTCTTACTATTATTTTACTAGGTTTTTTTTTTTTTTTTCATTTTATTTTAGTATTATTGCTTAGAAGCCCATTGTTTTCTTATTAGAGACAGAAAAGAAACGCATTGAAATGGGAAGGGTGGTTGGAAGGAACATGGGGAATTATAGAGTGAGGAGATCATAATCAGGATATATTATATGAGGAACATTTTCAATTTAAATAAAGAGTCATTACTTATATTTAATAAATCCTTGTTGAATTGGATCTTTCATATAATATAATTACTACAGGTATATTTGTTTTCCTTTTACTACATTATACTATTGTTCTGTGCCCCACTGGGTCATTAGCATACACTATGGCCATGATGCAATTCGAATGGGACTGCAATAAGAGGCAGTAGGAAGCTTATAAGGAAGCAAGTGTCACATGACAGGGTCATGGCAATCCTTTAAGATTACCACTGAATGACAGTATGGAGAGTGTTATATCTCTACAGAGTGGTTCTTTTTATTATATGGAATCAAACCTTTGTAAAAGAAAGATATTCCTTTATCTTCTGTTTTCTTTTTCACATGACCCACTCCTCACCATGTGATATTGATAACAATAAGCATATCATGAAAGGATAGGTTCTTTTTAGCTTATAGGTTACATACCAGAGGAATGCTAAGAGCTTCTATATCGAACTATAAAATTATAGACTCCCTATTATCAAATTACAAATAACTGCAGATTACTTGAATCATTTATGTAAAAAAGCTTCAAATTATATAAAAACCCCAATAAGTATATTTAATGTGCACAAAATCCATAACTTATTTTATTCATAAATGGTTCAGTACCATGCAAAAGGTAATTCTAATGCATGATCCATTTATATATTATTATTTGGAGAAATGTGAACTGTTACAAAAAAACTAGAATATCATAAACTATATTTAATTTTGTTTGTTTTGTTTCTGAGCATTTTATCCTAAAACTATTAAATAAATATTAACATGTTTGTGTTATGTCAATATGTACTGTTTATATTAGTTTCATAATGGACATATTGTCTAAGGATCATGTCATATTACAGTTTGAGCCTAGTTTTATTAAATCTCATTATGCCATGTTCAGTTGATATCCCTGAGAAGCCTGCTATTTTATGAAGAGAAATGGAGGAGGGAATCTAGGTTAGATAGGAGGTGGGTGATAGTCTAGGAGGAGTGGAGAGAAGAAGAACTCTTGTCAGGGTATAATGTATGAGAGAAGAATAAGAAAACAAAGAACACATAAATAAGATATGAGAATTCAGACACCTGTACTTTTCTAGTAGGATCTCTACCTCATTTCCTAGAACTTACTTACTCATAAAGTAATTAACAATTGGTAGTGAGGTTTACTTAAACTTATGATATTACTTTTCACCACCTCATTGTTACACACTTTAGAATATCAACACCAGAATAGGGCACAAACTCCTCAGCCAGTCCCATAACACCCCAGAAAAGCTCCAAGCCAAGGTGCTCTAACACAGAATCACAGGATCAAATGATCACAGGATCACAGGAGCTTGGTCACACCAGGAACTCAGGGTCCCAGAGGCAGCTTGACACCCAGGAGCTCTGACATACCCAGGATCTTAGGATCACAGGATCCACCGGATCACAGAAACAGCTGATCTCTGAGGAATTCTGACACAACCATGATCAAAGGAAGGATAGGCTCTAGTCACATGTAGCAAAGGTAGGTACCACTAGAGATAATCAAATGATGGGAAGCAAGCTTAAGAACATAAACAACAGAAACCAAGGTAACTTTGCATCACCAGAACCCAATTCTTCCACCATAGCAAGTCCTAGATATACCATCACACCGGAAAAGCGAGACTCAGATCTAAAATTACTTCTTATAATGATTATAAAGGACTTTAAGAAGGAAATAAAAAAATCCCTTAAATAAATAGTGGAGAACCCAAGTAAACAGGCAGAAGTGCTTAAAGAGGAAAGACAAAAATCCTTCAAAGAATTACCAGAAAACACAATTAGACAGGTGAAGGAAATGAACAAAACCATCCAAGATCTGAAAATGGAACTAGAAACAATAAAGAAATCACAAAGGGAGACAGTCCTGGAGATAGAAAACCTAGGAAAGCTATCAGGAGTCTTAGATACAAGCATCACCAGCAGAGTACAAGAGATAGAGAAAAATCTCAGGTGCAAAAGGTACCATCAAAAACATTGAAACAACAGCCAAAGAAAATGCAAAAATCAAAAAGCTCCTAACCCAAAACATCCAGGAAATCCAGGACACAATGAGAAGACCAAACCTAAGGATAATACGTATAGAAGAGAGTGAAGAGTCACAAATTAAAGGGGCAGTAAATATCTTCAACATAATTATAGAAGAAAATGTTCCTAACCTAAAGAGATGCCCATGAACATACGGAAAGCCTACAGAATTGCAAATAAACTAGATCAGAAAACAAATTCCTCCCATCACATAATAATCCAAACACCAAATACACTAAGTAAAGAAAGAATATTAAAAGCAGTAAGGGGAAAGGTCAAGTAACATATAAAGGCAGACGTATCAGAATTACACCAGACTTCTCAACAGAGACTATGAAAGCTAGAAGATCTTGAGCACATTTCATACAGAAACTAAGAGAACATGAATGCCAGCCCACACAGCAAAACTCTCAATTACCATAGAGGGAGAAACCAAGATATTCCATGACAAAACCAAATTTACACAATATATTTTCATAAATCCAGCCCTACAAAGTATAGTAGATGGAAAACACCAACACAAGGAGGGAAATTACACCCTAGAAAAGGCAAGAAAGTAGCCTTTCAGCAAACCCAAAAGAAGATAATACACAATCATAATTCTGCCTCTAACAACAAAAAATAGCAGGAAGTAACAATCACTTTTCCTTAATATGTCTTAACATCAATAGGCTTAATTCCCCAATAAAACGACATAGGCTGGATACAAAAACAGGGTCAAGCATTTTGCTGCATACAGGNAACTCACCTCAGTGAAAAAGACAGATACTACTTCAGAGTAAAAGGCTGGAAAACAATTTTCCAAGCAAATGGTCCAAAGAAACAAGCTGGAGTAGTCATTCTAATAGCAAATAAATTCAACTTTCAACCCAAAATTATCAAAAAAGATAAGGAAGGACATTTTATACTGGTTAAAGGATAAATCTAACAAGATCAACTCTCAATTCTGAAAATCTATGCTCCAAATGTAAGGGCACCCGCATTCATTAAAGAAACTTTACTAAAGCTCAAAGAACACATCGCACCCCACACAATAATAGTGGGAGACTTCAACACCCCACTTTTAGCAATGGATAGATCATGGAAGCAGAAACTAAACAGAGCCACAGTGAAACTCACAGAAGTTATGAACTAAATGAATCTAACAAATATTTATAGAACGTTTCATCCTAAAGCAAAAGAATATACCTTCTCGGCACCTCATGGTGCCTCCTCCAAAACTGACTGTTTAATCGGTCACGAAACAGGACTCAACAGGTACAAGAAGACTGAAATAATCCCCTGCACCCTATCATATCACCACAGACTAATGCTGGTCTTAAATAGCAACAAAAACAATGGAATGCACACATACACATGGCAGCTGAACAACACTCTACTCAATGATAACTTGGTCAAGGAAAAAATAAAGAATGAAATTAAAATTATTTCAGACTCTAATGAAGATGAAGGCACATCATACCAAAATTTATGGAACACAATGAAAGCAGTGGTAAGAGGAAAACACATATAATAATCCAAATATACCTGGGTCGCTCCATGTGTATTATAAATGCCTCCAAAAAGAAACTGAAGAGAGCCTATACTTGCAGCTTGACAGCACACCTGAAAGCTCTAGAACAAAAAGAAGCAAATATACCCAAGAGGAGTAGATGGCAGGAAATAAACTCAGGGCTGAAATCAACCAAATAGACACAAAATGAACTACAAAGAATCAACAAAATCAGGAGCTGGCTCTTTGAGAAAATCAACAAGCTAGATAAACTTTTAGCCAGACTAAGCTGAGGGCACAGACAGTATCCAAATTAATAAAATCAGAAATGAAAAGGGACACATAACAATGAAATATATCTTAAAATAATTGTTATATGTCCCTTTTCATTTCTGATTTTATATATTGAATATTAACATTAGAAAAATTTAAATCATATTCTATAAACATCATGGAAATTTTACTGATAATTTGTCTCACTGTGCTTGAAATTAGGATTTTTTTTCTTGGATATTTTCTTTACTTACATTTAAATTTTTTTTTCCCCATACCAGGTATCCCCTTCAGAAATGCCCTATCCCATTCCTCCTCCCCCTTCCTCTACGAGGGTGCTCCCCCACTCCCATCCTTCTGCCCTGGCACTCCCCTACACTGGGGCATTGAACACCCTCAGGTCCAAGGGTCTCTACTCCCACTGATGTCTTACAAGGCCATCTACTGCCACATACATGGTCAGCACCATGGGTCGCTCCATGTGTATTCTTTGGTTGGTGGTCCAGTCCCCAGGAGCTCTGGGGGAGTCTGGATGACTGACAATATTGCTCCCTCCATTAGACTGCAAAGCTCCTCAGCTCCTTCAGTCCCTTCTCCAACTCCTCCATCAGGGATCCCCAAGCTCAGGTCAATGGTTGGCTGTGAGCTTCTTCTTCTGTATTTGTCAGGCTCTGACAAAGACTTTCAGGAAACAGCCATATCAGGTTTCTATCAGCAAGCACTTCCCGGTAGTCACAATAATGTCTGGGTTTAATGGCTATGTATGGGATTGATCGCCAGGTGAGGCAGTCTCTGAATGGCTTTTCCTTCAGTCTCTGCTCCAAACTTTGGTTCCATGTTTCCTTCTATGAGTATTTTGTTCCCCCTTCTAAAAAGCACTGAAGCATCCACATTTTGATCTTCCTTCTTCTTCATATAGTCTGTGAACTGAACCTTGGCTATTCTGAAGCTAAACAGAAAATTCTCAACTGAGGAAACTCGAAGGGCTCAGAAACACCTAAAGAAATGTTCAACATCCTTAGTCACCAGGGAAATGCAAATCAAAACAACCCTGAGATTCCACCTCCCACCAGTCAGAATGACTAAAATAAAACTCAGGTGACAACAGATGCTGCCAAAGCTGTGGAGAAAGAGAAACACTCCTCCATTGCTGGTGGGATTGCAAGCTGGTACAACCACTCTGGAAATCAGTTTGTCGGTTCCTCAGAAAATTGGACAGTACTACTGGAAGACCCAGCAATACCACTCCTGGGCATTTACCCAGAAGCTGTCCCAACTGGTAATAAGGACACATGCTCCACTATGTTCACAGCAGCCTTATTTATAATAGCCAGAAGCTGGAAAAAACCCAGATGATCCTCAACATAGGAATGGATACAGCAAATGTCATACATTTACACAATGGAGTACTACTCAGCTATTCAAAACAATGACTTCATGAAATTCTCAGGCAAATGGATGGAACTTGATAATATCATCCTGAGTGAGATAACCTAGTCACAAAGGAACAAATATGGTATGTACTCACTGATAAGTGGATATTAGCCAAAAAATTCGTGAAAGTTTGAAATTTGCATTTTCTTTTTGTTATTACATATTTACTTTATTTACATTTCAAATGCTATCCCAAAAGTTCCCTATACCCTTCCCCCGCCCTGCTCCACTACCCGCTGACTCCCACTTTTTGGCCCTGGCATTCCCTTGTACTGGGGCATATAAAGTTTGCAAGACCTAGGGGCCTCTCTTTCCAATATGCAGCTAGATATGCAGCTAGAGAAACAAGCATTAATGTTTAACTTCAAAGAGTTTTGCTACTTCGAAATTTTTAAAATATACATATTGATAAAGTAATTTCTCTCCTAGAAATACTGATAATGTTTGTTACGAAAACTGATTGTTAGACAATGTATACAGAAACATAATGCATTTTAAATACTCTCACTATGTCAGGTAGTATTATATAAGGGCTTTTGAATATATTTCTTAATGATTCATTTTTAATACTTTATACTCTTTTACTATGTTTAATTCCCAAAGAATATTTTACATGTTTTGAAACAATTTAGTATTCAACATTAGATATCGGATCCTCGAAAATGGATAATATTAAATATTAATTAATGATATATTTACATATGAAAAAATATGAATATAAAAGTTAAACAAATTTATCTGTATTATTTGATCCTCAAAATACTCAATATTATTAATATGTTTGATGTATAAATGCATTTAAATATTAAAAAAAAAAATAGAATATCAATAATCATTTCTAAACAGAAAGCAATTTCCTATTCTATGTTATTTATTGTTCTAATGTCTTCTCACATTTTAGAATTGGTCAATAATTATATGATACCTATATATTTATGTAAAACCAAGTTCAACTATTTTCTTACACACAAGAGAGCAATGTATTTTATATTATTTATATTTAATCCGAATGATATCTTAAACATAATTAAACACATGGAAATTTTACTTATAATGTAATATCTATATCTAAGAGTTGGTTTATATTATACCTAGCTTTCAATGGAATTTTCTTTACAATATAGTGTGTTAACTTTGTTGAGAAATTATTTACAATACATTTCATTTACTTTTATGGTTCCAATAATTTTAGAATTGTTTTCTAATTTCCTGTTGTTAGTTTTACTCCATTATGTATTGATGTTTGTTTACTCCAAAATTGATGTTTGTTTAAAATTCTACTGGTCTGAGTGCCTAAGAGCTCAGAGAAAATTTTTTTTCTTTCCCCTTCTCCATCCCTACCTGTTTTTCCCCCTCTCTTCTTTCTCACACCATTATTTTTTTCTTTTTCCTTGTTGGTTATTTTATTTATTTACATTTTGAATGTTATCCCTTTTCCGGTTTCCCCTCCAAATTCCACCTGTCCCATCTCCCCATCCCCTGGTTCTGTAAGGGTGTTCCCCACCAACCCACCCACTCCCACCTCACTGCCCTAGCATTCCCCTACACTGGGGCATCGAGCCTTCACAGGATCAAGGGCCTCCACTATCATTGATGCAAGATAATGCAATACTCTGCTACATATGCAGCTGGAGCCATGGGTTCCTTCATGTGTATTCTTTGGTGGTTTAGTCCCTGGGAGCTCCGGAGGGTCTGGTTGTTTGACATAATTGTTCTTCCTATGGAAGAACTCCTTCAACTCCTTCAGAAATTCCCCTAACTCCTCCACTGGAGTCTGTCCCCATGATCAGTTCAATGGTTGGCTTCAAACTGTCCCCATCTGTATTGGCCAGGTTCTCACCATTATTTTGACATACTGGAATTGAGGCCAGGAACTGGCATTTATTAGGCAATCTACCATTACCCAGGTTAACAGGCTCTATACAATTCTAATTAAATAGTACAGTATTATACAAAACCATCAACTGTATCTCCTATATGTCAATAACGAACCATGGTGCGATGGACTTGTATCTCTCTGAACAAGCAAGGTAGAAAAGCATGAGCAAGAGTAAAACTTGGTTTTGTGAGAAGATTGCTTTTTATAATAATGTGTGCCTATCTTGATTTTACATTATTCTGAGGACAGAAGCTGCTGGACTCTGCATCTACTGATACTTATTGCCAACAAGGGGTTATTAGTTAAAAGATTAATTGCTAGAGATCCCTTGTCTGGTCAGGTACCCAGAAGACCTTCACTGGTTTGATGGTTAGCTTTTTATGAACTAGAAATGAAGGAAAGGGAAAAAATCAAAATGTTTTATGTAGGCAAATATGCACAGACACATATATATTCATAAATATTTTTGATTCTAACTTTATTACAGCTCTTTAGCAAAGCAACTAATACTAGCTCTTAAAATTTTCTTCCTAATATTATTTGAAACAATCAGGGATTCTATAGAATCATTAATTCACCTAAACAGCATTAATTTATGAAAGTTCATTTTTATATTGATCTGTAGGAAATATGATCAATAGGGGAGGGATTATTGTATTGACTTAGTAATGACTGGAAAGGCATATCAGCTGCAAGAAGCAATCCTGAGATGAAATCTCTTTGAGACTTTGCTAATGAGTTCACCCATAGCAGACCATGTAAAAATGGTGGGCTATTTCCAAGTAGGTCTCCTCCCAGATTTAGCCTATTCTAGATGGCTCTTGACACTACAGTAACCTGAAATTATCAAAATGTGTACATTCACAACTATTTTCAGTTATAAACTATTTATGGATAAATAATGTAAGCATAGTGAATATTTAAAGAACTAACTATTATAAACAATGCTGAAAGGTGTTAGTGTTGCTTTAAGGTTCAAACACATTTGGATTAAAAATATTTTAAATACTCATGAAAGGATATAGGTACAAGGACAAAATTTAGAGCTAAGATGAAAGGATGGACTATCCAGAGACTACCCCATCTGGGAATCCATCCCATCATCAGCTACCAAACCTGATACTAACGCACATGCCAGCAAGATTCTGCTGCCAGGACCCTGATATAGCGGCCTCTTGTGAGGCTATGCCAGTGCCTGGCAAACACCGAAGTGGATGCTCACAGCCAGCTATTGGATGGAACACAGGGTCCCCAAAGGAGGAGCTAGAGAAAGTACCCAAGGAGCTGAAGGGGGCTGCAGCCCTATAGGTTGAACAACAATATGAACTAACCAGTACCCCCTGAGCTTGTGTCTCTAGCTGCATATATAGCAGAAGATGGCCTAATCGGCCATCACTGGGAATAGAGGCCCCTTGGTCTTGCAAACTTTATATGACCCAGCACAAGGGAAGGCCTGGGCCAAGTAGTGGGAGTGGGTGGGTAGGAGAGCAAGGGTGGGGGGGGCTATAGGGAAATTTCGGGATAGCATTTGTAATGTAAATAAAGAAAATAATAATAAAATATATTGATGTTTATTTTTAGCAGGAAAGTAAACAGATGATTAGAAACAAGAATGTATTATATTTGCTGAAATAAATATGTTAACTTAAAAATCTTAAAAAAATAAATATTTTAAAATGGGCTAAAGAGATGGTTCAGTGGTTAAGAGTACTGGCTTTTCCTCCAGAGGATCCAGGTTTAATTCCCAGTACCCACATTGGAACTCTCAACTTGTACACATCTTCTAGAAGATCCAACACCCTCATGAACCTACATTCAAACCTCTAAGTATTGGCACACATTTATACTGTATTAAGTTTTCCTCATAGTCCAGAAATACCTGGCAATAGGGGAAATCAAATAAAAGTTCACCGTTCTGTGTAACATCTGAGTATTCAGGGATTAGGATTTCTGTGTGAACTCTGGGAAGCATTTCATGGGAGGTTAGGTGAGGCTGTATCACTAAGCTTAAAAAAAAAAAAACATATCTAAACATAGAAGACTGTTAAACACTTCAATGTTTCTTTGAGTATGAAAAAAAGGTAGGGATTTGGGATATACAAGTTATATATTTTTTTTACTTTGATAGTATAGAGAATTTCTTTGAAGTAAAATTTGTGAATATATACTAAATATGCCACATTTAGTATCAAAGGAATTAAATGCAAAAATGAACAAAAGGAGTCTTGGTAAGCTAAAAATCTTTTGTAGCAAAGGACGTGATGTGAAGGGGGAGCACATAATGTAAGAAAATACCTTTGCAGCTATACATACAACAGAGGATTAATATTTAGAAAGTACGAACAACCAACAAATCAAAATACCAATCCAATTTAATTATAATTATACACATTTAAATATATATTTCATCTATGTATATAATATAATATATAATATATAAATTGCACACATAATTAAATTAAGTTATATATAATTTAATTATAAATTATATAAATTAAAATATCAATAATACAATTTAAAATAGTCTGGAATTTTGATGGGGATTGCATTGAATCTATAGATTGCTTTTGGTAAGATAGACACTTTTACTATGTTAATCCTACCAATACATGAGCATGGGAGACCTATCTTCTGAAGTCTTCTTCAATTTCTTTCCTTAGGGATTTGAAGTTCTTATACAGAACTTTTACTTTCTTGGTTAGAGTCACACCAAGATATTATATATTATTTGTGGCTTCTTTGAAGTGTGTTGCTTCCCTATTTTTTTCTCAGCCCATTTATCATTACCATACAGGAAGACTATTGATTCATTTGAGTTAATATCCAGTTACTTTGCCAAACTTGTTTATCAGATGTAGGAATTCTCTGTCAGAATTTTTAGGGTCAAGTGTTTATACTATCATATCATCTGAAACTACTGATATGTTGACTTCTTTGCTCAATTTGTATCCCCTTCGTTTCTCTTTGTTTTCTAGTTGTTCAACCTAGAACTTTCGGTAGTATATTAAATAGGTAGGGAGATAGTGGGCAGCCTTGTCTTGTTCCTGGTTTTAGTGAGATTGCTTCAAATTTCACTCCGTTTAATTTGATGTTGACTGTTGGTTTGCAGTATACTACTTTTATTATGTTTAGGTATGTGTCATCAACTCTGGATCACTTGAAGACATGTATCATGAAGGGGTACACTATCTTATCAAAGGATTTTTTTTTCAGCATCTAATGAGATGATCATGTGGTTGTTTGTCTTTGAGTTTGTTTATATAGTAAGATATGTTTGTGGATTTTTATATATCAAACCTTCCCTGCATCCATGGGTTGAAGCCTACTTGATCATGTTGAATGATGGTTTTGATGTGTTCTTGTATTCCATTTGTGGGAATTTTGTTGACTAATTTTGCATCGATATTTATAAGCAAAATTGGTCTGAAGTTATCTTTCTTTGTTGGGTCTTTTTGTAGTATAGGTATCAAAGTAACTGTGGCTTCTTCACAGACATAGAAAGATCAATTCTCAACTGCATATGGAAAAAAACAAGAAAATCTAGGACAGTCAAAACCATTCTCAACAATAAAAGAACTTCTGGGGGAAATCACCATCCCTGACCTCAAGCTATTTACTATAGAGCAGTAGTGATTAAAACAGACATGTCAATCAATGGAATAAAACTGAAGACCCAGAACAAACTCACACAGTTCTGGACACTTTACCTTTGACAAATAAACAAAAACCATACAGTGGAAAAAAAGCAAGCATCGTAAGAAATGGGGCTGATCAGATGAGAGAAAGGGGGTTCTTGTATTCAGAGAGAGGTTCAACATAGTGGGTAATATCCATTTTGACTCTATTTCCTCTGATGCTAGTGGTAAAATGTCACATTAGATTATGGGACTAGTTGAGACCTATGAAATGCTAGTCTAAAGATTTGCAGTCTTGTACAAATACTTCTAGAAAAGAATTCTCAACTGAGGAATACCGAATGGCTGAGAAACATCTGAAAAAATGTTCAACATCCTTAGTCATCAGGGAAATGCAAATCGAAACAACCCTGAGATTCCATCTCATACCAGTCAGAATGGCTAAGATTAAAAATTCAGGTGACAGCAGATGCTGGCGAGGTTGTGGAGAAA
>NC_034592.1:72075818-72116132 GCF_900095145.1 Mus pahari | reverse complement strand
AAATAAAGAAAATAGTAATAAATAAATTTAAAAAAGAAGAATGTATTCATACTATAATAAATTTTGTTTCCTCATATAGTAAAAAAAAAAAAAAAAAGAAAAAGAAAAGAATGAGGGGTGGCAGAGAAAGGCAGGGACATGACTAGAATAGGGGAAGGGTGTATAAAACAGGTAATGGGGGGAGACAGAAAAGAAGGCCAGAGAGTCTGAGGGAATGAATGGAAATATTCAGCTGCAAAGCATGAGGAGTGGGAGGAACCTCTATAAAGTCTCTGAGATCTGGGATGTGAAAGGCTCCCAGGACTCAATGGGGATAACCTTAGCCAAAATGTCCGACAGTGAGGAGATGGAACCTGAAGAGAGCACCTCCAGTAGATAGAGAGGGCCTCCAATGGAGTTTTAGGGCTACTCACCTACCTTCAAAAATTTTGACCCTGAGTTGTTCCTGTTTAAAATGAATACAGGGACCTAATCCTACCCCTCTTTTTTATTCTCTTCCTCTCCTCCCCTATGCAGGTCCCTCCCTCTGTCTCCCATGGTTATTTTGTTCCCCCTTCTAAGTGGGATTGTAGCATCAACAGGTGAACATCCTTATATATCTTTACCAGCTTTCTGTTTCAATGGGTTCCTTCACTGCCTAAGGTTGGCTGTCCTAGAACTTGCTCTGTAGACCAACCTTGAACACAGAGATCTTCATGCCTGTCTCTGAAGTGCTATGATTAAAGGTATATGCCATCACACCTGGACCTAAGCCAGGATCTTGCTCAGTACCAGGGTACCCTTGAACTCAGAGATCTTCTTACCTTTCTCCTGGGATTAAAGGCATGTACCACTATGCCTGACAGTAAGATTTTCTTTAATTCCTTGTCACAAGATCTTAATATGTTTTGGATTATAGTTCCTTTCAGATACAGTCAGGCTAACAAGTGAGAATACCCATCACTGTTTATCCTTGGTCAAGTCAGGTAGACATACAATCACATCTCCTGATGTCCAAATGAAAACACTATACAGGTCATAATAATTCCTAGCATGATATGAATATTCCTCATACAACTGCAATACATAAAGAATAAACTTAGCTAGGCATGTTGTCCCAAGATCATTACTTTTCTAATTCCATTTCATATCCTTAAACAACAACAAAAAATGGCTCTACTGTACTTTCTGGTATCTCTTTAATTCTTAAACCACACATTTTGAAATTTTGTTCCTACACTTGCTATGAATGATCAAAAGGATCTTCATAAGAGTTAACCACAGAACAGAGTCTATGCTGGACTTTTCCTTTGTGAATGTGACTGATCTTAATTTCTTCACTTTAACCACATGAAGACTCTTCAGACAATGGTGAAATAGCCTCATTCTCATTCTTCACTAACATATGCTCCCTAGGCAACATACTAAAATCCTTCCCTAAAACCTCTTGAAATAGGCCCCCACAGTTCAAATCACTGTCAGCCCCACTGTCTTCCGTATTATTACTAGGATGGCAATTAAGCAGTGCTTAACACATTCTACTGCTTTCCAAATCCAAAGCTTCCAAATCCACATTGTTCAAAGCAAAACCATTGTCAGACCTATTACAGTGATACCCTACTCCATGTACCAACTTTATCACAGGGAGGGTTTTATTGTTGTGAAGAGCATTGTGACAAAGGTGACTCTTTTATTTATTTATTTATTTATTATTTTCTTTATTTACATTTCAAATGCTATCCCGAAAGTTCCCTTACCCCACCCCACTCCCATTACTTGGCCCTGGCCTTCCCCTGTGCTGGGTCATATAAAGTTTACAAGACCAAGGGGGTAACTCTTAACTCTTATAGAGGAAAGCATTTAGTTGTGGTGGCTTACACTTTCAGAGGCTTACTCCATTATTATCATTGGGAGAAGTAAGCCAACATGCAATAATGTTGGTGGAGAAGCCAAGAGTTCTATATCTTGATCTAAAGGCAGCCAGAAGACTACCATCTGCACTGAGGAGATCCTGAGCATAGGAAAACTCAAAGGCTGGCTACACAATGACACACTTCTTCCAACAAGGCCAACTGCTTCCAATTAGTCCATACCTCCTAATAGTGCCACTCCCTATGACCAAACATTCAAGCACATTAATGTATGGGGACAAAACCTAGTCAAACTACCACACTGGTTCTACTATTTCTTCATATATCTGATACATTTGTTTATTTTTTTAGAAGTAACGTGCCATAGATGAAACTCCATTATTAATCAAAAAGTATTGTCAGCACTCTAAACCTATGAATTATTTTTCCAGTTCCCAAACAATATATAATAAAATATTTGTCAAGATAGTAATAAATACAAAAGAACAAAATATGATCCAAGATCTTTCTATTTAACTTGTCAAAACAGTGATAAAATGAAAACTTGTAATACAAAATATTTTCATATACATATGCAAGCAATATTAATTATATGAGAAACAAAGAAAAACAATTTGAAGATAAGTTATTTGTGTACATTTTCAATATCTGTGGACATAGGCCCATCTAACTGATTAATGTAGATGAAACTTTTCTCAATAAACTGCTTGAAAAATGAAGTCTCAATTTACCTGGACCCTGAGATCTCTCAAACACTGGGTTATCAACCAGGCAGCAGACACCAGCTGATATGAGGCTTCCAACACATATATAGCAGAGGACTGCTGGGTCTGGGTTCAGTCTAAGAAGATGCATTTAACATTCAAGAGGCTGGAGGCCCCAAGGGGTTTTAGATGTCTGGTGGAGTAAGGGGTGGGTGGTGGAACAGTTTGAGGGTGGAACAGGGGGGGAATAAATTCTAACGTATAAGTAAATTAAATAATGAATGAGTGAATTAATTAAAGTTTAAATAAAAATGAAAATTCAACCCAAAAAGTCATCCAAAAGGTTACCCACCCATTCTTTGATATAGAGATGATTCACCATATGTAAGCTAATAAAGGTAACCTAACATATAGAAATCAACCTAAGAACAAGTCTGTAGTTTTATGGTTAGATGTGGAAACTCCTGGCACTGTGTCTTCTGCTATCTAACCTATAAGCTAAAAAGAACCTATATTTTTTATGATATGCTTATCTTCATCAATATCACATGATGGTATGTGTTATATCAGGTACTAGGATTATAGGAATGTATTACCGCTAATATGTCTTTAAAGGCTAACTTACTAAATTATAGGAAATGCATAAACTAAATACATTGTTAACTTAAGTAACTTCTTAATTACTTTGTGTAAAGCAAGTCCCAAATGGTTTTAACCTTCAAAAATTATTTATTTATGTATTTTGAATGTACGACTGCTCTGTTATAGGTACATCTGCATGCCAGAAAAGGCACTCCAATCCCTTTTTAGATGATCATGATCCACCATGTAGTTACTGGGAATTGAACTGGGACCTCTGGAAGAGCAGTCATTGTTCTTAGCTCCTAAGGTATCTCATCAGACCACCAAATAGGTTTTGCTTCATACTAAGTTTAATACTTCTAATTTAATTTTCTTCATTCAAAATTTAACCAAAGTTCTATTAGTGCATTACATGCCAACGCTTTCAAATATAAAATCATTTTCTTTTAACTACTGATGAAAAGAATGTGTTTCTGATTTGAAAACCATTTGTGTATTTGAAGAATGGCGTAGGACCTCTTCTAGTGTTAATATATTAATTTATAAATGTAATTTCAAAGCACTAAAATAAGGTAAAATGCATGGGTTATAGATCTTATTGTTTGTTTGTTGTTTGCATTTTTTTGTGAGACAGGAATTCTTAAGGTAGCAGCCCTGGCTGTCCTGCATCTAGTTCTGTAGACCTGACTGGCCTCAAATTCACAGATATATGTCTGCATATCACTTGTGAATGTAGGGATTAAAGACGTATATCACCACAGTCAAGCCTATTTTACTGTTTTTATGAACAAAGCCTGAAGTGCAAACTATATAAAATGTTAATCCATCAAAGTGACTGTTCTCCCAAGGGATCACATCCAAAGTTATCATCCAGCTGGAATGAAAAATAAACTTAATCCCTCTGGCTAGAGTCCTTTAGTACACATTTTAATCTCCCAACATGACAAGTTATTAAGGGGCAGACATCATGATGGCTCAGAGAAAGAATTGACAGAATTAATTAGAGATAGGATATGCCAAATTCTTGTTAGGACAGGAAATACGGGCAACTTAGAGAACAATGAGGGAGAGGAGTCAGTCGACTCAGTTCATTTGAGTCCAACTGAGCTCAATTCAGAGCAGAGAAATTGAGTTGACTTCAGTTCTGTTAGGATAGTTCCAGTTCAGTTTGGATAAGTTCAGTTAATGTAGTCCAGACCCAGTCTTTACAAGCAGGGCAATTCAGTCAGAAGCCTAGGGAAGGCAATTTGAATCAGTCAGCTTGAGCAAGAAAAGCTGAGTTGAACCTGTCCACCAGCATTCAGAAAGAACTAGAACAGGTGAATTTATACAGCAGTAAGTCTCAGAGGATGATACATTATATGCCTAGGTTAGCAGATGGAGGCTAGAAGCTGAAAGCTTCAAGGACCAGGTAGGTATAGAGAAGATTACATTGTATAGAGGCGAGAAGTCTCCAGGACTCAGCCTAGGAATATTACGTCTAAATGTTCTGGTCAAGCCATGTATTCATAAAGTTTTTGTGCAGCAACCATCTCATCCCTTCAACTGAGAAAATAAAAATGACATTTATAATCATAGAAGATAATTATAAAGATCTTGAGAGACATTTTATACTTAATATACTACCTATTAAAAATAACACATAGCATTGTTCTGATAAATACCATTTCATTCACTTTATTTACAGGATTAAATTATATTCCATAAAACACAATTTCCTAAATGAATAATCTGTTCTAACTCAGAATATCACCAAAGTTCATTGCCTATAATTTGACAATAATTTTTGTTCGTTTGTTTTTTTATTTCTGTGGGAAGATTTCACTTCATATACTAGGTTTCTGAGAATACACAGTCATTTTCCTGTCTTGTATGTCCTATTATCCATAGCTGGGTTTACAGCATAAGATACTACCCATTGTTAGCTGTTAATATAATACACTCAAGAAGGTATTAATTATTATTTTGTAAAAATTAATATACATTTTCATTTATATATATCATAAATTTTATTATTATATATGTATATATGTATTTTATTCTTATATATGTATATTAATATATTTATATAAATGCATACATGCATGCATGCATGCATGCACACACATATACGTACACATTTATGAATGTGAAGCACTATTTCCAAATCCTATATTAAGGCGATTGAAGATGAGGAAATAAACACAAAATTGTGCACAAGCCTATACATGCTAGATAAGGAAAACATTAAAGCAACTAAATAAGCGGCCATGCTTTTACTTCATATGAATTTTGTCATCTAGTGAAGTCAAATAGAAATGTACTTTAGCATGTCTTTCTATGCTGTTGATAACTGAGGGTCTTTTGGTATTTCTGTTTGTATCTTTGGCTCATGGTTACATGCTCTTTTCTTTTTTTAGAATTATATGTGATTCACTTAACTATACTATTGTTCATTACAAAACTCAAGAAATGGAATGTCTTGAGGGATCTATTAGCTACTAGAGAGTTTCATAAAACCCTTGAGAAATGCTGACAATTTTAGTAATGAGCATATTACAATCTTTGGGTAACAAATTTACTCTAGGGATGAGTTGTTTTTAATCCAGGCAAATATATAACAGAATGTGGTATTTCAATATGTATTCTGATATGAATTTAATGTTCTCCCTCACATTGTCATTACAAGGGTTCTATGCATTTTATTCTCCTATATGTAATGGTAAGTTTCAGCATCATGTGTCACTACTATTGTTTGCTGAATTTGTGGATCATTTAAAAAGTAAGAAATAATAGTATTCTGTTTTATTTATAGACCATTATACACTGAATTATAGATAAATCAACCAATGATAGATCACAAAATTCTTAAATAGGGTGATGTATATTTATTCTTTTATTAATAAAATAAATCTCCTTATTTGATAATTATATACATAATTTAGTGATTAAGAAAATATGCTCAAATTTTAAACTGATAAACTTCACAGCAAAAAGAAAGAAAATAAGGTGTAACTTACAAATTTTCTTCTGGTATAGAGTTCTGTCTTTTATAACCTAGATATTTTTTTATCATGTAACTTCCAGTGCTAAGACAAAGGATAAATGACTGCAATCTATTTTGTATACTTAAAATTGCCATTCAAATATTACTATAATCTAGAAATGATATAATTATCTCATATTTTTATTATTTTATTTTACTATACTTACAATACAGTACATTTTCTGAGTTTTACACACACTATAAGTTACAGTATTACAAAATGAACAAATGATGAAGCTAGAAGTAGTAAAATCCAGTTAAATGCAATGGGTCCTGTCATTCTGGAAGGACTGATGAGAACTTCTGGGTTGGTCTCCATGATATAGTTTCAAAATATGTTGTGTCTACTCTGCTTAAGTGACAATACTCTGTCATGGCTCTGTTTCTAAATAAGCAAGATAAAGATAATGACAAATAAAGTGTTACAATATTTGAGTTAATTTTAAAGCAGTTTAAGGAAGCCACCTACATATCACTGTGGACAAATATATAGAATGTGATGTAGAATGAAGAAAATGGTATGTTCATTTCTTTCTTAATTTTTACATGACACTTATAATAAGAATCTCAAACTATGCTAGCTAACAAAATGAAATTCACTTCTTATAATACATGCCTCGTGTATATTTTATGTTCTGTGGATTTGCAATATAAGTGTAAAATAAAGTTAAATGTTTCAGAGGAAGCATACTGTATGTACAGACATGCATTTGTTATGGATTCAAATTCTCCCTACTCTAAAACCTGGCTTTGCCTTGGTAGCAAATATAATTTGCCAATAATTATGTGTATATCTTAAAGATTGGTTTCACTGTAAGGGTAAAAATTCAAGAGTTATATTGAATGATGCCAAGTATATGAATAATATTTCCATTGAAATCAATCAGAAGTTTTCATAGTGCTTTACATTTCACATCAAATATCCTTTACTAGCACTCCCTGAAACTAGACTTTTCAAACTGTCTAAGCATTATTGAAGGAATCTTTGTTTCTAGGTAATGTCAGTTTGTAACAGTTAAATATACATACATGCATACATACCACCTGTAAATAGACTTAAACAACAAACAAATACATCGTTTAGGTGGATCAGTAGTATAAGCCTTAAATATCATGCATAAAACAACAACAAAAACAAACCCACATGAACTCACACTCACATATAGAGATAGAATAGGTAATGACTTTGTGGTCTTTTTTTTTTTTTTTTTTTTTTTTTAAGGAAAGCATTTAATTGGTGCTTGGTTATACTTTCAGAGGTTTAGTCTGTTTTTATTGAATGATGACATGCAGACAAAAAGGCATTGAAAATGTAGCTGAGAGTTCTATATCTGGATCCACAGGCAACATAAAGAGACAGACACTGAACCTATATTGAGCTTTTGAAACCCCAAGACCTTGATCAGTTCTTAAACAGAATGTGGTCAAAATACTATAGTGTGAGTGAGTATGTCTGTATTCTTGTGTGTGTGTGTGTGTGTGTGTGTGTGTGTGTGTGTGTGTGTGTGTGTGAAAGAGTGTGTGAGAGAGAGAGAGAGAGAGAGAGAGAGGAGGGGGAGGGGGAGGGGGAGAAGAAGGGGAAGGGCAAGGGCAAGGAGGAGGAGAGAGAGAGTGTGTGTGAGAGTGTGTGTGCAAGGTCTTAGGCATTCCACAAAAGTACATCTCCATGACCTAACACTTCTCAAGTGTACCATATTTTGTAAAAGTAATTGTATTTTCCAGAAATGATTGTTGCCTTGGAGGCATGCTACTGAATAAACTCATCCTTTCTAGCTTTTTCTGAACTCTGGTTGGCTGGATCAACACACCTGTTCTGGCCCAAACTCCTCTCTAAGTTGACTGATTCAAACTGTCTTCTTTAGGCTTCTGACTAAATTGATCTGTTTGGCATTAAACTATGTCTGGTAATCAGTTTTAGTCTTCTGGCTCCTGATTTTCTTCTTTGTTCTGCCTTTACCTGTGTCTACTTTATTCTGTTTCCACGCTATGTCTGTAAAATTGCCCCAGTTAAACTGCCTCCCCCCCCCTCTCTCATTACCTTTGCTTCTTTACATCACCTCTTTCAGATCTATTTTCATGAGAGTTGGACAGATTCCATATCTGACTCATTTTGTCAAATTATTCTCTGATTTATCACTTTGTCTGTCCTTCAACTACATATCACATTCTTTCTACAAACTATCTTTACCTTTGTTGTTGGGGATAAAGTAAGGGAGTATTTGCATTCCAGCTAGAGGGATTGAAGGTGTGTCATTACAGCCTGGTCACATAGACCTAGAAATCCTTTGGATGACTTCTCTTGCCACCATAGCCACATTGCTAGAATAAAATTCCTCAACAATATTTTATAAGTTATGTGTCTTTATGTGTTTCTTACTGGTTGCTTTAATACTTTCAAAAAGTATAAATGAGCACTTCAATGAAAACAAAGATTATATTTCCACTAACAGTTCTTATGATCTTATAAACTAGAATTTCCCTATTTTAACAATTATTGGGGGTTGCCATAAATATTATACCTAAACATAATTTTAAGCTAATAATTTAGCATTTTTACTAATGGGACTTAATATTAAAAATCAAATAAACAGTGTTTTTCAAAAAAATCTAGACTTTTAAATCTGTGTGCTTATAAGCAGGAAAATCAGGGTATAGATTTTACAATTCTCTAGCTACTGATATTCTCATATTTCTACAAATTTATCTGAATCTCCTGTCATCAGCAGATACCAAGACATACAATTACATGGCAGATGTCAACTTCACATTTGTTACTGAGTTTATCCTTTTGGGACTGACTGATCGTGATGAACTTAAGGTGTTTCTCTTTACACTGTTCCTTTTGATCTATGTCATTTCCTTGGTGGGGAATCTGGGAATGTTTATGCTAATCCACATAACTCCTAAACTCTACACACCTATGTACCACTTCCTTCGTTCTCTGTCATTTGTTGATGCCTGTTATTCATCAGTATTTGCACCCACATTGCTACTGAACTTCTTTGTTGAAAGAGAGACCATCTCATTTTCTGCATGCATCCTGCAATATTTTTTATTTGCATCACTACTTACCACAGAAGGCTTTCTGCTGGCTGCAATGGCTGTTGATCGTTATGTGGCCATTGTAAACCCTCTAACTTACACAGTGGTTATGACAAAATTAATATGTGTTCTGCTAGTGTTGGGATCATGCTTAGGAGGTACTATCACATCATTAACACATACAATTGGATTAATAAAACTGTCCTTCTGTGGGCCTAATGTCATCAGTCACTTCTTCTGTGACCTTCCTCCTCTGCTGAAGCTGTCCTGTTCTGACACCTCAATGAATGAACTGCTGCTTTTGGTATTCTCTGGAGTCATTGCTATGACTACACTTTTGACTGTGGTTCTCTCTTATATCTTCATTGTTGCTGCTATTCTGAGGATTCGTTCAGCTGCAGGCAGAAACAAAGCCTTTTCTACCTGTGCATCCCATCTGACAGCTGTTACTTTATTTTATGGTTCTATCAGTTTCAGTTATATTCAACCAAGCTCTCAGTACTCCTTAGAACAAGAGAAGGTGGTATCTGTATTTTATACACTGGTGATTCCCATGTTGAATCCACTGATTTACAGTTTAAGGAACAAAGAAGTAAAAGATGCTGTGAAAAGAGTTATAGAGATCAAACATTCTCTGCATTAAAATATCATTGTGTGTTTCTGAGAATAGGACATAGGACACTGATTCAAGTAATAATGCTTTTGATAATCAAATAAAATTTCAGCCAACTGGAACTGTGGGTTTTGTTCAGAATGAGTACTAAATTTTGTAATGATAAAAATATGCACATAAGGACAATGTTCCATGATTACCAATACTATGTTGTATTTTCAAATTAAACATTATACTAAGATCTCTATAAAAATTACTGAAACATTAGTAACACGTCTTATGTGAAGTGAAATTTTATATAAATATATAGACATCTATTTATTTATGCATACAAAAAAGATCAGAATAATTAATTTCACAAAATGAAAATGCCTCTTTGTTGATAAGTATAAACAAAGTATTCCTCAAAACAAAAATATCTGGAAATGGCATATTCAGCAAATGGATAAGCATGAATTTCTTTCTTAGGGCGAAGACACCTAATAGAGTAGATTTATTTTTGGCCCATTTTCAGAAATTTCTGCACTGAATCTGAAAAAAGTTCTGTAAATCTTTTTGTTGTACAAGCTCATATATAGTCTATTCAAATGATTTTGGGCAGCCATAAAATTTTGATATCTCTAATCATGATTTTAAAAAAATCAAATGAGTTTGTGATAACTATTCCAGATGATCAACTTGATTACATCTAGAATGAACTACAATCCAGAAATAGAAGGCCCACCCCTTATCTAGATCTTGAGGCTGGAAGACAGGTTTCTGACCTGTATCTTGAAATGAAGATCTTGAGGCATAGTGACCATGAAAATCTTAGGTTCAGGCAAGGTATCCCATGTCTTTAGTTACAGGAGACAGAAAAGCAGATCTCTGAGCTCAAAGTCAGCCTGGGACAAAGAAAGTTTTAGATCTAGCATGTTGATACACACCTTTAACCAGAGCAATACCTCTTGCTGGAGACCTACATAAAGGCATTGGAAGAAGGAAGATTCATGCTTTTTCTACTCCTTGCACTTGTTGCCAGCACGTCTTTTAGAACCTACTTCTACAGAAAACCTGCTTAAACAACTAGTCTTGTGGGACTGAGCAACTACTAGATTCTTGGACTTCCCATTCACAGCTGCCCTTTGTTGGGGTAGTTAGGCTACAGACTGAAAGCCATCACAATAAATTCCCTTAATATGTAGAGACATTCTTCTATAGGACAGGTGAGCTTGGAACTAAATAGTAGCTGTACTGGCTGGTTTTGTGTGTCAACTTGACAAAAGCTGGAGTTATCACAGAGAAAGGAGCCTCCCTCAAGGATATGCTTCCATGAGATCCAACTGTAAGGCATTTTCTCAATTAGTGATCAAGGATGGAGGGCCCACTGTGGGTGGTACCATCCCTAAGCTGGTAATCTTGGGTTCTATAAGAAAGCAAGCTAGCAAGTCAGGGGAAGCAAGCCAGTAAGTAACATACTACCATGGACTCTGCATCAGCTCCTGCATCCTGACCTGCCTGAATTCCAGTCCTGACTTCCCTTAGTGATGAGCAGCAATTTGAAGATGTAAGCTGGATAAAGTCTTTCCTTGCCAGCTTACTTCTTGGTCATGATGTTTTGTGCAGGAATAGAACACTGACTAAGACAGTAGCCCAGCGTATTTCAGAATTCAGAGAGATCTTCCTGTCTTAGCTTTTCTACTGCCTATTTTGGAATTAAAATCATGAAAAAATTACCCATGACTTGTTTTTGAGAAAGAAAATTGAGACATAGGCTTTATAGAAAATTAGCTCTAGGTTTAAAAAGTGAGAATACTTCTTATTTAAATATATATGTAAGAGGATAGTTTGAAACATTACTTTTTACTGTGTCCATCAAGATACCATTTAAAGTAAAGTCCATGACCAGAAAACTCTTCACCAGTAGATGATACAAACTAAATGATAAACACACTAAGAAACTATAAGAGTGGTGATAATTTTACTTGATGTTATTTCTGTCATCCAATGGTGTTAAGGCAGAAATGGCTGTTGTGATGTTTCGCTCTCCTCTTTAAAATATAAGATCCACTAGTATTTCTGTTCACAAGTTTGTTTTCTGTCAGTGTTTGAAGCCCAAGGAATGTGTTATAATACTAAGCAAAGACTTGTGTTGGTTCTGTTGCTAGGTTATTTGGAAATAATATGTTCTGCGTTCTTTGGTTATACCATTATTCATTACAAAGCTCGGGAATAGAATGCCTTTGGGATGTCATTGAGTTCTTGAGAGTATTTTAAGTCACGGAAGAAACAAAGAGAAACTTTTAGCATTTAGTACATTACAGTCTTTGAATCAGAAGTTTACTCAAGGAATGCTTCCATTTACACCAAGGCAAATGTATAACAGATAAAAGATCTGAATTCGTCTCATAACACTATATTAATGATCTCACTCTGTGACTGATTCTCTATATGTGAGGATAGATTTCAATTTCAACCCTGCTACTTGAAACCTTTGTCATCTGCTGAATTCATGCATCATTTTAAAAATAAGAACTTTTTGTGTTTTTGTTTTCATAGAGAAGTCATGAATAGTCACTAAGTCCTTAAATAGGTTGAGATGTTGAATTGTTTTTTCTTTTCTTTGTAAGCTAAATTCACTTATTTGATTATTACATATTCAACTCTATAATTTAGATACAATTTTAAGAGTGAAGATTATGTATTGAGATTTTAATCTGGTGGACTTGCCAAAATGCAGAAGGAAGACAACTTATAAATTTGTACTTCTTTGCTTTAAGTACATGTTTATCTCTTTTTCTACATAAACATCAAATATGTTTTGTATCTACAAACACACACATATATATACACACATGCATGCACACACATACATGCACACACACACACACACACACACAACCCAACGTGTTAATCTAAACCAAGTGTGCATTAAGGCCACTTTACATAATTAAATAACAATTATTGTTTGAAAATAGTTACTGTTAAAATTCCAATTCATTGCCATATAGATATGATATGATTATCTATTTTAATCATTTAATCCTCTTAAACTGTGACACTTTGTCTGAGGTTTAATCATAATATAAGTGACAAGAACTCTAACATAGTATCTAACATGGTATTACACAATGATATCTAGTTATCTTCTGCCCAGAAAGGCTAAGATCTAATGTATCACTTATGAAATATGCCTTCTGCTCCCATAGAAATTGGTGAGAGCTGCAGGGTTCCCTTCAAGCTTTGATTGACATTTTTGCATCATTCACTTTTTTGTCGTTTTGGGGTTCTAAATAAGCAAGATAATAAAATATATCAATAAGCTGAACTGAAACTCTTTTTGGAATAACGTGGACCAACTGTACTAAAAGCAGCACCTGCATTGTAAATCCTGTAGGATAATTAGTGAGAGATACTTGAGTCAATTTTAAGACCTATAAGGAAGTAATCTATATGCCCTGCTAGGGGATCAATAGGTTGTAATGTCATTTAGAATAAGTCATAATAACTTATCATTTGAATCTTCAAATTGTACATAATAAAGTGATAATCTATACCATGATTATAGAAGTATAAACAATCCAAACCAATCAAAGAATGAAAACCCAACAAAATTAAAAACTCTTTATAATAATGAACAGCTAATATTTATTTTATATTTCTTTCTATTCATGAGCTATATAGGAATTAAAAATTAAAAGTTTCATAGAACCACTGAGCTAATCATTAGAAATGCATTTGTAAAAATGAAGGAGTACCATCCTATTCTAAAAATGTAGTTGCACAATGAAAATAAATTAAGTTTGTAAAAAAATTGTGTTAATGTTTTAAGTAGCTGATTTATTTTAAGCCTTTATTTTGATATGAAACATGAAAGTTCCTAGACACTAGAGTCCTGAGTCTGTGAATAAGAATGAATGCCGAGATTCTGAGTGCTAGATGTATGCTTTTGATACAGTTTAAAGTCCAATGTGTGTTTAAAATCTTTCCTTGTTTATTTATATGTACTGCTTTAAAAGTACCTTCACGACCCCAAAACCACCCAATAAAAACCAAGTATTACGTATGAAAGGCTCTCTTTTGAGTTGTTGACCAGAGTTTTCTAAAGGATACCCCAAACATGCATTCTATTGCTGTTGCACTTGGCAATAGCTCAGAAGGGAAAGGTAACTCACTGTTGCTAAAAACCCAATAAACTTTATAAACAGTGCCCAGAGAGCCCTGAAATATTACTGAACTGACTGCCTCCTGACTAAGGAATGGCTTAATGGTATCAAAGACACTATGTATGTATCCAAAATGTATTAACAGTCTCACCCAGCTAGAATATCTATAAATTATGTTAACAACAAGCATGATATGGTAACCTAATGGATCTAATAATGGTCCACAAAACTTTAGTAACCAACATCTCTATAATTTGACTTAATATCTCTTCAGTAAGAGAGATACCATGCTTATTACTGGCAACCTAAACATTCAGTTGTGGTAAAATCATGATTATTAGAAGAGAACATATAACTACTACTTTACTAAACCAACATAATCTCTAACAACGATTTATATAAAAGATGTTTGTGATCTTTAGCCCTCATCAAGGATACTTCTCTATGAAACAAAAGAAGACTGCTACAGAAAACCACAGCCAATCAATATGCAGAGTTATGGAGCCAAGTCCCAGTGGAAACATCTACAAAACATTTATAAAACTTTCATACCTAAGGTTAAGGGAAGATTGCACAAGTGTGAACAGAAAGATTGTAAAAACCAGAGGATCAGAAAGTTTGCTAGGACATTTTGTTTCCTGGGAATTTCAGATGCTGCACCCATAAAGATTTCACCAATATGACTGCATAAACATGAAATGAACAAGGACAATATTAATAAACATGCTAAACTGGTTAGAGAAAAGCCAATGAGCCCTCAACTCCAGACAAAGAATTATTAGCAACTGAGAAAAGCAGGAGAGGGAGATGATGTCTACACCCTCTGAAGAGCACATTGATGAGTTATCCAATGCCAAGTCGTCATTCCTGAAAATATAGATACAAATAATATTATATGGACTCAACAGATGATATTTGGAAATATGTTCGTACATATGTATGTATGTATTAGAAAACAACAACTGATGGAAAAGTAACAATAAATCTGAAATAAGTCCCATCCATGAATACCCAGAATATTGCAAGCATCCAGTAAATAAACACTTTTCCAAGGAAAATACCGCATAACATAGTCCTTGGAAACAATAGTTATTTTAGCAAAACTGATAATATTATGCAGCTTATGTTTAAATAATTGTAGATAATGAATTTATTATTCTAAGTTTACTGTCATTTTTGTATGCTATTGTCTACTTTTTCATTTTTTGTTAGGTTTCTAATGACTACATAAGTGACTTTATTATATATATATTACTCTTTATCTAATACAATTTAGAATTTCATTTAAACCTATGTTGATCTTTTTTTAATTTTTAAATACATTCAACTATTGCACATATGAAGCACTCCAATGTGGCAAAAGTGATGATTTAGAAATATATAAAAACTTGCTTGCTGAGTCTTCTGGAATAAGCCAAACTGCCCTAAGTAGCCTACTATCCCCATAAGACTTCTCTTCTCCTACCACCTCTCTGCCCACCTTCATCAGACTCGCAGACCCTGAAATATACAGGATAGCTCCTCTTCCCCAACCCATATTGCCTGCTTGCTGAGCCCCCTAGGAGAAGCCAAGCTGTTCTAGGCAGCCTGTTATCCCACGGAGACCTCCATTCTCTTGTCACCTGTCCTCTACCTTCATAAGACTCCTGAACCAGAGCGGAGAGCTTCCCTTCTCCCACACCCAACTTCACTGCTTCATGAGTCTTCTGGCCCGAGACAAGCTGCTCTAAGCAACTTGAAGTCCCATAGGGACTTCCATTCTCCAACCACATCTCTGTCCACCTTCATCAGACTTGTTGCTCCAGAACCATAAAGAACTGCCACACCCACTACAAACATCCAAGTACCAAAGCCATCTAAATGACTAAAGACCCTTGAAAGACCACAATCAACAAAAGCAAGAGCAATATAACACCTTCAGAGCACAGGTACTAGACTACAGCTTGCTCTGGATATACTAACACAACTGAAGCACAAAAATTGACCTTGGATTCAATCTTACAAAGATGATACAGGACTTTAAAGAAGAAACAAATAGTGCCTTGAAGATATCCAGGGAAATACAATTAAGCAGGTGAAGGAAATAAATAAAATTGTTCAAGACATGAAAGTGGAAATAGAAGGAATAAAGGAAACACAAATTGAGAGAATCCTGGAGACGAAAACCCCAGAGAAAAGAACAGGAACAATAGATACAAGCATCACCAACAGAATATATGAGATGAAAGAGAGAATTTCAGGTGTAGAAGATACAATAAAATAAATTGATTCATCAGTAAAAGAAACCAATAAACTTAAAATATTCCTGACAAAAAGCATCCAGGAAATCTGGGATACCATGAAAGGAATGAAACTAAAAGTAATATGAATAGAAGGAGGAGAAAGATGCTAACTCCATGGCTCAGAAAATATTTGCAACAAAATCATAGGAGAAAAAAATTTTCCAACCTAAAGAAATATATACCTAAGTACAAGAAAAAAAGCTTATAGAACACCAATTAGATGGAACCAGAGAAGAAAATCATCCTACCACACAATAATCAAAATACCAAATTTACATAACAAAGAACACTAAAATCAGCAAGGAAAAAAAGACAGGTTAAAAAAAAAGAGAGAGAGAGAGAGAAAGAAAGAAAGAAAAAGAAAAACGAGGCAGACCTATCAGAATTACATCTAACTTCTCAACAGAGACTCTAAAAGGTTGAAGGGCTGGACAACTTCTAAAAAAACCTTAGATGCCAACATAGACTACTGTGCTCATCAAAACTCTACGAAAGGATGGACCATCCAGAGACTACCCCACCCAGTGATNCATCCCATAATCAGCCACCAAACCCAGACACTATTGCACATGCCAGCAAGATTTTGCTGAAAGGACACTGATGTAGCTGTCTCCTGTGAGGCTATCTATGCCAGTGCCTGCCAAATAGAGAAGTGGATGCTCACAGTCATAAATTGGATGGAACACAGGGCCNCCAATGGAGGAGCTAGGGAAAGTACCCAAGGAGCTGAAGGGGTCTGCAACCCTATAGGTTGAACAACAATATGAACTAACCAGTACCACATGTCTCTAGCTGCATATGTAGCAGAAGAACTAGTAGGCAATCATTGGGAAGAGATGCCCCTTGGTCTTGCAAACTTTATATGCCACAGTACAGGTAAATGCCAGAGCCAAGAAGAGAGAGTGGGTGGGTAGGGGAGCAGGGCGATGGGAGGGTATAGGGGACTTTTGGGATAGCATTTGAAACGTAAATGAAGAAAATATCTATAAAAATTTGGAAAAAAAAAAAACTCTCAATCACCGTATATGGAGAAAATAAAATATTGCAAGACAAATCTAAATACAAACTATATCTATCCACAAAAGCAGCCCTATAGAAGACACTAGAACAAAAACTTCAGCCCAAGTCAGATAACTATACCCAAGAAAAAGACAGTAAATAATTAATTAGATACAAGCAAAATAAGGAAAGTACACACAAATGAGCACATGCAAGCATGCACACATGCACACACAAACATACACATACACATACATACATACACACACACACACACACACACACACACACACACACACAAACATCACCAACATCAAAATAAGAGGAACTAACCATCACTGGTCATTAATATCTCTCAACATAAATGAACTCAATTCCCTAATAAAAAGACACAGGCTAACAATAGATGAAAAAAAACTGGATCCATCATTCTTCTGCATACAGGAAATAGACCTCATCAAAAAGATAGCTTTTAGCAGGGCATGGTTGCGCACACCTTTAATCCTAGCACTGAGGAAGCAGAGGCACGCGGATTTCTGAGTTTGAGGCCAGCCTGGTCTACAGAGTGAGTTCCAGGACAGCCAGGGCTATACAGAGAAACCCTGTCTCAAAAAACCAAAAAAAAAAAAAAAAAAAAAAAAAAAGCTATTATCTCAGAGTAAATGTTTGGATAAGTGTTCCAAGCAAACGAACACAAGAAGCAAGCTGGAGCTGCCATTCTAATATCTAATAAAACAGACTTTCAACCAAAATTAACCAAAAGCGACTAGGAAGGACATTTCATACTCATTAAAGGAAAAATATCCAGGAAGATCATATTTCAATTCTGAATATCTGTCCTAAACACAGGAAAACTCACATTTGTAACAAACAATGCTTAGATAACACATGAAATCCCACACATCAGTAGACAGAGATATCTACTCCCACTATCAACTGACAGGTCATATAGACAAAAACTGAACATAGAAACAGCAAAACTAACACACATGAATCAAATGGACCTAACAGACATCTACTACATATTTTACCAAAACACAAAAGAGTATATATTTTTCTTAGCACCTTGTGGATCCTTCTAAAAAAGTTTTTCATATACTTGTTCACAAAGCAAGCCTCACCAGATACCAATCAACTAAGTTAAATCAAAATGAGGTAAACTATTTAAACTACACTGCATCTGACAGAATGAATTCAAAAAGTGAGACACCAACAACCTGAATAACCCAATTTAAAAATGGAGTACAGAACTAAACAGACTTTTCATCAGAGGAAACTCAAATGGCTGAGAAGGACTTAAAGAAGTGTTCAGTCTTCAGTCATCAGAGAGATGTAAATCAAAAGAACTCTGAGGTTCCATCTTATACCCTTCAGAATGGCAAAGATTAAACCTCAGTAGATATCACATCCTGGTGGGATGTGGGACAATAGGAATACTCCTTCCATGCTGGTGGGAGTGCAGAATTGTACCACAACTTTGGAAATCAGTTTGGCAGTTTCTCAGAAAATTGGGACTAGATTTTTCTAGAGACCCAGCTATACCACTCCTGGGCATATAAGCAAAAGATGTCTATAATACCACAAGGCATTTGCTCCACCATGTTCATAGCAGCTTAATTCACGTTAGCCACAAGCTGGAAACAACTCAGATGTCCCTAAACCACAGAATGGATTAAAGAATCACTGGTTTATTTACACAACAAAATACTGCTCATCTATTAAAAACAAGAACATCATAAAATTTGCAGGCAAATGGATGTAACTTGAGAATGCCACCCCGAATGAGGCAACCCAATCCCAAAAGGACATGCATAGTATGTACCCATTTATAAGTGGACCTTAGCCACAAAACACAGTATATCCATGCTATACTCCATAGAACCAAAGAAGCTAAACAAAAAGGAAGGCATGACAGGATACTTGAATCTTGCTTAGAAGGGGGAATAAAATAGTCATAAGCAGCAGATGAGGGAGGGAACTGGGTTGAAGGGGCAAGGGGAGGAGAAAAGGGGGTTTCAGGATCGGGTGTGGGGAGGGACAGAAGAAATGGCCAGATGGCCATGGGAATGAATGGAAATCTGCAACTGACTGGGGTACGGAGATGGGAGGAGCATCTCCAGGACCAGACAGAGACCTGGGGATAAGGAAGGCACCCCCAGATCAGTGATTTTAGCTGTGACTATAGTATATGGTACTGGGGATATGGAACCTGAAGAAGCAACATCCTAAAGCCATCCAGGCACCCCAGGGGAGCATTAGGGACACCAACCCACCCATAAAAATTTTCACCCAAAATTTATCCTGTCTAAAAGAAAAGTAGGGATATAGGATGGAGCAGAACTGAAGGGATAGCCAATCAACAACTCTCCGAACTTGAGACCTATCCCACGGGGCAAGCACCAATCCCTGACCCTATTAATGGTACTCTGTTACACTTGCAAATAGGAGTCTAGCAGACTGACTTCTGAGAAGCTCTACTCAGCAGCTGACTCAGACAGATGCAGATACTCACAGTTAAACTGTGGAGGGAACTTGAAAGAATAGGAGGAAGGATTTGAGGCTACTATGGGGATAGGAACTCCACAGGAAGACCGACAGAGTCAACTAACTTGGACCCTTGGGGCTTTCAGAGACTGAACCACTAACCAAAGAACATGCACGGAGTGGACCAATGCTTCCCGCACATATGTAGCAGATGTACAGCTTGGTCTCCAAGTGGATTCAGAGCAACTGGAATGACGGTTATCCATAAAGCTGTTGGCTGTACATGGAATATATACTTCTAGCTAAGCTCTCTTGTCTGGCTGCAGTGGGAGTGGATGTGCCTAGCCTCGCAGAGACTTGAAGGAATGCACCTAGCCGTGGAAAGACTTGGAGTACTAGGGTGGGAGAATACCCCGGGACACCCACTTGCTCAGAGGAGAATGGGAGTGGGGAGTAGGAAGGATTGTGGGAGGGAAGACTAGGAGGAGAGTAGTGAGTAGGACATAAAGTGAAAAAATGTTTTAAAAAAGGAAATATATACAAGTGATGCAATAGGCTGTATTACCAAAATCATACAGTATCTAGTATGTGAACATATGAAGATGAACATAACTACAGATATACATATTAAATTAAATCATCTCGAAGTCTCTTTGCATTTTCACATATATATCCATAGTTATTGCAAACACCATTATTGTTTTAGAAAGAATTGTCAGTGGAAGTGATATATATTAAAATAATGTATAGCACATGTAAAAGAAGTAAATAAATCATAATGTTAAAATAGAAAATAATTTTTCTTGTTTAGAAAGAAAATAAATTTTCTTTCCATTATAGTACTTCATTTTGGAAATACTCCAAGGTCTTTAACTTCCTTAGGGCTACCTGTAGCATTTTTAATGAATCCCAGAGTTTACAGTTTTTGCCTGGGGATTCTATCCCCCAAAGGCAAAAAGCCAAATATAAACTCAACAGCAAGGAAATTTAGACACAGGCCAACTCTGATGCTTCACACCAGGTAGGTGTCCTGTTTGGATATTGCAACACAGCATTTATAAATATAAATTGCTTTCCCAGGTCTTCAAACTGAGCAATGGCTCCAAGCAGTTATATAATGTGATGCAAAGTCACATGAGTCTTGTCATTCTGACCATGCAGTTCAGGAAACAGATTCAGACAAATGCCACACTCAGTGGTCACTTCTGTGACATACTGGAAGTTTATTCTGTTTCCTTAGCTGCTTTTAGTGGTATAAATCTTTATCGATTGTTAGTTGAAAAGGGAATTTAGTTGAAGATATCTTTTCAAAGAAGGAAGATTCCTATAAACTTTTTCTTAATTTGAATAAAGCAACCATACATAAAATTTAGCTTCATTATCTCAGCTAAGTATTAGACTCAGATACTCCTTTGTTGAAATATAACTTTAAGCAAAAGAAAAGAGATGACATAGTCCAGACAAAATAGCAATTATGTAGTTATAAAATTACTGAAATTGAAAAAAACTAGAATATATCACAAATTCAGTTTTCTTAAATTAAAACTCAACAAGGACAAATGCTAAACACTATTAAACCAAAAATTATTTTTAAATAAATTAATCCAAAATGTGATTGTGAAGTTACTTAGCACAAATTTAGTTTGGATTTATTTTCAATCATTTTTAGCCTTGTATCAGCCATGAATTTCTGGGCACCCTATGTTACATGTGGCAGTTTTTCAGGATGCTTCCAGGTAAACTCTACAACTTCCCCTCGTTTGTACAGAAAGTTACTTGGTTATAAAAGATACGGAGTGCTTTGGTAGAAAATCATCCCTTTTTTAGACTTGTGTTTTCAGTAAAGAAAATCAACACTAATTTGCAATATTTTACTAGTTATTTAATAGCTATAGAGAAATGTCAGCCTCTACTTTATCATCCTTTACTATAAAGGTCATTGATATGTCTTTCTCAGAATGACTTAGGTACATTGATTGTGAAATTTCATATTTATGTTTTATTAGCTAAAATGAAGTTTTCCATGTAAAATATTCTCTGAATTTGTCTTATTAAAACTCTTGTACCCCAGCACAGAATATATTCATGCAATTATTTAAGAATATTTTGTAAACATTAATTTCTCACACACTTTCTCAAAATGATATAAAACAACAAACTAACATTATATATTTGAGGTAATATTTTAAAATAAGGTTAGTTTAATATTCAATCTTTCGTGAATTAATCAAGTAAGTCATAACAATACATATTCCTGTTTAAAATAGATTCGTACCAACAATTTCAGAGATCAAAGGACAAAAAAAATCAAAACATTATGAAAAAAACATCTGATGTTGGCTAATCCACACTTAAACAGCAAACATTGTAGCAAATCCGAGAAATTATGGTAAGTGCTATTCACTGCATGAAAGGTTAATTTTGTCGAGCACTGGAGCAAGGCAGTTTAGAGAGATAAACTTCATGAAAATTCCTTTTCAGTTCATAGTGTACATTCCCTGAGTCTCATTTTCTTTTATTATATGCTATAAATTAAATCACATGTTTTCTATGAGTCTGTATATGTTTATAAAAACATACATGTGCTTACAATATACTTCATGCATCAATATTACGTTTTTCTCTTTAACTTACCTAAATACGTATGATATAGAATATTTAGATGATTTTTTTATATTTAATATTTTTTAAGTTTTATAAATTATAAATGGAAAGAAATACAATTCTATTCAGAAATATTATCTTAGTTATTTTTCTATTGCTGTGAGGAGATACCTGTCCGAGAGAACATTTTTTTTTATTATTCTTTTTCATACATTACCTCCAGATCACATCTCTCTTCCCTCCACTCCTCCCAAATTGGTAAATGTCAAGAGAACTTTTGTTTGCTTGCTTGTTTTATTCTTTACAGTAAATGTTCACTACTGGAAGGTGAAGTTCTTCTATTTCATTCTGGCAATTTAAAATATTCTGTTACCAAGACCCACTGACTGAACTCTACCAGGAAAAACAAAATAAAGACTTGATTATTACTGTGTCTAACAGAGTATTGATGTCTCTGCCAGAATTTTTCTTCATATAATACATAATCCTAATTTTAATTTCTTGATGAGAGCCAAGAAAAAAAAGTTTTTAAAAGTTAACTTTTCACACTTGGCTAATTTAAATATAATTCAGATTATTTCTACCTAATGAGGAAAACTACAGATTTAAAAGATGCTAATAGAGTGATTTCATGTCTACAAACTATAATCTCTGGATCAATCTGTTTTTCCTCTGGTTCCTTGCAGATCTCCTATAAAGGAGTCACATCAATGGCTGACAGAAATTTGACTGTGATAACTGAGTTTATCCTCCTGGGTCTGACCAAGGATCCTGTACTGAATACCATACTCTCCGCGCTGTGTCTCTTAATTTATGTAATTACTGTAGCAGGCAATTTGTGGATTATTGTGATAATTTTAGCTACTGACCAGCTTCATTCCCCCAAGTACTTTTTTCTTAGTCACTTGGCTTTCTTGGATTTCTGCTATTCGTCAGTCTTTCTTCCCAAAATGCTGATAAACTACTTAGTAGGACAAAACAGCATCTCATATCACAGCTGCCTTCTACAGTATTCCTTTGTCAACATGTTCCTGACTGCAGAATGCTTCCTCTTGGCTGCAATGGCCTATGATCGGTATCTTGCCATCTGCAGTCCGCTTTACTACAGATGTCTTATGACTCCCACATTTTGCATCTACCTTGTGTCAGCCTCTTACCTGCTGGGCTGTGCCAACTCACTTACCCACTTGAGGAGCCTTCTCAATTTGACTTTCTGTGGGCCCAATGTCATTGATCATTATTTCTGTGACATTCCATTGCTTTTTCAGCTCTCCTGCTCTGATACTCATGATAGTGAGGTTTTATTCATTGTTCTTTCTGGTGCTACATCCATAACTACTTTTCTGATAGTAGTTAGTTCCTATCTGGGAATTCTTATCACTGTCCTGAAAATGCATTCTACCAGGGGAAGTTATAAGGCTTTATCCACATGTGCATCCCACCTAACTGTAGTAACTCTCTTCTATGGGACAGTGATATCAACTTACCTGGGAACCAGCTCAAGCTTTCCACAGGATACAGAAAAAATCTTATCTGTGTTTTACACGCTTTTGCTGCCAGTACTGAATCTTTTTATATACAGTGTGAGAAATAAAGAGGCCAAAGAAGCCATGAGAAGAATGATTAAAAGAAAAATATTTGCTCAGTAAAATAATAGTTTAGATGTTTAAGAGACATTTATTAATTCTATAGACTATGTGTTTAAATACCTGCAATGTCTCAAGTAGTGGCAACTAATATATTTTGAAAGGTCTTTATGTTCAAACACACATTCATGTGAGATTTTAATTTTAATGTTACTAACATTAATTATTCATTATAACTTTATTATTCCATATATATGTGACATATATGCCATTATATATTAATATGAGGGTATTATACATAATATTCTATGATTATCATTTCCCAGTACAACAGGAATCATTGTTTTCCTGGCTAGATACCTCAGTCTGTTTGAGGGCAGATTCAAGTCACTACAAAAATTGCATTAAGGTGACTGATAGAACATACATAAGGACTTAAATATGACAAAAGAATATTGATGGAATAGAAAGCAAAGTTTATTCATATTCATTGGGATCATATAATGGACCCACTTTCTCAATAATTACAGACACAATTAAAAACACCTGTATATTTAGTTTAATAGTAGAAGGGGAGGCAGGATAAACTTGTATGAAAACCAAATGAGATTTAGTGAAAAAACTAAAACTAGACTAGAAGCACACAGATTTTCTCCTTCATGTTATAGCAAGTGAGCTTGTCTGTCTTGCTCTCTAACAACAATAAAACTCCACATAGGAAGAATCATGGTATTTTCTCTCCTTCCTGGTGTGAATATGCCAAAAAGAGTGTATTATTGCCAGACTTACAGACTTCTGTGTTAGGTGTAGATAAGGCACTCTGACAGAAGTTTTTGTGTTTTGTTTTGAAATTTTTGTTGTTTGCCTTGCAGAATCTCATAATTCTTTTCCTAATTTCATGTCACGGATATCTGCTTTTTATTTTTTCAATTTGCAAATTATGATTCAGAAAAGTATAATGTCCATTATAATAGATTGTTTACATTTTCTGTCATTGTCTATTTAAAAATACGATTGTCAGGTTTGGTGGCTGATGATGGGATGGATCCCCAGATGGGGATAGTCCATCCTTTCATCTTAGCTCTAAATTTTGTCTCTGTCCTTTCATGGGTATTTTGTTCCCTATTCTAAGGAGGAATGAAGTATCCACACGATGGTCATCCATCTTGGTTTTCTTGTGTTTTGCAAAAACAGAGGGGGAAAGGAGAAGAAAAATCACATAAATATTCATAATTAGGGAGGAGTACTGATTACAGAAGAAATACTGCATCTACATTCATTTCTCTTTACTGCTTCCCAAACCTAAACAAAGTTATAGATGATACAACTTAGGTCAAATGTCCTGAGCATGGACCACAAGTCAGTCATGACCCAATTAAGAGAGATACTAAAACCATGCTAATTAATGCTTATAGATAAGCCTTCACCCAATCCACATTAATAAACATCACTTATTTATTATATTTCCTCTACTATCTTTCATCTAGAACTACAGAAATTGGAATAGTCAGCAACCGTAGTTTTTTTCTCTCTTGTAAGTTTTACATCTTGAAGTTGAATAGAATTACTGCAGCAGCAATACAAATATAATTGATTGATTATCCCAGAGTATACTGAAGCACGTCAAAAATCAGAACTTAAGCACTTACTCAAAATAATGTAGTCTTCTGAAATTCCATTTTATTTAAAAATCTAAATGATACTCAGAACCATGTGTTGCTTATATTCATAGGTGATGTTTCTTAGCCTGTTGCAGAGTGCATTAAAATCTCTGTTCTTTGTTGCTTTGTCTAGAGATGACAAGGAAGCACAGGCTAAACATGCTATCAGACATATTTGTAATATTAGTAATATGATTGCAAGCTTATAAAAGTTGTCTTAATGTGTCTATAATAATAAATAGCTCAGATATTAGTGTATACAGATAAATAAACATCAAACTTCAACTACACCTATGAATTTTCATTTTTTACACACTGACAAGTATAGGTTCTAATGTAATATGAAAACTTAAAATAACCTTTACTTTATTGTTTCTAAATATACCATGGTTTATTTCAGAGTAATTACTTAGAAAATATTCGCATCACATCTCACCAAAATTCATGTTTGTAAGTTTGCACTGTAATAAACAAATTTTCAAAAACAAATTTTAATAGTTCTCGGGTTATCAAAAGACCTTTCTGAATGACAGCTCATCACCACACATATTGAGGTGACTCATACAGTCCATTTTAAATATTGAGTAAATAGGACTTTTAACCTTCATAATGATATGCAAATGATAATGAAAGTTTGTACATGATGATATATCTGTCCTGGTTAGTTTTCAGTTAACTTGACACAGCCAGAGTCATCAGAGAGGCGCCTTAATTGAGAAAATGCTACTGTAAGATTGTGGTATAGGCAAGCTTGTGGGGTATTTTCTTAATTTGATTGACAGGAGAAAGCTCTGGCCCATTATGGAATGGGCCATCCCTAGGCTGGTGTTCCTAGGTTCTACAGAAACAGAATGAACATTCAATGGTGTGAAAGCCAGTAAGCAGCATCACTCATGGCCTCCACAGCAGCCCCTAACTCCAGGTTCCTTCCCCATTTGTGTTCCAGTCCTGATTTCTTTTGATGAAGAATGATGATATGGAAATGTAAGCCCAATAAGCTGATTTTTCCCAGTGTTGCATTGATCATAGTATTTCATTGCCACAATAGTAACTCAATCTAAGACATTACTCTATGTTTTTTACATACATTTTCCCCCCTGTGGAATTAGTTACTCATAGTGAACAAGAAGACATATAACAGAATGAAATATTTTGAGAAGGAAATTATATTCTGTTAGAGAAGGGGATTATATTAGCTGTTATATTTTATAACAGATACCTATGCAAGGAAAGATCAGTCCTCCTTATATCTAGTCTACATCAACCAAGCAGAGAATGCAATCAAGGAAAATGAAGAAAAGTAATAATAAATATACAAATAAATTACTGGATAAAAACAATGAACATAGAATTAGGTTTGAAATATTAAGGACAACATGAAGTTGGTGGGGGCATATATTACACACATTATATAGAGGTATGGTACCACTTTATGTGAGGTCTCAAATACCATGTATTTTAGAATCTATGATGTACCTTAGGATCCATCCCCTGTGAATCATTGATGTTTTAGAGAAAATATTTATATTTTTATTAAGTTTCATTATCCATTAATCCCAGCACTTGGGAGGCAGAGGCAGGCGGATTTCTGAGTTCGAGGCCAGCCTGGTCTAAAAAGTGAGTTCCAGGACAGCTAGGGGTAATAACAAATACATCCAAAAATGCCTGCATGAGGACACATTCACATTTTCACTGGGCCTTTGGTTCTGTTACCCTGTCTACTTCCTCTACAATGCCAAAGTACCTTTGCTCAATGCCCGTAGAAATCTCCAACATACCTTTAATCTCACCACTAGAGAAGTCGAGGCAGGCAGATTTCTGTGAGGTAAAGGTGAGCCTGATCTACGAAATGAGTTCCAGGACAGCCAGAGCTATTACAAAGAGAAAACCAAAAAAAAAAAAAAGATAATTAAAAAACCCAAACAAAAACCAACCAAAGAAACAAAAAAAACATCAACAGCTTTTAGCCTTCTCTATTATTGTGTATATGTATAATGAGATAATTTCATAAAAATTGTGTCATGAACAAAGTCAGCATAAGCTCATCTTTCTCTGAAAACTCACTAGTGAGCCTCTCTCCCTGTTACTCTTCCCATGGGCTTCTTGTTCATTAGTCATCTCCCTCCTTTCTGTTGAAATCAGCTAGATCTGAAAGCCATTAATCACTGAAAGAGCTTTGCATTTGTCCTTTCAGTTGCCTGACCTTTGTATTTTGCCGCTATAGTTTTATCTCAGAGTCAAATTCCTAGGATACATGCTGCACCTTGCCTTATCTTTAATGAAGATTTCTCTAATTTGTTTTTTTCTTAAAATTTCTATCTTCTGTTATTGTTACTCTTTTATATCCAGTCATTGTGAATTTCAATGTACTTGATCACTTGCCTATGTAGTTATTGCTCTTAATGACAAACTTCAAAGATTTTTGTTTCTCTAATAATATTCTTGTTAATGTTCCTGAAAACCTTGGATTGCTTGTAGCATATCTTCAATCATATAAATTTCTATTTTTTTTAATTTTGACAGTTTCATGCAAGTATGCAATTCATTGTAATATTATTCAATATTTCATTACCTTTTTGTATTCTATTTCCACCATTACTTACTCTATGCTCAAAAAGTCCCATATCTGTTCTCTAATACTCCCAGATTTCTTGTCTTATTATTTTATGCAGGTTTAGAGCAGATAGTCACTGCTATTGTGTGTGCATGATTACAGTTTCATGTCATACCAGAAGAGAGTAACACACAATATTCCTCATCATCTTCTTCCTTTTGTAGTTTTTATTCTAACTTTGCTGGTGGTCCTTCAACCTTTTAGTAGATGTGAAACTTTGTTTTCTATTCTCTCACCAGTTTCAGATACTCTTGTGAGAAAATGACTGTAGCATGTTCACTTCTAGTATCCATGTATGTCTAAGAAAATCTCTATCTTATCAAAGAAATTTAATATTTATTGATTGAAAAATGATAATATGGAATAGTTTTGCATCTTCTCTTAAATTGTTTTTTATTTTTAAATTATAATATAATTACACCATTTTCTCCTTCCTTTTCCTCACTAAAAACCTCTACCATATACTATACCTTGCTCTCCTTCAAATGCTTATTTGTAAAATTGTTGTTATTTGTGTGTATGTATCCTAAAATAAATGAATACAGACTCCCAAATCAGTATTAGCTATTGCTTTACACTTGGTTGCCCTACAAAACTGAAAGGCATTTTTGTATTGCTGAAGTCTCTATTTGCTTCAGAAACAGAAATGAAAGGGTTTGAGCTCATAGTGACTCTGAAATTTGATGTTGTATTTATTAGAGGTGGTAAATGAAGTCATAGTTTTATGGAAACTACTTGGAGATTGTTGTTAAGATTTAAAAGCTCCCCTACTTATAGTGACATAGAGTAGAAAAATCATAGCTTAGGATATTAGAACATTGTTTTTGTTTATTTAGCTAAGAAGTAAATAAATTTTAGATCTTTACAATGCTTCATTTTATAGTTGACAGAAACCATAAATTTTTTCCCTGATTAATGTAAATATTTTCACTAGGGAAGACACATGAGCACAAAGCTAATATATACCAATGGACATTACCCCAGACTCCTGTTTTATAAAAAGTTATATTATCCAGAAAGCCCATTTTTTCCACATAATTTCATATTTTATTTCATAATTTAACAAAAATTCATGAATTTGTAAATACAAATAAGATAATCTAAAGATAAAATACAAAGTCAATAATTAGAATTTTATAGTGTTGCTTGATTCTGGCTTTTAAAGGCCACAGGCAGACCAGTAGTATCAAAATCTCATGCAATAATAATTTCTTCATTGGAGACATTTCCTTGCAATTTAGGTACAATCCTTAGAGTATAATTAAACACAAACCACAAGAAATCAAAATCAAATGTGACAACTGGAAAACTCCTTTATTAGGTGAATTTAAGAGTTCGGAGATATCTAAGTATCAGAGCTTGCATAGCACAGATTGCTGGAGACAATCATTTGTTGTGTAGACTTTCTATAAATATGTTGCCAATAACTCATTTTGAACACAGATACAGGATTGAGGGAAAATAGGAGTTTTATTTTCAGGAAGACATAAAATAATTGACTGAAATAATTTACATTTTATTTCAAATTAATCAAAGAAAGGCAAATTATTTAATATTACCAAAGGCACTAACAGTTGTCAATATCATGATATGTGCAATGGTACGCGGTAGAGGAAAATGTGCTAAATAACACCATCAACAGCAAGACAGATAACCATGGATCCTATTCACTGTGTCAATGAGTCATGGAACTCAGAGCTTCAAAGGAGGTAAAAGTAATAAATAAATGTAAGATAAATAAAAGTAAGATATAAATGTAAATGGTTCTATGCAAGTCATCTAAGCATCACAATCTATTTGTAACTCATGGGCAAGTGTCTGTAGATATGTCTTTAAAAATTTTATTTATGTTTTTCACACTAGGTGAATTTTTGCTTTCACAAATATGCATGTTCCAGGAGGTCCCTAAGAAAGTTTATCACTTTATAGAATTGTTAATTGACTGTATCACTAGAAAACCGACTATTAAGCACATCACTTGGATATTCTGAAATAACTTCCTAAAACTATGAGTTTAATGGCAGCATCCTTCAATCAGGCTACATGGGTAGTTTTGGTGTGGACTCTTTTTAACTTTTAAATTAACTTTTGCTAAGAAGAAATACCAATGTAAAGGTTATGTCTAATTTAACTGGCATGCAGGTTTTATAGTAGTTGGCTGGCAGGTGTATGTAGAGGCTTCCTGTTAACAACATCCTAAATGTCAGTTTTGGAGTTATTGAGGACAGAGTGATTTTTATTTGCCTCTGGTGTTTGAGACATTTAGAATATGGATATATACTCTGAGATCATTTACTGGACAATGGAATCTATCCCCCTGTCATGTGAAACACGAGGATTAACTCATTTTTTGATAAGATGGCTATATTTTTATGGGGCATGGAGCCAGACCTATAGTAACAGAACTGGTTGACATATACTGCAAGAAGTGATCAGGTGTATGCAGCCAGAGGTGGTCAGGTCTATGCAGCTAAAGAGAGAAACAGCAGATTTCTGGCAGGTCTTATTTCCCAAACATCCTTGTCCTGCAACTTACAATGAAATGGTGCTTCATTTAAAGGAATGACGTAAGTCTGAGGCTCCTGCTATATAATTGTATTGTAAATTTAACATTCTAATCAGACTTTCACAGACATTTTTATATACCCAATTTGGATACTACTTTACTTTAAACATCCCTTAAGTTAACTCTGATTTGTTTTACATGATTTAGGCTTAATTTTAATAACATGTACAGAGGACTGTATGATGTTAGATAAAACCTGCTTTGTACCTCAAAGCTTTTCTCTGAAAAAAAAAGAATTACATCTATACTGATAGTGATTGACCATTAAGTTGTAAATCTTAATTACCTTTAACATGTTATAACAAGCTGGTATCTTTTGTAAGATTAGAGTTTTGTAATTTTATCCCTATTAAGTTTTATCCTTACAGAAAGCACTTGAATTAAAGATCCTTTAGTGTCAAAACAAACTTTATACCATAAATACAGTGGACAGTGACTGGGAACCTCATTTTCCTGATCCTTTTATATTATTATTTTATGAAACATCATTTTTTTAATGCAACTCATGTTTACCAAATAGCTAAGTCCTCATATTCTTCAGGAGGAATGACTTAAATGAAGGAGCTTCTTATTAACCTGGGACCACCTATGATGCTTTGTTACTATAATCTAGCCTTTGACCAGACAGGACATCAGGAACAGCAAATATACTCTTACTCTTTCAAAGATACTTTGGATTTTCTGAGAAATTCCAAAGCCAGTATTTGTTTAAGCTCACTTAATTGGGTTATCTTGCTTTACAAATTGTTTCTGAACAATATATCTATTTTTAAATAGAATGGTGTTAAGTAAGGTGTTCACAGCTGTCACTATGTGGTGGCCTAGAGATCTTCCCACTGATGAAAACACGCAAGAGTTGGCTTTACCCTTCTTTGCTCATTCAGTCCATTATGTAACAATTGATATGTAAATTATTACAGATCTAGCATAAGTGACTTCTTTCATCTTTCATCTGTTGATTGAGTCTATGGAATGTGAATGTAGAGATTTTTTTTTTTTAAGGTTGGTTACTAGAGTAAATTTTAGAAAATATTTCTGGTTGTTGAGTGTAAACTTTGTGAAATGAATCATTTACTCTCGACATGGTAGTCACTGGCTCCAGTAGTAACTTAGTGAATCATAGAGTATTACGGAAAGTTTCCTGTTGAGAAGAAAGCAAGGCAGACTCTGTCTCTGAGAGTATTTTTAAATTAAAAACAATTTTCTTTAGGGGAATATAAGTTAGAACTAAATTTTCTCTTTACATAGCCTGACAATATAAAATATGTATATAATTATAACAATTTGATGTTAACAAAACATATATTAATAACATTGTTTCTAACAAAAAGAATTTAGTTCAGTGATAAACAAGTAAATACGCTGTCCCTGATCAACTTCTGTTTTTATTTTTTTATTAGTTATTTTATTTACTTAAATTTCAAATGTTATTCCCTTTCCTTGTTTCCCCTCCTCGAGCAAACTCCCTATCCCATCCCATGTCCCCCTGCTTCGATGAGGGTGTTCCCCAACCCACCCACCCACTCCTGACTCACCACCCTAGTATTTCCCAACACTGGGGCATCAAGCCTAAACAGGCTCAAGAAAATCAACTTCTTTATAATCAATCAATCAATCAATAAATAAATAAATAAATAAATGGGAACATTTTGGAGCATGAGGCACATTAAATGATCATGTAGAATAAACATGATTCAAGAACCTTTGGCATGATGTGTTAAATATAAAAATAAATTTGCTTTATGTGCATGATACTTTGACTTTTTCTTATGTATTTGTCAATGCATTAAAAAGTATCTTCTCCCATTTTCATGAGATCACATTTTAACTCTTTGGTTTAAATATTTGTTTTCAGCATTTTCCTCATTGCATTGAGAACTATTCTTGAACAATGAACTTACTTCCTGATGTCATGTGTACTGTTATTGGATATAGTCATGTCTTCTACCTTCACAGGTAAAAGAATTGGAACTATGTTTTAAATTAAAATCTGGAGCAGGTCTTAAATCATCAATAAACAGAAAGTACAGATGGCAGAAAATAGAGAAGTATGAAGAAATTGTTTGTAAATATAATTTGAGCTAGATGTTTATAGTTTTGTAATATGAAAACTAATTGAAATGTACTGATTCCAAGACAATATTGGATGTTTTCAGTTTGTGTACAACTGAATTTAAGATTGTGATATGACATTATACTTAAAAGCATGACTTATAGTTTCTTTCTTCATGTTTTATTTTAAAGGCATTATATTTCCTAAGACTACAATATAATTGATTACAATAAATAAATTGATAGGAATAAACTTTTGTCACAATGATAGAGTTGGGTAGAATATAGTAAAACGTAGCAGAAGTATCTTCTAACTATTATGAACACAATGCTTTGAAGTTTTAATGCATGAAAAATTCTAAATAACCGTTCATTTCAATATCTAATAGCATCTGTCATTTTCTTTAAGGTAAGTCAGAAGCTGGAGATGTGACTCAGAGGTTAAGTACCCCTAATGCTTCTTCAGAGGACCAGAGTTTGGTGAACACCACCCACATCAAGCAGTTCCCCTTGACATGAAACTTCACCATCCAGATTTCCAACCACCCTATCTGGATTTTCCAGGGATCTTGATTCAGGTACACACACACACACACACACACACACACACACACACACAAAATTACTAAATTAAAATTAATAACAATTGCCAGGCGTTGGTGGCACAGGCCTTTAATCCCAGCACTCGGGAGGCAGAGGCAGGCAGATTTCTGAGTTTGAGGCTAGCCTGGTCTACAGAGTGAGTTCCAGGACAGCCAAGGCTACACAGAGATACCCTGTCTCAAAAAAATAAAACAAAAAAAATTAATAAAAACTATATAACATCATCTTTCAACATTTACTACATATCCATTTTGCTCTTAATGCTGGAGGACAAGCAGTCTCTGGTTGTCAGATCTTTTGACTTTAGTGTTTAACTTTCTCACTGTATATTCAAGTTTAAGTCAGTGGTTACATCATTAAAAAAATGACAGAGAATAATTTCACAAAAGTGACAGTCTTCATGTTCAGTGGATTTTCCGATCACCCAGAATTACAAGTCAGTCTGTTCTTAATATTCCTTTTCATCTATTTATTCACTGTGTGGGGCAACATTGGGTTAATCTTGTTAATTAGAATTGACTCTCAGCTTCACACACCTATGTACTTTTTCCTCAGCAATTTAGCATTCATTGACATATTTTATTCCTCCACTGTAACTCCCAAGGCACTAATCGATTTCCAGTCCACACAGAAATCAATATCCTTTGTAGGCTGCTTTGTTCAGATGTATTTCTTTGTTGGTTTGGTGTGCAGTGAATGTTTCCTTCTGGGCTCCATGGCTTATGATCGCTATGTAGCAATCTGCAATCCCTTACTGTACTCTGTGATTATGTCTCAGAAGGTGTGCAACTGGCTGGCACTAATACCATTCATGATAGGCTTCACAAATTCTCTGATATCCATCTGTGTGATAAGCAGTTTGCCTCTCTGTGATCCCTACATCAATCATTTCTTTTGTGACACCACAGCTCTTTTAGCCCTGTCCTGTGTTGATGCCTTCAGCACCGAGCTGGTGATCTTTGTTCTAGCTGGGTTCACACTCCTCAGTTCTCTTCTCATTATCACTTTCACTTATGTGACCATCATCTCAGCCATCCTTAGGATACAGTCAGCAGCTGGCAGGTGGAAGGCTTTTTCTACATGTGCCTCTCACCTCACAGGGGTCACTGTCTTTTATGGCTCCTTGATTTTCACCTATTTGCAACCTGATAACACATCATCGCTCACCCAAGCACAGGTAGCCTCTGTATTCTACACCATTGTGATCCCCATGCTGAACCCACTGATCTACAGTCTGAGAAACAAAGATGTGAAAAATGCTCTTCTGAGAGTCATCCACAGAAAACACGTTCTGTAACAAATCATGTCCACTGCAGTTTTAAAAGACCAAGATAATTTTAAATACTTGCTTTAATGATTGGGAAATAAAGTAACTTCAAAAAATATAACACAAACTTATTGATACTATAGTGTCTTAGAACTTGAAATGTTGAATTATTATTTGTTTATGAGATATACTAAATTCATTAAGAGATCATTTCAGTTCATAAATTGTTCATCCAATAAAAATATATAAGGCAATTAAAATATGTCTGTGCACATTTCAATGAACATATCATGATACTGAGGCATAAACATTCTTTTGTACAGATTCTTTTTTATGTTATTTTGCATAATTGTATACAATTATACAATTTAATTATATAATTAAAGTCACATGTTTGGAATTATGATATCTTTACATTTTAAATAAATATCTCATAAAGAGAATCAATCTTCATTTTTTAAAAATTTTTATTGGTTATTTTATTTATCTACACTTCAAATTTCCCAGTTTCCCCTCTACAAACCCCCTATCCCATCCCTCTTCCACTCTGCTTCTATGAGGGTACTCTCCCACCCACCCACACTCTTCTGCCTCATTGCCCTAGCATTTTCCTACACTGGGTCATCGAGTCTTCACAGGACCAAAGGTCTCTCCTCCCACTGATGACAGAAAAGACAACCCTCTGATACATGTGCAGCAGGAGCCATGGGTCCCTCCATGTGTACTCTTCGTTCTGTAGTTTAGTCCTTGGGAGCTTGGGGAGGTCTGGTTGGTTGATATTGTTGTTCTTCCTGTGGGGTTGCAGACCCATTTAGCTCCTTCAATCCTCCCCCTAACTCCTCCATTGTGTTTCCTGTGCCTGGTTCGATGGTTGGTTACAAGCATTTGCATCTGTATTTGGCCAGGCTCTGGCAGAGCTTCTCAGGAGACAGCTATATCAGGCTCCTGTCAGCAAACATTTCTTGGCATGAGCAATAGTATCTGGGTTTGGTAGCTACATATGGGATGGATCCCCAGGTGGGGTAGTCTCTGGATGGCCTTTCTTTCAGTCTCTGCTCTACTCTTTGTCCTGTATTTCCTTTAGAGAGGAACAATTCTGGGTTAAAATTTTTGAGATGGGTGGGTGGCCCATCCCTCAAATCGGGGCTGTGCTTCACCACTGTATATAGTGTCTATAGGTTCTCACTTCCCTTTGTTGGGTATTTCAGCTAATGTCATCCCTTTTGGGTACGGGGAGCCGCTTGATTTCTTGGCATCTGGGACTTTGGGTGGCTAACTCCAGTTCCACATGCCCCATGCTATACACCTCAGTTTAATTTCCCCAGCCTCTGTACATCTCTCCCATTCCAGAGGTTCTGAGTTCAGTTTCCAGCAACCAACCACATCATGTCTCACAACTACCTGTAATGGGATATGATGCACTCTTCTCACATGCAGGTGTACATGCTACAAAGATGCTATGTCAGTCCTCATTCTTATGAAAGGAGATGCAGGTATTCATGTGTGAATTCTTGCCTTATTCCAAAAATGATTTCAACTAATTAATTTCAACTATTAATACTAATTAATATTAATACAATTTTACATCTGATTATCCTGCTTCTTATGATTGTTATAGTACGTATATGTACCTAGCAGAGAGGGTTACAGTGCTTTTATTCCTTTTCATGAGAGTGACAGGTTCTATTTACCAAAGTAATATGTAAACATCTATATATTTTTGATATTTTCTTTATTCACGTTTCAAATATTATCCCTTTTCCTGGTTTCACCCAGGAAAACCCCTATCCAACATCCATCCCCCTGCTTCTACGAAGGTGTTCCCCTATACACTCACCCACTCCCTCCTCCCCACCCTTGAATTCCCCTATACTGGGGCATCCATTAAGCCTTCACAGGACCAAAGGCCTCTCCTCCCATTGATGCCCAACAAGGGCATCCTCTGCTACATATGGAGGTGGAGTCATGGATCCCCTCATTTGTACTCTTTGGTTGGTGGTTTAGTCCCTGGGAGCACTGGGAGGTCTGGTTGGTTGATATTGTTGTTCTTCCTATAAAGTGGCAAACCACTATAGCTCCTTCAGTCCTTTCTCTAACTCCTCCATTCGAGACCCCATGCTCTGTCCAATGGTTGGCTGCAAGCATCAGTCTCTAAATTTATCAGGCTCTGACAATGCCTCCCAGGAAAGGAATGTATCAGGCTCCTGTCAGCATGCACTTTTTGGCATCCACAATTGTGTCTGGGCTTGGTGACTGAATATGGGATGTATCTCCAGGTGGGGCAGTCTCTGAATGACCTTTTCTTCAGTCTCTGTTGCACACTTTGTCTCCATATTTGCTCCCATGAGCATTTTGTTCCCCTTTCTAAGAAGGTCCAAAGTACCCAACTCAGGTTTTCCTTCTTCTTGAGCTTCACGTGGTCTGTGAACTATATCTTGGGTATTCCAAGCTTTTGGGCTAATATCCACTTATCATTGAGTGCATGAGATGCCTAGTCTCAAATGACACATTTAAAATACAACACCTACACCTAAAACTCTGGGAGGTAAAGATGGAAGGATTGTAAGAGCCAGTGGACAAGGAAGTATGAGATTGTTTCTTCTAGAAAAGACTGGAAAGCTTCTCCCATATACCTCAGTATTATGGGTAACTAAACAAGACTTGAGTGAGTACAAAAACAACAGACATGAAACCTGGAGGGTATAGTAGAGACTGGGGAGTAAAATATCCAGTCTCACATATGAAAAAAGCCACAGGTAGAAAAAGACCTGAAGACCTTCTTCATATGGGCTTCATGTAAGAAGAGCTCATGCTCAAAAAAGAATATCTGCTACATAAACAGAAATGACAATGCTTTGTAAATGTCCTGTGAAGAATGAAGAACCTCATGTTCCAGTGCTTTTGGGGTTTTCACCATCAGTTCACACCTATTCTCAGGAGTGCTTTTCCTTTTTAGAAAACTATTGTATACATATTTCAAATCATGCAGTATTCTGTCTTGGGAAACATGAACATGATATCAGGTGTCCTGTTAACCTAGATCCATTTTTTTTTACAAAGTTATTTAAGGAACTGAAAGATGCGTCAACATTTAAGAGTGTGAATTGAAATTGCAGAGGACCTGAGTTTAGTTCCTAACACCCAGATCAGGTAGCTCAGAGATATTTGCTACTTGAGCTCCAGGGAATCTGATACCTCTGGCCTTCACAGGTACCTATACCCTGTCCACATTCTCCTATACATACATGTAACCACACATAAACATAACTAAAAATAATAAAAATAAATCATTTTAAAAAGGAAAAAAGTAATAACTTTTAAATCTACTTTAATTCAAGGAAATATTTCACGTATGGCAGAAGAAAAATATATATAATTGAAATGAAAAGAAATTGAGAGAAAATTCTTCTGATAATATGTATTTTGATTAAACTTTGTACTTTATATATCTATACAATAACAGCATATTTGCAAAATTTTAAATGTAACTTGAAGACATTGAAAACAAAAATATAAGGCCATTGATCTTAAGTTAATTATTCTCTAATATATAAATAAATTTCTATTTCAATTCCTTCACTTATTTGGTTTGTTTTCCTGGAATTCTTTAAAGGATTTTCCTGTTTCTTCTTTAAAGGCTTCTACCTGTTTACCTGTGTTCTCCTGTATTTCTTTAAAAGAGTTATTTATGTCCTTCTTGAAGTCCTCTATCAGCAACATGAGATGTGATTTTAAATCCATATCTTGCTATTCTGGTGTGTTGGGGTATCCAGGACTTGCTGTGGTGGGAGAACAGGGTTCTGATGATGCCAAGTCGTCATAGTTTCTGTTGGAAAGGTTCTTGTGCTTGTCTTTCGTCACCTGGTAATCTCTGGTGTTAGATGTTCTAGCTGTCTCTGGATGGAGCTTGTTCCTCCTGTGCATCTGTAAGCCTGTGCCAGCACTCCTGGGAGTCCATCTTTCTTCTGGTGGGACATGTATTCGGAGGGCTGTGGAACAACCGACTCTCATGGTTGCAGATGGCAGCTGGAAGGATCCTGTCCCAGCTGCTCCACTGTTACTGTGTCCTGTGCGCTCCTGGCCAATCCTGCTTGGGACAATTATTGGAAGAAGGTGGCTATCTCACTTCTCATCCCAGGAGTGAGAGCACTCCTGGGAGACCAGGTCTCCCCTGGCGGGTTCTGTGTACAGCAGATGTGGAACACAGGACCTTAGCTCCCTGGAGCAGATGGCAACAACTGTAAGTAAATTTATATTTCACACTAAATATTATCTATATACATAAATATTCCCTACTAATCAAAGCTCAACACATTTACTAACTTCCTTTTACAATTTTGAGTATAAATTAAGGATATAATATTGACTACACTTAATAATATTAGAGACATATATGTACCCAAGTAAGTGTTATATACACACAAAGAGATGAGAATTGAGAAAAACTAAAATGAGTTAGCAAAATATCAAGAACAAGTTTAAATGTATTTTATTTACTTTTTGAAATCTGTTACACTTTAACATTTTCTTTGATTATCATATCTTTTTCTATGAGATAAATGAATGTAAATGGTATGGATTCCCAGGTGGGGCAGTTTGCTCCTGTGAGTATTATGTTATACCTTTTAAGGAGGACTGAAGCATCCACATTTTGATCTTTCTTCTTCTTGAGCTTCATGTGGTCTGTGAATTGTATCTTGGGTATTCTGAGCTTTTGAGCTAATATCCACTTATCAGTGAGTTCATATCATGTGTGTTCTTTTGTTTTTGTGTTATCCTCACTCAGGATGATATTTTCTATTTCCATACATTTGCCTAAGAATTTCATTAGTTCATTGTTTTTAATATCTGAGTAGTACTCCATTGTGTAAATGAACCATATTTTCTGTATCCATTCCTCTGTTGAAGGACATCTGGGTTCTTTCCATCTCCTGGTTATTATAAATAAGGCTGCTATGAACATAGTGGAGCATGGATCCTTGTTATATGATAGAGCATCTATTGGGTATACACCCAGGAGTGGTATTGCTGGGTCCTCAGGTAATACTAAGTCCAGTTTTCTGAGGATCTGTCAGATTGAATTCCAGAGTGGTTGTAGCAGATTCAATCCCACCAACAATGAAGCAGTGTTCCTCTTTTTCCAAATTCTTGCCAGCATCTGCTGTCATCTGAGTTTTTGATCTTAGCCATTCTGACTGGTGTGAAGTGGAATCTCAGGGTTGTTTTAATTTGCATTTCCCTGATGACTGAGGGTGTTGAACACTTCTTTAGGTGCTTCCTAACCATTCAAGTTTCCTCAGTTAAGAATTCTTTATCTCTGTACCCCATTTTTTTTTTAGCTTATTTATTATATGTTTAAAATTACCAAGGGAAAAACCACTTAAAAGTTTTATTGTTCAGAAATTTCATGCATACATACATACATACATACATACACACAGACACACACACACACACACACACACATATAAAATGTGTTTCAAACAAATCCACTCCTCATTCCCTGTCAAGTAGTTTCTTTTGTATTACACTTCCCAATCCTTCCTACCAACTTCATGTGCTTTTTTAAAAATTTATTTATGATTATTTTCTTTATTTATATTTGAAATGCTATCCCGAAAGTTCCCTATAACCC
>NC_034592.1:72064156-72075807 GCF_900095145.1 Mus pahari | reverse complement strand
GGAAATGAGTCCATTGATGTTAAGAGAAATTAAAGAACAGTAATTGCTTCCTGTTATTTTTGTTGTTAAAGTTGGGATTTTGTTCTTGAGACTGTCTTCTTTTAGGTTTGTTGAAGGATTACTTTCTTGGTTTTTCTAGGATATAGTTTCTGTCCTTGTGTTGATGTTTTCCCTTTATTATCCTTTGAAGGGCTGGATTCATGGATAGATATTTTGTGAATTTGGTTTTATCATGGAATACTTGGGTTTCCTCATCTATGCTAATTGAGAGTTTTGCTGGGTATAGTAGCCTGGGCTGGCATTTGTCTTCTTTTAGGATCTGTATAACATCTGTCCAGTATCTTCTGGCTTTCATAGTCTCTGGTGAGATGTTTGGAGTAATTCTAGTAGGCCTGCCTTTATATGTTACTTGAGTTTTTTCCCTTACTGCTTTTAATATTCTATCTTTATGTATTGCATTTGTTGTTCTGATTATTATGTGTTGGGAGGAACTTATTTTCTGGTCCAGTCTATTTGGTGTTCTGTAGGCTTCTTGTATGTTCATGGGCATCTCTTTCTTTAGGTTTGGGAAGTTTTCTTCTATAATTTTGTTGAAGATATTTGCTGGCCCTTTAATTTGAAAGTCTTCCTTCTCATCTACTCCTATTATCTGTTGGTTTGGTCTTCTCATTGTTTCCTAGATTTCCTGGATGTTTTGAGTTAGGGCCATTTTGCACTTTCTTTGATTATTGTGCCCATGTTCTCTATGGAATCTTCTGTACCTGAGATTCTCTTCCATCTCTTGAATTCTGTTGCTGATGCTTGCATCTATGGTTCCTGATTTCTTTCCTAGGTTTTCTATCTCCAGATTTGTCTTCCTTGTGTTTTCTTTATTGTTTCTACTTCCCTTTTTAGGTCTTGGATGGTTTTTGTTCCATTCTGTCACCTGTTTGGTTGTGTTTTCCTGTAATTCTTTAAGGGATTTTTGCATTTCCACTTTAAGGACTTCTACCTGTTTAGCAGTATTTTCGTATAATTCTTTAAGGACTTCTACCTCTTTAGCAGTGTTCTCATGTATTTTTTTAAGTGAGTTCTTAAGGCCCCCTTTGATGTCCTCTACCACCATCATGAGATATGATTTGAAATCCGAGTCTTGCTTTTGGGATATCCAGGACTGGCTGAGGTGGGAATGCTGGGATCTCATGATGGTGAGTGGCCTTGATTTCTGTTAGTAAGATTCTTATGTTTACCTTTTGCCATCTGGTTATCTCTGGCGTTAGTTGCTATAGTTGTCTCTGGTTGGAGTTTGTTCCTCCCGAGATGCTGTTAGCCTCTGTTAGCGGTCCTGGTAGTCCAGGTCTTTCCTGAGTCTCAGTGGTCAGTTTACTCTCTGCAGGCAAGCTCTCCTCTTGCAGGGAAGGTGAACAGTGATCTGGCATTCAGATCTGCCTCCTGGCTGAAGATGAAGGCCCTGAATGGGACCTATCCCAGAAAATGTGTTGCTTCTACAGTCTGCACTCTCACCTGAACAGACTGGTCTCTGAGGGATCCTGTGCACAAGATGCCTCCCTCACCAGTTCAGGCAGTCAGAGCCCTCCCAGGTGGATACCTCTCCTCTGGTGGGGAAGGTGCTTGGATGTCTGGAGCCTGAAACAGGGTCTGCCCCAGAAGCTGTGTCACTTCTGCCTGTCCCAGAAGCTGTGTCCTTTCTGCAGTCCACACTCTCACCTGAGCAGACTGGTCTTTGAGGGACCCGGGGCATAAGATGGCTCCCTCACCTGTTCAGCCAGGTGCTGTTTTTAAAGCTATATGTTTTCAACTATAGAGATACAAATTTAACTGAGATGTTTTTAGCATAATGAGAAGCATCATTAACTTTATATTCAGAAAACAACCAAAGGGAAATTACAGTCATGATCTTGTGACTGAACTGTGATTGTCCAATGATCCATTAACTTATCAGAAGTCCACTAATCAATGCAAAAATTCTGAACTTTAAAATAACAGTAGAATATTGGGGAACATAAAACACCTCCCATTTGTTTCCACATTTCTTCTTATATCTCTATAACTTGCATTTGTATACCTTAAATTATCTTTTTAGACCCTCCATCATTTATAACTTGCATTTACCAACTTCTGTTATGGAAGACATTGGACCTTGAATTTATGTAATTCTGCTCTGATATCTATAAAATCTCTAATGATTCCTTTCACAAAAATAAGTAATTGAGATGCCACAAAAAGATCATAAAGCCAACTATACCCAATAACAGAGATGTAGACCAATAAAAGAAATGAAGACCATGAAGGAAAAAATGTCCTGCAACTTTTTCAGCATATCATTTGCAATGCCACCTTCATCAAAATACTAAGGTCATACAGTTCTTAAACTTACAACCTCCTTATGTAGGGCTAATAAATCCAAAGAAGTATTAGTATCATACCATGTACCGTGAAGTTGCCTTTTTACTTTGTTCCAATTATACTGACTCTCATTACACAATTTTTTTGATTTATACAAATTCATCGATATTGAGAGTGACATTCCAAAAGGCTTCTGACTTTCATTCCTAGTAACTCATCTCCCATGATATGTATTACTTTGTATAATGTGTCAGTTCTTTGTTCTAGCCATTTGTCCAAATCCTCTGGTATGCTCAGGGTATTGGTTACATTTTCTACTACAGAAGTAGGAGCACTGGCTATAAGTTTTATGAGAGCAGCAACTACAGTAATGACCAACTCAACAATAAATTTGCTACTTGCCAGAGTGTGATCTAATCATTCCAATATTTGTAAGCCTTTTTTACAATACCAAAGTTCAAATAAATTTAGAGGAATCATAATAAAAGCTAGTTGATGTACTATGATTAAAGATAGATAATCATACAGCACAGTAATACAATTGTACAAAAGTGAGATAAGAAATTTTGAACTCATGATCAGAGACTATAACAAAGGTAACATTTCCAATTATTTAAAGATCAGGTGGAGTAATGCAAGAAATTACACTTACCTTGATCTCAGAACCTTATATCTATGGCCCCTGCTCTCTTTCCTAAGTTTTCTATCTCCAGACTTGTCTGCCTTTGTAATTTCTTCATTGTTGCTACTTCCATGTTTAGATCCTGGAGGTTTTGTTCAATTCCTTCACTGTTTGTATGTGTTTTCCTGTAATTCTTTAAGGGATTTTTGTGTTTCCTCTTTAAGGGCTTCTACGTGTTTACCTGTGTTCTTCTGTATTTCCTTAAGTGGGTTATTTATGTCCTTCTTAAAATCCTCTATCAGCATCATGAGATATGATTTTAAATCCATATTAACTGCATGGTTTCTACAAGCTGGCCCGTCAGGCACTGGCAGACAATAGCCAGCCTGTTCTCATCTCATGGAGACTCTCTGACTCTGAGCTCCAAAATATCTCCACCCAGCTCTCTTAAATTCCCAGTGGCAGGTCACTACTGCTTGAGCCCCCATGCTTCAAAAACTTCAAGGTCCTTTCACGGTGAACTTCTGGCAAACCCAGACTTTGCCAACATAACTTTCTTTCTGGAACCTAGTAGAAGTGTTGCGTGAAGGAAAACACCACATAAACTTAGTTCAAAAGCAATGGTAACTCAATCAACTAGAATCCTAACCTTGAAAGCCATTGTAAATCTAAATCCTCCTGTGTTGAATTCTCATAGATTCCCCATCTAAACAGGGCAATATTAGTAGGGACATCTTCACCTCTTGTTCGCCATGTCCAAGATTGGCCTATTTATGTTTTTGAGGTGTGTTTCCTGTATGCATCAGAATGATATGTCCTGTTTTATCATCCAATCTAATAGCCTCTGTCTTTTTATTTGGGAATTGAGTTCATTGATATTAAGATATATTAAAGATCAAATACTGTTACTGTTCTTAGTGGTGGTGATGGTGGTGATTGTGTTAATGGTAGGACATGTGTGTTTTTCTCCTTTTCTTTTCTCTTTCTGCCTGTTACTTATTTTTCTGTCTTTTTGTGGATGTATTTAACCTTCTTGGGTGGGGTTTTCTTCTGGTACTTTCCATAGAGTTGTATTTGTGGATAGATACTGTTTGGATTTGTCATGAAATATTTTGTTTTCTCCCTGTACAGGGGTAACTGAGCATTTTTGGGAGGGGGTATAGTAGTCTAGGTTGGCACCTGTGTATTTTAGAGGTTGCAAGATATCTGACCAAGCTCCTCTAGGATTTGAAGTATGACTTGTAAAGTTAGATGTAATTATGATCAATCTGTTCAATCACTAGCTTGTGATATACCCAATCCCCACGTTCCCTTCCTATTCACTCTTCAACACAGTTTTGTTTTCACCTTCTTTCTAAAATCATAGAACTCTCCCTTTAGCTATCCTCACTATATTTAGATTCTTGGGGTCTCTGAAAAGTTGTGTGAGTATCCTGTGCTTCATGGCTATTACCTACTTATAAGTGAATACATACTATGAACCTTCTTTTTGAGTCTGGGTTATTATGGGACTGTGAAAGTTATTGTTATCCCTGGTTGAGCAAAGACTAGAAGCTCTGGAGAACCTGAAGGGACAGTAGGAACTTACACTTCTTTCAGGAATCAGGCCTCTGACACTAGCCTTAACTGTCCATAGATTTGTCACATAAGGGCAATGCCTCAAGCCCCTTCACATGTAAAGTATGTGACCTGTCACAGTCTCAAGACAGATCTCCATTTAAATGAGGTATCTAAATGCCTGGAGGTATTAGCCAATCAGCTTTCCTTCTCAGACATTCCGCCTTGCAAAAGGTATTTTAATCTCATGCCCACCCTGAGAAGTAAGGTATGGTTTTACATATCCACTATGGCAATAAATGCCTTGAAACCATGGACTGCCTCTTTTTTATCAGGATCTGCTGTGAGGAGCCATGGAGAAGCCTTCACCTATAGAGCCACCATCTAGTATTCCTTAGAAGACCTCTCTGCTCTCCCAGGTACCATGCTCAAGCTGCTGCTGCCTATCAAGACAAGAGACCAGCTGGAACTCCCATTTCTCCCACATCAGATCCTGGACTAGATCTATCCTGCAGGATCACCCCATCTAACCTGTTTGCCTACACCAAATCCAACACTGTTGCCATTGCCAAGAGGCACTTACTGACAAGAATATGGTGTGGTTGCTCCTTGGGAGGTTCAGCCATCGACTGACCAAGCCAGATGTGGATACTTGAAGCTGACCACCAGACTGAGGTTAGGAACCATGGAGAGGGAGCTGGTAGGAGGACTGGAGGAGCTGAGAGGGCATAGGAAGAGCATCAGCTGGACAGACCACCTGGTGCTCCCACAGACTATACCACCAATCAAGGAGTGTACAGGGAGGAATCCATGGCTCCAGATACATATGTATCTAAGAGTAGCCTTGTCTGACATAAATGGGAGGAGAGACCCTTGGTTCCTATGCAAGTTTGATGCCCCAGTGTTGGGGATGCTGGAGGGGTGGGGCAGGAAAGGGACGGTGGGTGGGAGAGCACCTTCATACAGACAAAGGAGAGGCAAGGGAAGGAGGTTGTGGGATGGGGGCTTGTAGAGGGAAAAACCAGGAAGTGGGATATCATTTATTAAAAAAGAAAATAACAGTTATCTATAGTATATTCATTCTATTAGTTACTAAATATCTAAATTTTATTGTATCTGATGAATTATATAAATGTTACCATATTTATTGCTATGAAACAACTTTTAACAGATATAAAAATATAAAAGAACTGATTGTTTCTTAAAAGACTATACAAAAGAGAATCCTAAATCAGCCAAAGAAACTAAAGAAAATATATAAAAGTGTGGTGATTGAGCAAAATACTTTATGAATGGACAATGAAATAAATAGGCAATAGTATAAAAATTCCTAGAATAAATGAAAATAAAAATATAGCTTAGCAGGATCTTTAGAATACAATAAATACGGTTCTAAGAACAAATGTTATAGCTATTAAAGTTCATTTTTTTTATAAAAATAGATCTGTCTTATTCTCAATCCTCCTTATAAAAGTCTTTCCTTAAAGCAGTAACTTATTAAAGTTGAGGATCTTAGAAAGTAAAATGCTGAGAATAAATGAGTTTTCAGATCTCTGACATAAATGGGATTTCTTTAATATCTCCTCCAAGGTTCAGGGAATGTTTTCAATGAGGATGGAGCATGTAAGGGACAGAGAATGGGAAAGAATCCTATGAAAATTTGAATAGGACGTGGCTATTGCACTGATAAACTCACTTCAACAGTGACTATCTTCAGAAGAGTATGCCCATCAATATCTCATCACAAAGGTTGGGAAGTGTCCTTAAGACACCATCCTTCACTGAGGATCTACAGAAAATTTATTCTTGATTGAGCTAGGGAAATCATATTTCTCAGTAGTAGTCACATTAAAGAAATTGCCCCTTTTCAAGTAAATAAGGACAAGCCATTCCCATGCATGTAATTTTAATTAAATATGCTGGATCACAACAAAATAAATCAGATAGATATGCAAACAGGAGATGGATACGCAAAGAACAAAAGCTTCTTAGTGAGAACAGAGAGCATAATAAAGAATAATACAATCAACGTACATTGTGTATATATAATAAACATGTAAAAGAATAATTTAAAAAGTAATAATGATGTATAAATAATAAATGAAGAATTACCATATTATACAGAAATACCATACCAAATGTACACTTGTGAGAATCACAAGCACTGTCCATAAGAAATAGCTAAACACTTATGCTCTAATACTTACATTATAGTAAGTCTTGCATCATGCTGGCTCTCAACAACAGTAAGCTGGAAGAGAAAGTCTAGAATTGATGAACGATATGGTATTCGACAGATATTAGACAGACCCATATCTCTTGTTTATTACTGATACAAAGTGAATGTTAACAAAGACCATCAAGTCAAGTGAAATAAGCCAAATTCAGAAAGTAAAATATCATTTTTACATACATATGTAAAATTGAGAGAAAAACAAACACAAGAAGACTCTTGGGTAAGAATACCAAAACCAACAGCAGGGAGTGTAGGGATAAGCACAAAATAAGTAAGAAGGAAAAGCTGAGATGATCACATTACATACAAACCATCACATAATAATGCAAATCATTGTTTATATAATATACACTAATGCAATTCAAAAAGTAAGTAGAAAGTGAAAAATAAAGCTTGTCCTCTGATGAATTAAATATAAAGGAAATATTAATAGTAAAAATAATTCAAGGAAGAAGAAAGTGATAGATATGGGGCTTAGCAAGTGGTATTATTATGTAAACTGAAACTGCATAAGCTCTGACCACATTGACATGATATTGGCCTTGCTCTTATGACCTGGACTGTATTAAATTATCACTGTCATAAATGTTAATAAAAATGTCTCATTAAAATATTTCCAAGGTGATCTGGCAATAATATGTGTACTGAGTTGGAATACATATGGGAAGCCAATCTTAACTTCTCAGTCATCTGAAATAGCCAAGGTCATCAATTTGTCAAATAGTTGGTTGCTGATTTATACAAACTACCTTGTCTGTCAATAATAGATAATATTTACTTGGCAAATTACAATGGACACATGAAGTCCTTTGCAGATGCAATATGTAAAGAATAAGTGACTTTATCTGGTACAGTAAATAATCTCCTGAAATTCTATAGTATGTGGATTTCCTTAGGAAAGAGTCCCAGACATATGGAGAGGTAGTTAATTTACTCACAAATTTTGATTTAAAAAATTTTAGATGGGTGGGTGTCCCCATCCCTCTATGAGGAACCAAGTTTATCTACTGGAAGTTGTCTCTTCAGGTTCTATCTCCCTGCTACTGGATTTTTCTGTTATTGTCATCCCCATTGGGTCCTGGGAGCCTCTATCAGTTCTGGCTTCTGGAATTTTCCAGTGGTTCACCAAGTTCCCCACCCCCCACTGCTACTTATTTCTATGGATTCTCCTAGCCCATTAGATTTCTCTCCTGTCTCTTCACATGCCTGGTCCTGCCTGCCTTTTTTTCATCCCATCCCCTCTCCACCCAGGTTCCTCCATACCTCTGTCTCCTCTAATTATTTTGTTTCCCCTTCTAAGTGAATTTGAAGCATCCACACTTTGGCCTTTCTTCTTGTTAAGCCTCATATGGTCTTTCAGTTGTATCATGGGTATTTTGAGCTTTGAGGATAATATGCACTTATCAGTGAGCACATAGCATGTGTGTTCTTTTGGGCCTGGGTTACTTTACTCAGGATATTTTCTAATTCCATCTATTTGCATACAAAGTTCGTGAAGTCGACATTTTTAATAGTTGAGCAGTATTCTATTGTGTAAATATACCATATTTACTGTATCCATTCTTCCATTGAGGGACATCTCAGTTGTTTCCAGCTCCTATTATAAATAAGACTGTTGGGAACATAGTTGAACATGTGTCCTTGTTGTAATATTTTCACTATATACTCATGAGTTGAAGGCTGGGATTGAAGGTAGAGCTATTTCCAATTTTCTGAATATTTTGCCAGATTGAATTGCAAGTTCCTTGTACCAACTTACAATCCCACAATCAATTGAGGAGTATTCACACCTTGTCAGCATCTGCTATTGCCTGAGTTTTTTTATCTTAGCCATTCTTATTGGTGTGATGTGGAAAATCATAATTGATTTGACTTGCATTTCTCTGATGACTAAGGAAGCTAAACATTTCTTTGGGTGCTTCTCTGCCATTACAGATTCCTCAGTAGTTCTTTCATAGAATTTTCAATGCTGCTTATGTATACTATTATATCATCTGCAAACAGTGATACCTTGACTACTTCCTTTCCAATTTGTATCGCTTTGACCTACTTTTATTGTCTAATTGCTCTAGTTAGAGCTTCAACGACTATGTTGAATTAATAGGAAGAGAGTGGGTAGCCTTGTCTTGTCTGATTTTAGTGGGATTGTATCACATTTCTCATCATTTAATATGATGTTGCCTGTTGGTTTGCTGTATATTATTCTTAATATGGTTAGTTCTGTGTCTTGACTTCCTGATCTTTCCAAGCCTTTTAACATAAAAGTGTGTTGTATTTTCTTTGTTTAGCTCTGTTCCCCATTTTAATGGCATTATTTAAATTTCTGGTTTCCAGCTTCCTGAGCTCTTTGTATATATTGGTTATTAGAACTCTATCAGATATAGGATGGTAAAAATCCTTTCCCAATCTGTTGGTTGCCTTTTTGTCTTGTTGACAGTATCTTTTGCCTTACAGAAGCTTTGAAATGTAAGAGGTACCATTTGTCAATTCTTGATTTTACAGCATAAGTCATCGCTCTTCTGTTTAGAATTTTTTTCCCTGTACCCATATCTTTGAGGCTTTTCTCCACTTTCTCCTCTATCAATTTCAGTGTCTCTGGTTTTCTGTGGAGGTNTTTGATCCACTTAGACTCGAGCTTTGTACAAGGAGATAAGAATGGATCAATTCTCTTTCTTCTAACTGATAACCGCCAGTTGTGGCAACACCATTTGTTGAAAATGCTGTCATTTTTCTACTAGATTGTTTTAGCTCTCTTGTCAAAGATCAAGTGACCATAGGTGTGTGGGTTCATTTCTGGATCTTCAATTCTATTCCATTGATCTACCTGTCTGTCGCTATACCAGTACCATGCAGTTTTTAATCACAATTGCTCTGTAGTACAGCTTATGGTCAGACATGGTGATTCCATCAGAGGTTCTTTTATTGTTGAGAATGGTTTATGCTATCCTAGGTTTTTTATTATTCTAGATGAATTTGCAAATCTCCCTTTCTAACTATGTGAAGAATTGGGTTGGAATTTTGATGGGGATTGCATTGAATCTGTAGATTGCTTTCAGCAGGATGGCCATTTTGATCATGTTAATCCTGCCAATCCATGAGCATGGGACATCTTTCCATCTTCTGAGATCTTCTTCAATTTCTTTCTTTAGGGGTTTGTAGTTCTTATCATAGAGATCTTTCACTTCCTTAGACTCTCACCAAGGTATTTTATATTATTTGTGACTCTGGTGAAGGGTGTTGTTTCCCTAATTTCTTTCTCATCCCGTTTGTCCTTTGTGTAGAGTTAAGCTACTGATTTGTTTGAGTTAATTTTATACCCAGTGATTGCACTGAAGCTGTTTTTCAGGTTTAGGAGTTCTCTGGTGGACTTTTTAGGGTCACTTATGTATACCATCATATCATCTGAAAATAATGATGTTTGGACTTCCTCCTAACCAATTTCTATCCCCTTGATCTCCTTTTGTTGTCAGATTGGTCTGGTTAGGACTTCAAGTACTACATTGAATACGTAGGGAGAAAGTGGGCAGGATTGTCTAGTCCCTGATTTTAGTGTGATTGCTTCCAGTTTCTCTAGATTTACTTTGATGTTGGCTACTGGTTTGCTGTAGATTGCTTTTATTATGTTTAGGTACAGGCATTGAATTCCTGATCCTTCCAAGACTTTTATCATGAAGGGATGTTGGATTTTGTCAAATGCTTTCTCAGCATCTAATGAGATGATCATGTGGTTTTTCTCTTTGAGTTTGTTTATGTAGTGGATTACATTGATGGATTTCCATATATAAAACCATCCATGGTTCCCTGAGATGAAGCCTAATTGGTCATGATGTATGATCATTTTGATGTGTTCTTGGATTCGGTTAGCAAGAATTTTATTGAGTATTTTTGCATCAATATTCATGAGGGAAATTGGTCTGAAGTTCTCTTTGTTTGATCTTTGTGTGGTTTAGGTATCAGAGTAATTGTGGCTTCATAGAATGAATTTGGTAGGCTACCTTCTTTTTCAATTTTGTGGAATAGTTTGAGGATAGTTAGAATTTGGTCTTCTTTGAAGGTCTCATAGAACTCTGCACTAAATCCATCTGGTCCTGGGCTTTCTTTGGTTGGGATACTATTGATGACTGCTTCTATTTCTTTAGTTGAAATGGGAGATTGTTAATCTGATTCTGATTTAATTTGGTACCTGGTATCTGTCTAGGAATATTTCCATTTCATCCAGGTTTTCAAGTATTGTTGAGTTTAACCTTTTGTAGTAAGATCTATCTAATGATATTTTGGATTTTCTCAGGATCTGTTGTTATGTCTCACTTTTCATTTCTGATTTTGTTAATTAGAATAATGTCCCTGTTCCCTCTAGTTAGTCTGGGTAAGGGTTTATCTATCTTGTTGATTTTCTCAAAGAACCAGCTCCTGGTTTGGTTGATTTTTTGAATACTTCTTTTTGTTTCCATTTGGTTGATTTCAGTCCTTAGTTTGATTATTTCCTGCCTTCTACTCCTCTTGGGTGAATTTGCTTCCTTTAGTTCTAGGGCTTCTAGGTGATCTGTCAGTTGCTAGTATATGCTCTCTCTAGTTTCTTTTTGGAGGCACTCAAGGCTATGAGTTTTCCTCTTAAGACTGCCTTCATTGTGTCCCATAAGTTTGGGTATGTNGTGGCTTCATTTTCATTAAACTCTAAAAAGTCTTTAATTTCTTTATTTCATCCTCAACCAAGTTATCATTGAGAAGATTGTTGTTCAGTTTCCATGTGAGTGTTGTCTTTCTATTGTTTATGCTGTTATTGAAGATCAGCCTTTGTCCGTGGTGATCTGATAGTATGCATGGGATAATTTCAATATTTTTGTATCTGTGGAGGCCTGTTTTGTGAACAATTATACGGTCAATTTTGGA
>NC_034592.1:72051847-72063278 GCF_900095145.1 Mus pahari | reverse complement strand
TGTCTTCTTTTAGGTTTGTTGAAGGATTACTTTCTTGGTTTTTCTAGGATATAGTTTCTGTCCTTGTGTTGATGTTTTCCCTTTATTATCCTTTGAAGGGCTGGATTCATGGATAGATATTTTGTGAATTTGGTTTTATCATGGAATACTTGGGTTTCCTCATCTATGCTAATTGAGAGTTTTGCTGGGTATAGTAGCCTGGGCTGGCATTTGTCTTCTTTTAGGATCTGTATAACATCTGTCCAGTATCTTCTGGCTTTCATAGTCTCTGGTGAGATGTTTGGAGTAATTCTAGTAGGCCTGCCTTTATATGTTACTTGAGTTTTTTCCCTTACTGCTTTTAATATTCTATCTTTATGTATTGCATTTGTTGTTCTGATTATTATGTGTTGGGAGGAACTTATTTTCTGGTCCAGTCTATTTGGTGTTCTGTAGGCTTCTTGTATGTTCATGGGCATCTCTTTCTTTAGGTTTGGGAAGTTTTCTTCTATAATTTTGTTGAAGATATTTGCTGGCCCTTTAATTTGAAAGTCTTCCTTCTCATCTACTCCTATTATCTGTTGGTTTTGTCTTCTCATTGTGTCCTGGATTTCCTGGATGTTTTGAGTTAGGGCCATTTTGCATTTTCTTTGATTGTTGTGCCCATGTTCTCTATGGAATCTTCTGTACCTGAGATTCTCTTCCATCTCTTGAATTCTGTTGCTTATGCTCACATCTATGGTTCCTGATTTCTTTCCTAGGGTTTCTATATCCAGAGTTATCACACTTTGGGGTTTTTTATTGCTTCTACTTCCCTTTTTAAGTCTTGCATGTTTTTTTTTTTTCAATGTGTTTATTTAAATATTTATTTATTTATTTATTTACTAAATATTTTCTTTATTTACATTTCAAATGTTATCTCGAAAGTTCCCTATAACCTCCCCCCTGCCCATGCTCCCCTAGCCACCCACTCCCAGTTCTTGGCCCTGGCATTCCCCTTTGCTGGGTCATATAAAGTTTGCACGACCAGGATGGTTTTGTTCAATTCCATCACCTGTTTGTTTGTGTTCTCCTCTCTTTCTTTAAGGATTTCTACCTCTTTAGAAGTATTCTCCTGTTTTTCTTTAATGAATTGTACCTCTTTAGCAGCGTTCTGCATTTCTTTAAGTGAGTTATTAATGCCCTTCTTAAAGTCCTCTACCAGCATCATGAGGTATGCTTTTAAACCCGATTCTTGCTTTTTGGGTGTGTTGGGGTATCCAGGACTGACTGAGGTGGGAGTGCTAGGTTTTGATGATGGTGAGTGGTCTTGGTTTCTGTTAGTAAGATTCCTACATTTGCCTTTCGCCATCTGGTGATCTCTGGAGTTAGTTGTTATAGTTGTCTCTGGTTGGAGCTTGTTCCTCCTGTGATTCTGTTAGCCTCTGTCAGCAGTCCTGGGAGTCCAGCTCTCTCCTGAGTCTCAGTGGTCAGATTAGTCTCCACAGGCAAGCTCTCCTCTAGCAGGGAAGGTGCACAGAAGCCTGGCATTTAGATCTGCCTCCTGGCTGAAGATGTAGGCCCAAAACAGGTCCTGTCCCAGAAGATGTGTCGCCTTTGCAGTTTACACACTCACTTGCACAGACCAGACACTGAGGGCCTCTGGACACAATATGACTATCTCACCTGCTCTGGCAGACAGAGCCCTCACAGGTGGCCACATTTCCTCTGACAGGTAAGGTGCCCAAATGTCTGAAGCCCAAAACAGGGTCTGTCCCAGAAGCTAGGTTTCTTCTGTCTGTCCTAAAGCTGTGTAGCTTCTGCAGTCCACACTCACACCAGTGCAGACTGGAGCCTAGGTGAACTAGAGCAAAGATGGCTCCCTTACCAGCTCAGGCAGTGAGAGCCCTCCTGGGCAGACACCTCTCCTCTGGCAGGGAAGGTGCCCATATGTCTGGAGCCAGAATCAGGGTCTGTCCCAGAAGCTGTGTTGCTTCTCCAGTCCACCCTCTCCTTGGCAATGCACTGGAGCAAAGATGGCTCTCTTACCAGTTCAGGCAGTGAGAACCCTCCCTGGTGGACACCTCTCCTCTTGCGGGAAAGTTGCTGGATGTCTGGAGCCAGAAACAGGATCTGTCCCAGAAGCTGTGTTGCTTCTGCAGGCTGCACTCTCCAGGGCAATGCACCAGAGCAAAGATGGCTCTCTTACCAGGTCAGGCAGTGAGAACTCTCCTGGGCAGACACATATCTTCTGGCAGGAAAGTTGCCGGATGTCTGATAAATTCAATTTTAAAGAGACTATTATCTCATCTGTTCAAATTACAGAAAATCTTTAAGTTCATCTGATTAGGTGATAGGTGCTGTGATGTAAGATAGTAATCATGAAACACATCAGTTTCACATGAGATAGTAATCATGAAACACGTTACAGGGTTTATAATCCTACATTATATTCAATGTGCCTTGCATTTGTTGAGGAATATTTTCTTGTGTCATATAAATTGCATAAAGAACCAAAAATAAAAATAAAACTCATTTTCAACTTATATTTACCAAATATAATTAAATTGTAATAAATTATATATGTTAATTTGGGAATCTAAGTGGAAAATATTAAACATTATTAAAAAGAAATTGTTCAATAATTTTTGGCAATTTTGTGTATGTTTTACTATGTCATCTATGTTTATACATGTTTGTAGAATAAAATATTTCAGTTGCTCTTATCTGTTATACAGCCTTCTTACTTATTTATTTATTGATTGATTATCTTCACTCTTTTTTCTTTTTAATAATTATTACTCTTTAATCCTTTTAAACAGTCCAGTAGTTATCAACCTCCTCATCTTCCCTTCAACTGTTCCTCATACCATTCTTCTTCTCTTGCCTCCAAGAGGACGTCCCCCTCTCTGACCATGCCTGGCTTCCCCACCTCCTGCGGCCTCAAGTCTCTCAACAATTAGGTACATCTTCTTCACTGAGGCCAGATTAGGCAGTCCTCTGCTGCATATTAATACGCGACCCCCCAAATGGCCATGCTATTGACAGTGCAGTGTCCTAAGAAGAAGGGCTCTAGTAAATAAAATGACTCTATTAAGTAAATAGAAACTTAGGAAAAGTCATTACATCACCTACTAATACCACAAATGTTCAGCTACCTTGGGCAAGGACTTATAATTCCTGAATATCTCAAATAGCCTGAAGAAACTTCTAGGCATTTCTGGCTTTAACATTTTCTTGCCTACTTACTCATCCCTTTAAAACTGACTCTTGCTGCTGTTCACTGCTCCCTCCCCACCATCTACCTTAATAAGACAGCTCAGTAGTTTGTTTACCCACATAAACTGTCCTTCTAAACATTGAGAACTCTTGTTTATTGGTTTACTAAACCTCACTCATACTATCCAAAATATGAAGAAAGCAAGGGTGAAAGAATCAGAGATACACAGAATAGAGACAGATAGACAGAAAGACAAACACACACATATAAACATGCACACAAGCACACACACACATGTACACACACAAACTTATACATGTAGGTAGGAGTCAAGTAGAGATGGGAGATTATAATACAGCATAGAAAAATACTAAATAATTTGCTTCTCAATAGATAATGAATATGTGATGCCTATAATTATTTTGTCAAATAATACTGAATATATTTAATAGAAAGAAAGTTTATTTTTACAAATTATTTTTTCTGGAAGGCACCATCAAAACAAATTTTATTTTTATTAAGTAAAAAAGAATTATCTTAGTTTATAGTATGATTCCTCATGAGTCTCATAGATTCATTATTATTATTCTATTATTCTCTCTCATTCTTCTTTACTTATCTTCACCCTGCTTAAAAAGCCCACTTTTTCCCATTTCCCCATCAAAACATTTGTACCCTACTAATTCCCTTCAGTATTTGTCAACTTTTCTCTTCACAAAGGAGATAAATTTGCCACTCTTCCTGTTTTCCCTCATCAAAATTCTGGGTATCAATGTGTGTGTGTGTGTGTGTGTGTGTGTGTGTGTGTTGTATACATATAATTGGAAAAAAAGTTTATTTATATACATATACAATATACATATACATATACATACATCTATAAACTTTTTTCTAATTGGGTTATCAATGTTTCCACACAAATTAAAAACCACATAATAAAAGATTCAATAGGAGACATGACAAGCCCTCTTTTGAGTCAAGGTTGTCCAAGGGACTCCCAAAACACACAATCTATTGCAATTATCCTCAGGGGTCTAAAGAAAGTCCTTGACAAAGGCATTACAAACTTCTGATGCAATATTCATAATTCCATAAGCTGGAAGTGAATTGAATTCTTCATCTCTGAGTTCTAGCTTTCATGGCACTGAAAATTGCCACATAACCTTAAAAAGGTGAGAGGCAACCAAAAATTCTAACCAGCTATGATGCCTATGAGCCACATTAATGACCAGCATCCCAAGACGAACGTATGGCTATAGAAACAGCACACAAAGCTTGGTGCTAATCCACTGCTCTCTAATTGGATTTAGGACCCATTCAAAAAGTGGGAAATAACCTGCCTAAGTGAGAAGAACCTAGTGAACTATTTTAGTGAACCATCCTATAAACATTTGCTCTTATATCCATAGATAAGTGCAATCTTCAAACCTCATGAAGGAAGCTTCTTTTTGCCTCAACAAAGACCACTACAGAAAACTACAGCAAATCAATATACATAATTGAGAAAGTCCAGTACTAAGGGATATGTCTACAAAACCTGCCAAACCCAAAGCTCAGGGAACACTGTAGAAGAAGAGGCAGAAGAGGGTAAGAGTCAGAAGATCAATGGGTTTGTTGTGAGAGTGTGTCTCATAGTAAGATTCTTTACCCCAATAGTATCACCAACAAAACTCTCTAAATATGACCAAACAAGGAGGATGTCAGTGGGCATGCTAAAAACTGAAGAAAAAAAAAAAAAGCTGTCTTGAGGAGAAAATCACACCCATTGTCTATTCAATACCAAATTGTTATTCATTAAAATATACATGTAAGTAGTATTAAATAGATGAACATTGTATATTGAGGAATATATATGTATGTACATATGAATATATTCATGTAATGAAAAATAATTTTAAAAGGCAATAAATTTGAAAAAGTGGGGGGAGACATAGGAAACCAAGTTTGGGTATGTTGTGGCTTCATTTTCATTAAACTCTAAAAAGTCTTTAATTTCTTTCTTTATTACTTCCTTGACCATGGTATCATTCAGTAGAGTGTTGTTCAGTTTCCACATGAATGTTGGCTTTCTACTATTTATGCTGTTATTGAAGATCAACCTTAGTTAGTGGTGATCTGATAGGATACATGGGATAATTTCAATATTTTTGTATTTCTTAAGGCCTGTTTTGTGATCGATTATGTGTAGTTCTTTAAGGACTTCTATGTGTTTAGCAGTGTTCTATAATTCCTGGAGGGTCGGGGGAGGGTACAGGGGACATTCAGGATAGCATTTGAAATGTAAATAAAGAAAATATCTAATAAAAATTTTAAAAAATGTATAAAACCATTAACATAACCATTGTTATTATTTCTGCCACTGATTTTGTATGCTACTACTTATCGTTATCAGAGCAACATGTTTTCTGATGGAGGAATACAAATTTTTCTACAAATTCAACACATTATTTGGGTAAGTGATCTCTTTGGGAATATACTAAATCTCATAAAATGAATTAAAAATACATATCAGTCATAATACTTTTTATGCTAACTAATTTTGTAATAGAAATAAATCCAGAAAAATGAATATGACACATGTATTCTTGAATTAAAATGAATGTTTTCTCCATTTTATGGGATTTTATTGGGCATGAGTATGCTTTATGGAATTATAACAAATGAATAATCACTTCTTATACACATAGTGGAAGATATGTTTGAGAATGAGCAAGGACTTTGATTGTTAAAGAAACTATTATTTCATTAAATCAGGACAGCTGTAGTGATAAACAAATGGACACTTGTAGAAGCCAATTTAAGATGACTAATGTATGGAAAATTTCCCAGTAACATCACTAAATAGTCTCTGCATTAGTTTTGGAGTTTGTTTTCCACCGCTCTGATCTTATAGTTGAAAGGAAAAAATTTAATAGAAGCAAGACTACGATTTAAAGTCAATAATACCAAATAATGTACAGAGAAAGGGTTTGTAATATATGCATAAGAAAATATGATGTTTTAGCAAAACTTTACAAGAGAATAAGGGGAACTATGTTGATTTGGTGTTTTCCAAACACAATCCATATGAAAAATAACAAGCTAAATATCCTTAATGTAAATAATTTCTGACATATTCCACAAACATGGAATTATTTGAAGGATAACGTGCCGCCTGGAGAAACCTGCCAAGTACGACGACATCAAGAAGGTGGTGAAGCAGGCATCTGAGGGCCCACTGAAGGGCATCCTGGGCTACACTGAGGACCAGGTTGTCTCCTGNGACTTCAACAGCAACTCCCACTCTTCCACCTTCGATGCNGGGGCTGGCATTGCTCTCAATGACAANTTTGTCAAGCTCATTTCCTGGTATGACAATGAATATGGCTACAGCAACAGGGTGGTGGACCTCATGGCCTACATGGCCTCCAAGGAGTAAGAAGCCCTGGACCACCCACCCCAGCAAGGACACTGAGAGCAAGAGAGAGGCCCTGGGTTGCTGAAGAGTCCCTATCCCAACTGGCCCCCAACACTGAGCATCTCCCTCACAATTTCCACCCCAGACCCCCATAATAACAGGAGGGACCTAGGGAAGGAACCCTCCCTACTCTTGAATACCATCAATAAAGATCGCTGCACCCCCCCCCCAAAAAAAAGAAAGAAAGTGCAAGCAATGGAGGAATATCACAAAAGCCATGCCTAATTTCATTGGAGCCCCAGAAAGAAAGGCTAAAAGTAGCCACTGTGTATATCTTAGCATGTAACATTCCACCAATATAGGAAGCAATAATGAGTGGTACATAGACTCTTGAAGACATTCTTACTGTATACAGAAGTAGGCTGTAGTAATGTAGTAATGGTCATAAGCCATTGCTGCTAAAAGGAAGCATTCTGTGGTTCCACATGTAACAAAGAGAAGCATCTGTGTTGCACATCCAACAAATGAAATGGATTTATTTTATGAAAGAAAATTGACCAACATTTTAGGAGTCAGTACTGAAGAAAAGCAGGCATCCTTGGATGATAAAACAGTCAGAAAATACTACATGGGTTTGTGGAGCCATAAATCTATTCTGACCAATACAACCAAACCTAGATTTCCAATCAGAGTTACAACATATATTGCAAGAAATAAGATAAATAAAAATATGTTCATGTCAACATCATCTGTGAATCCCAGTAGTATAAAGACAGTGATCTCAGTCACATTGTTCACCTGTGTAGTTTCTGCATTTGTATCTGATGGACTCCTTGGCATTTCTTGTTTTCCTTACAGATTCTATAAACAACAGCTTGTGGATTTAAAAGAAACTCATTCATATCTGAGTCATATTTTGAAACATCATTGTCATTGGTGAGAATGTTCATAAAGTGAGTCTGAGTAGATGCATTATTCCGTTTAAATAAATTGAAGAAAGATTATTTGTCAGCTGTTGAATGAATTTCTTAGGTTAAATATAGCCAATGCAGTTATGTTAACTCCAGTTCTTCCCACAATTCAAACATGACTGTTCTCAATTAACTAGAATTGAGATAGTGTGTATTCACATTTCCATAAGTAATTTATGCCATACTCTGTCACAAAAGCATCATACAGTTTTCAGACACTTTTCCCTTTCTTGAATCCTGGAACTCTCAGTGATAGACAGAGATATTTCTGCAAAATTTGAATATTATTTAAAAATTTCAAAAAGAAAAAGGGTTTCTTTGCTATGACCTATTTTTGTTCTTGTTGCTTATTACTTTTTTATTTTAAGTGCAACCATCATCAATTGTTAATTTGTAGACTCTTGATTTTCTACTTCCTTTATTTTTTCTGGCTTTCAAGTTAATACTAGTGTGAAATTTATTGAATAGTGTGCTAATTATAAATGAAAAGTCCTTAAAAGAATTTGGGTGAAAATTATTCACAGACACATCACAAAATTTATATGGCTCTAATGAAGTATCTGAAAATATAGTCAATAATCCATGACTCAATAAATACCAAAAGAATTACTTCCACACAGTGATTCGTTCCTTCAGTAACAAAACCACAATATATAGCACAAACTTATTATAACCAAAATGTTCAATAATTATTATGCTATGGAAAAGTACTTGTTTTGTTGAAATGAAAATAGTCAATGCCATGTTATTTCCAACAATATTTCCAAATGAAGAATGATAATACTTGTCAGTATTGTATTCAAGGGGCCCAGATGCAGTTCCTTATGCAACTACTGGCAGAGAGAAGATATTCTAACATGTTTGTGTTTCCCAGTCTATTATCAGTCTACTGAAAAGATGGACCCCAGAAACATGTGAATGTCCCATGAGACCAGTGCTGGGAAAAGGAAATTATACCAACCAAAAGGAAGAGCTGTCACCATGAAATCAATTTCCCACAATTCTAAAACCTTTCAAGTCCATTGTATAGGATGAGCATAGAGCCCTGGTAATGATGGAATCACATCCTACAGGACCACTTAAATGTGAATGTTCCTCTAGTTCTCTGTTTAACTTATGTCAGGATTCTGAAGATGGACAGAATTGTCATGGAAGTTACAGGATCTCTTTGCCCTTTTACCCAATGTGGTCTTATTCAAAGCACTTTTTCTTCTTTTTATTTATTATATGTAAGTACACTGTAGCTGTCAGAAGAGGGGGTCAGATTTCATTACGGATGGTTGTGAGCCACCATGTGGTTGCTGGGATTTGAACTCAGGACCTTTGGAAGAGCAGTTGGCACTCTTAACCGCTGAGCCATCTCACCAGCCCAAAGCACTTTTTTTTTAACTCTTTGCTATTAATTTGGCAATTTAGAATGGATGAATGCACTTTACTTTTCACATAAGAAATTTGGTAACATTAGTTCTGTAAAGGAAAAAACAATCAAGAGTGAAGGTGGAATGTTCTGTATTGAAAGACTATTTTTCTTTCAGGAAGACTTGTACCAAACTATATTTATCAGAGGGAAATATCTAGTGTGTTAACAAATTGGGCTCAACTAATTTATTTTCATTTGATACTAAACACAGTGTATTTTGTCAAATGGCAGCTTCAAATGGAAAAGCAGACACTTAATAAAGCCATTAAAATCCTTTTTTTTTTTTCCTAAAGAATGTTCTGTCTTTTAGTGGAAGATTTTCATAATATACAGAAATAATAGACTTGCAAGTGTGGAATTATAAATGAACAAGTAAAACATCGTTTATTTTTTCCCTGACAGACCTGCAGGGAGAATCAGTGGGGACTCAGGGCAGGGGAGAGAGAGAGAGTGGGAGGGACAAGAAACAGGAAGAATGAGAGCAAGTCAATCATACTGATCAAGCTCTGAAAACTTTATTCAGGAGTGGCAATATAAGCATAAGCAAGAGGAGGCTCCAAGGGAGGGGGGAAGAGCCCAGGGGCTTTCTGAAGGTCAGGTGGCAATCTTCAGCTCCTGGAACCAACAGTCACAGTGTCCTCTTATCCCATAAACATTCTTACTGTTATGACCATGAATGTTCTCTCAGGATTGTTTATGTAAGCTAGAAAATATCCACAAGGCCATGGCTGAGGCCATGGCTCCTGCATCTCCTCCCTTTTAATTATTTGCAATAAGGTCCCACACAACTGGGGTGGTCAATAGTCATCTCATCTTTGGATGAGTGGGTGTTAACCAGCAGAGGGAGCATTGACCTGATTCCTCCCGTGGGTACAGTCATGACCCACAGTCATGGCTCTTGGTATCTTTTGGAGAGGGGAGGCAGAGCCTTAGAAAGATCCTTAGGATAAGGTTGAAAACAGATACCAACCTCCTTGCAAACCAGGTTTACCTCACGGGGAATTCAGAGATGGACCATGTTAGGCCTTCCCCTGAGGTGCTTAGCCTCGCAACCCACGCTGATGCCCATACTGGATTCATTTTATCAAGAACCAGTAGGCACAGGCCTGAATCCTATGCAGTTCCTGAAGGAGAATTATCAACCTCAGGTTCAGCAAGGCCAAATCAAGTCTATGATAACAAATTTGCAAAGGTCTGGATGCCAAGGAATCTATCTGCTGTTCTATAAAACCAGTAATTTCATTGAAAATAAAAGGCCCCAAAGTTACTAATAATAAAATGTTTATTAAAGTTCCTAGGAGGAGCATCAAGACGGTGTACATAGAGGACTTCCACCAATTATCAGCAGCGACTGAAAACTGTTTTTTCTGGAGCTCCAACATAAGTTTATGTAACTGTTGGATTCCTGTTTCCACTAAACCTGATTCATTTACATAAAAGCAACATTCTTCTTGCAGAAAGAGACAGGTGCCTCCTTTCTCAGCAGTCAACAAATCAAGTGCTCTTCTATTCTGTAAGGCAACTTGGGCAAGGGAAGTTAATTGTCTCTGTAAAGAAACTAATGACTCAAAGGAAGCTTCCACTGCCAACGCAAATTGATAATTTGGCGGTGGTTAGAAGAGAATGGGTTAAAGTTCCTCCAGCCAAACTGGCAGCCACAACAGGGGTTACTAAGGGGATGCCTGCCACTGCAGGGAGGAAAACAGCTCTCTTGATTCTTTTTTTCTTCTTTTGATACTAAAAGGCATTTATGTTCAGTTGCCATAATTAGGACATTACTACAGTAAATGACGCATGAATTAGACATAAGTTGTCATTCCTCTGATTCACAGAAATCTACATGTAATCACAGACACATAAGCATAAATACCAGTTCTTAGAATTCAAGTCAATAAAAAGAGAACAAACTTTGATTACAATAGTCACTACAATCTAATAAAAAGAGAGCATCATCCATTGTTAGACAACACAGAGAATGGTGAAGCTACTCTTATCATAAGGAATGGGATCCTGCTGCAACTGGTACCTCCTGACACAGACTGAAGGGTACCTAATTGATAGATTTTAAGCCCAAGTTACAAAACGTTATGCCAGGTTTAGTTTTCTTTAAAAAATCACATTTAATTTTGTAATTATCTAGGCAATTTGTTAGGTAAGCAAAATGGCTCCTATTTTTCTCCCTCTTCCTCTTTTCCCTCCCTTTCTCTTCGCTTCTTTTTCAAAAAATAAAAATATTACATTTATTCATTCACTCATTCATTTTGTATGTGTTTATATGATTGTAGGTTGGAGTTTGTTCTCTCCTTCTACCATGTGAGTCTCAGGTGACTAAATTTTTATTATTATTATTATTATTATTATTATTATCATTAGACATTTTCTTTATTTACATTTCAAATGCTATCCCGAAAGTTCCCCATACCCTCCGCCTGCCCCGGCTCTCCTACCCACCCACTCCCACTTCT
>NC_034592.1:72040090-72051836 GCF_900095145.1 Mus pahari | reverse complement strand
TTTCCAAGACTTTTATCAGGAAGGGGTGTTGGATTTTGTCAAATGCTTTCTCAGCATCTAAAGGGATGATCATGTGGTTTTGTCTGTGAGTATGCTTATGTAGTAGATTACATTGATGGATTTCTGTGTATGAAACCATCCCTGCATCCCTGGGATGACTCCTACGTGGTTATGATGGATGATCCTTTTGATGTGTTCTTGGATTTGTTTTGTGAGGATTTTGTTGAGTATTTTAGCATTGATATTCATAAGGGAAATTGGTCTGAATTCTCTTTCTTTGTTGGATCTTTGTGTGGTTTAGGTATCAGAATAATTGTGGCTTCATAAAATGAATTGGGTAGAGTACCCTCTGTTTCTATTTTGGGAATAATTTGAGGAGAGTTGGAATTAGGTCTTCTTTGAAAGTCTGATAGAACTCTGAACTAAACCCATCTGGTCCTGGGCTTTTTTTGATTGGGAGACTATTGATGACTGCTTATATTTCTTTAGCAGAAATGGGACTGTTTAGATCCTTAATCTGATCCTGATTTAATTTTGATACCTAGCATCTGTCTAGGAAGTTGTCCATTTCATCCTGGTTTGCCAATTTTGTTGAGTATTGCCTTTTGTAGTAGGATCTGATGATGTTTTGGATTTCCTCAGGATCTGTTGTTATATCTCCCTTTTCATTTCTGATTTAGTTAGAGTGCTCTCTATGTGCCCTCTACTTATTCTGGCTAAGGGTTTGTCGATCTTGTTGATTTTCTCAAAAACCAGCTCCTGGTTTGGTTGATTCTTTGAATAGTTCTTTTTGTTTCCACTTGATTGATTTCAGCCCTAAATTTTATTATTTCCTGTCTTCTACTCCTCCTGGGTGAATTTGCCTCGTTTAGTTCTAGGGCTCCTAGATATGCTGATAGTTTGCTAGTATATGCTCTCTCTAGGGCCAGCAAGTATCTTCAGCCAAATTATAGAAGAAAACTTCCCAAACCTAATGAAAGAGATGGCCATGAATGTATAAGCCTACAGACCTCCAAATAGATTGGATCAGAAAAGAAATTCCTCCCAACATGTAATTATCAGAACAACAAATGCACTAAATAAAGATAGAATATTAAAAGCAGCAAGGGAAAAGGGTCAAGTAACATATAAAGGCAAGCTTATTAGAATTACACCAGACTTCTCACCATAGACTATGAAAGGCAGAAGACCCTGGACAGAAGTTATGCAGACCCTAAGAGAACACAAATGCCAGCCCAGGCTATTATACCCAGCAAAACCCTTAATCACCACAGATGGAGAAACCAAAGTATTATATGATAAAACCAAATTCACACACTATCTATCCACGAATCCAGCCCTTCAAAGGATAATAAATTGAAAACCCCAACACAAGGACGGAAACTACATCCTAGAAAAAGCAAGAAAATAAGCCTTCAACAGACCTAAAAGAAGACAGCCGCAAGAATTGTATACCAACTTTAACAACAAAAATAACAGGAAGCAATTACTTTTCTTTAATTTCTCTTAACATTAATGGACTGAATTCCCCAATAAAAAGACATAGACTAATAGACTGACTACACAAACAGGACCCAACATTTTGCTGCTTAAAGGAAACCCACCTCAGGGAGAAAGACACTACCTCAGAGTGAAATGCTGGAAAACAATTTTCTAAGCAAATGGTCCAAAGAAACAAGCTGGAGTAGCTATTCTAATATCAAATAAAATTGACTTCCAACCTAAAGTTATCAAAAAAGACAAAGACGGACATTTCATACTCATCAAAGTTAAAATCTACCAAGAGGAACTCTCAATTCTGAATATCTTAATACTTTTTTATTTAAACCAGTTTTGTAATAGAAATTAATCCCAAACAATGAACATAACACATGTATTCTTGAATTAAAGTGAATGTTTTCTCCATGTTATGGGTCTTTTATTAGGTCTGAGTATGCTTTATGTAATTATAACAAATGAAAGATTATTTCTTATACACATATTGGAAGATATGTTTGAGAACTGAGCAAGGATTTTGAGTGTTAAAGAAACTTATTTCATTAAATCAGGACAGCTGTAGTGATAAACAAATGGACACTTATAGAAGCCAATTTTAGTCGGTATATTTAATCTATAATTTCATATGTATGGCTAATAGATAGAAATCTTCCCAATAACATCACTAAACAGTCTCTGTATTAGTTTTGGAATTTGTAGTCAACCTCTCTGATTTTATAGTTGAAAGGAAAAACCTTAATAGAAACAAGACTATGATTTAAAGTCAAAGTACCAAATAATGTACAGGGAAATGGTTTGTAATATATATAAGAAAATATGATGTTTCCGCAAAATTTTGCAAGAAATAAGAGGGATTATGTCTATTTTGTGCTTTCCAAACAAAATCCATATGAGAAATAACATGCTAAATATCCTTAATATAAATCATTTCTCACATATCCAACAAACATGTAATTATTTGAAAGATAAAAGTAGGATCGTATATATACCAATAATTCACTGACATATTTCATTTAAATATAATGTAGCCCTAAAAATCATTTATTCACTTTCCTACACACTTTATTCAAGATTAATTAATATTTTGGAAAATGTTAGATATATAAGGTGTATGATATTCATATATGATGTACATATAGGCTAACCTGAATTTTAGGTTTACTCTAAATAAATTTTTGAAACGTGTTTCATTCATGAACCAATTTTCTCTTGAGTAACTTTCTCATTGCCTCTTTTACATCTTTTTTTCTCAAACTGTAGATGATGGGATTCAGCATGGGAATCACAATAGTATAAAATGTTGACACTACCATATCCTGTTCAAGAGTGTAGTTGGAACTTGGTCTCACATACATGAAAAGGATTGTCCCATGAAAAATGGACACACCTGTTAGGTGAGCTCCACATGTAGAAAATATTTTTCTCCTTCCTTCAGCTGAATTAATCTTCAGAATAGCCAATAGGACAAATCCATAAGAGACCAGGACAATGAGGATGGTGATTAGTTCAATGGAGCCTGCACAGTAGAAGAGCAGAAGTTGATTCAAGTGGGTGTCAGAACAAGAAAGTGCAAGCAATGGAGGAATATCACAAAAGACATGCCTAATCTCATTGGAGCCACAGAAAGAAAGGCTAAAAGTAGCCACTGTGTGTATCGTAGCATGTAATATTCCACCAGTATAGGAAGCAATAATGAGTGGTACATAGACCCTTGGAGACATTCTTACTGCATATAGAAGTGGACTGTAGATTGCCAAGTAACGGTCATAAGCCATTGCTGCTAAAAGGAAGCATTCTGTGGTTCCAAATGTAACAAAGAGAAGCATCTGTGTTGCACATCCAACAAAGGAAATGGATTTATTTTCTGAAAGAAAATTGATCAACATTTTGGGAGTCAGTACTGAAGAAAAGCAGGCATCCAAGGATGACAAAACAGTCAAAAAGTAGTACATGGGGTTGTGGAGCCGTAAATCCTCGATGACCAATACAACCAAACCTAGATTTCCAATCAGAGTTACAACATATATTGCAAGAAATAAGATAAATAAAAATATGTTCATGTCAACATCATCTGTGAATCCCAATAGAATAAAGGCAGTGATTTCAGTCACATTGTTCACCTGTGTAATTTCTGCATTCATATCTGATGGAGTTCTTGACATTTCTTGTTTTACTTACAGATTCTATAAACAAGAGCTTGTAGACTTAAACTCATTCATATCTATGTCATATTTTGAAACATCATTGTCATTGGTGAGAATGTTGGTAAAGTGAGTCTGAGTAGATGCATTACTCTGCTTAAATAAATTGAAGAATGATTATTTGTCAGCTGTTGAATGAATTTCTTAGGTTAAAAACAGCGAATGCAATTATGTTAACTCCAGTTCTCCCCACAATTCAAATATAACTGATCTCAATTAACTAGACTTGAGATAGTGTATGTTCACATTTCCAAAAATAATTTATGCGATATTTTGTCACAAAAGCATCTTCATACAGTTTTCAGACACGTTTCCCTTCCCACAGTCATGGAAGTCTCAGTGATAGAGATATATTTCTTCAGAATTTGAATATTCTTTAAAATCTCTAAAAGAAAATGTTTTTTTTTTCTATGACTTATTTTTGTTCTTGTTGCTTTTTTATTTTAAGTGCAACCATCATCAATTGTTAATTTGTAGACTCTTGATATTCCACTTCCTTTATTTTTTTTCTGGCATTCAAGTTAATACTAGTGTGAGATTAATTGGATAATATACTAATTATTAATGAAAAGTCATTAGAAGAATTTGGGTGAAAATTATTCACAGATACATCACAAAAGTTATACGGCTGTAGTGAAGTATCTGCAAATATGGTGAATAACCCATGACTCAATAAATACCACAGAATTACTTCCACACAGTGATTTGTTCCTTAACTTACAAAACCACAATATATAGCACAAACTTGTTACAACCAAAATGTTCAATAATCAATATGCTATGGAAGAGTACTTGTTTTGTTGAAATAATTATAGTAAATGCCATGTTATTTCCAACATGGCTCAGTGGGTAAGAGTACCCGACTGCTCTTCCAAAGGTGCAGAGTTCAAATCCCAGCAACCTACAAGATTTTCAAATAAAGAATGATAATACAAGTCAGTATTGTGCTCAATCATTATTCAAGGGACACAGATGTAGTTCCTCGTGCAACTACTGGAAGAGAGAAGATATTCTAACATTTCTGTGATTCTCAATCTATTATCAATCTACTGAAAAGATGGACCCCAGAGAAACGTGAATGTCCCATGAGACTGGGACTGGGAGAAGGAAAATTTACCAACCAAAAGGAAGGGCTGTCACCATGAAATCAAATTTTCACCAATCTAAAACCTTTTCTGTCCATTGTATAGGATGAGCATAGAAACCAGGTCATGATGGAATCACATCCTACTGGGATCACTTAGATATGATTGTTCCTTTGTTTCTCTGTTTAACTTATGTCAGGAATCTGAAGATGGACAGAAGTGTGTCATGGTGGTTACAGGATCTCTTTGTCCTTTTACCCATTGTGGTCTTATTCAAAGCACTTTTCTTTTTCTCTTTGCTATTAATTTGGCTATTTAGAATTGGTGGATGCACTTTACTTCTTCACATAACAAATTTGGTAACACTAGTTTTATAAAGGAAAAAAAATCAAGAACAAAGGTGGAATGTTATGTATTGAAAGACTATTTTTCTTTCAGAAAGATTTGTAACAAACTCTATTTATCAGAGGGAAATATCTAGTGTGTCAACCAATTGGGATCAACTAATTAGTTTTCATTGGATACTAAACACAGTGTATTTTGTCATATGGGAGCCTCAAGTTAAAAAGGAGACAGTTAATACAGAGATTGAAAATTACTCTCTTTTTTTCTAAAGAATGTCCTGCCTTTTTGTGGAAGATTTTTCTAATAGACAGAAATAACAGACCTGCAAGTATGGAATTATGAATGAACAAATAAAACATTGTTTTTCCTAATGTTCCATGTTTCTTAACTTTAAAATATAAGGTTATTTACACTGTCATGGTAAATTAATGTAACTTATGTTTTACACAGACATACAGAGCAATACAATAATTTATGTTTATATATATATATATATATATATATTATAAAGTATATATACATGTATATATATATACATACATATGTATATATAATTGTACTATACATATCTCTGTGAGTATGTATTACATGTAGACAGATGATCAGACTGTCAAAAAAAAATATCTCTTAGAGTTCTGAGATAACTGATGTCCGTGCTATAAATTGAATTTTAATCCTCTTGGTAAGCAACCTTAAAGATGTGATCATCTCTCTAGTCCCTGAATTACTGTATCAAAAAAGTATTTGTATGATTAGAAACAAATATGCATGTGTATTAAAGGAACAGGATAAAATTGTACTTGTTATTAAAAAATCATACTTGCTTAAAATACAGTTTTAAATAATTATGTAATATATAATTTGGGGGTTAAAACCCAGAATATAATAAAAATTGGATGAATAAAATCATGAGGAAATAGAAATTATGCATGTAACTTTTAAGTGTCCTTCAGCTGATCAATGTCTAAATGGGTGGAAATCTTTATAAAATATCTAGGGATGGACCCCCGGGTGGGGCAGTCTCTGGATGGTCTATCCTTTCGTCTTAGCTCCAAACTTTGTCTCTGCAACTCCTTCCATGGGTATTTTATTCCCTATTTTAGGTAGGAATGAAGTATCCATGTGTTGGTCTTCCTTCTTCTTGATTTTCTTGTGTTTTTGAAATTGTATCTTGGGTATTCTAGGGTTCTGGGCTAATATCCACTTATCAGTGAGTGCATATCAAGTGAGTTCTTTTGTGATTGGGTTACCTCACTCAGGTTGATATCCTCCAGATACATCCATTTGCAAGATTTAGCTGAAAGGACCCTGATACAGCTGTCCACTGTGAGACTATGCCAGTGCCTGGCAAATACAGAAGTGGATGCTCACAGTCAGCTATCAGATGGAAAACAGGGCCCCCAGTGGAGGAGCTAGAGAAATTACCCAAGGAATAGAAGGGGTCTGTATCCCTATAAGTGGTAAAGCAATATGAACTAATCAGTACCCCTAGTGCTCACGTCTCTAGCTGAATATGTAGCAGAAGATGGCCTAGTTGGCCATCATTGGCAAGAGAGGCCCCTTGGTCTTGCAAACTTTATATGACCCATACAGGGGAACGCCAGGGCCAAGAAGTGGGAGTGTATGGGTATGGGAGAAGGGTAGGAGGAGGGTATAGGGGACTTTTGGGATAGCCTTTGAAATGTAAATGAAGAAAGTATCCAATAAAATAATTAAAAAAATATCTTGGACATGTTGATTGATACTCAGAGCAACATTTTCTAATATAGTAACAGTCTTTACCTGTCAGAGAACTAATTATTTTGGAAAGTGCCTCACAGTAGCAAGTGTGTAATTCACTGTGAGGCACAAGAGGAGGTGTGGCTGATATTCATTGTGAAATTCAGACACTTTCTCCAGCGATCTTCAAACACAAACACAAAAGTTTCCACTAAATATTTTAGGAAGCTAGAACTAATTGTGCTTGTGCACGTGCTTGTACATGTATGTGTGCATGAGCAGATGTTTAACATTTCTGACCTGTGGTAGGATGATGAAGAATTTAGAGATTTTTTTTTTTTACAAAATGTAATAAATTACAAAACACAAATGCTGGACATAAGAACTGTATTCCTAAGACAGAGAATATGAGGAGAAAAGCCATGATGATGACTTTTATATAATTAGCTACTGCTAGGGAAACGACATGTAAAGCTTATTTTCTTCTGTATACTTAAAATTTATATTAAAACGTGCTAATGTAATGATTCAATACTGTTTAGTTGATGAGAAAAATTTTAATAGTCTAGTCTAACATCCTGGTATGGTCATATAGTTCACAAGAAAGTTAGGATTCATGTCCAGGTTTTTGGTAAAAACACTTAGACATATCATAACATGGGAATATTATTTCTCTAGAAACAACATAAAATAAATTTTCCACTTCAAATTATTTCACCAATCAGTCTCTGATTTGACTAATTTCCATGTAGAATAATAAATCCATAATATTTAAAACTTCAATAAGTAAAATTATAATAAATACTTAAGGGCTAGTTTGTGGTCTTTCTAAATTATGCATACGTTCTTGAATAGTTTCCTTTTCTTGTACTATACTTTATCAAGTGAACTAAAGAAAATCCTTAACAGGTGTGTATGAGCAACATGTGTGGGACATTCTACCTCTTTCTATGACCATGTTCCTCAAGGCAGCCTTCTATCAATATTTCAATAATAGTACACAGACATTTCCATTTTAAAAGAAAGGTTATGTCTTTAAAATATTTCACATGAAATAGGAAATTTTTCTTCTTACCTTTAGAAAATAAGTTTCAGTCAAGGGAGGCAAGGTCTAAACATTACATATTCCTTCCCTCCTTATATCCTTATTCCCTTGAGCATCCTAGAAGTCCTCAGGGACTCCCCAAGGAAGAACACACTGAAACTCATTAGGGAAAGAACAGTACCCATGTGCCTTTGCTTCCCCCACAGTAAGCAAGTAAATAACTCTCAAAGATGCAATTTCTTTATAAAACCATAAAAATGGCTGTAAGAATAAAAATACTGCAACCAAATGACCCTCAATAGAAAAAGCATATGCTTGTGCCTGAAAAACAAATTTGATGATTAAAAATGAAATTCTAGCTCCAATTCTGTGTCATGGACCTAAAAAATCCAAAAAAATCCAGCTTCCCCTCTTGAAATAAAATATTTATTACTAATTATCTTGTACAAATAAAGCTGCTATATAAACACAATTTAGTAGAATATATATATACTCTTTCAATAAAGATTACTAATATATAAATTTAAAAACATTATACTTTCAATTCATATGAGAGATAGATTTACAGTATAAAATGTAAATACACAAGTGTACATAATTAAGCTGTATTCTTCTGAGAAAGAAACATTATGATAATTATGGAAACATAAATAACACTAAAACTATTTGAATAGATCATTGTTTTATTATCTTAGAGTATTTAAGTGTACATTTTAAGGCTTAGGAAGCCAATTTGTTTTGGATGTTCCAAATGCTAATCTCTCCATGTAAGCATCTTAAAGTACAACAGCTATTTTTAAAATATTATTAGGAAACTCTGGCTACCTCTTTCTTGATTATTCCTGGTAATAAAGAACAGAACAAGCTCAAAGGCATTATTATTAATGCTTCAGAGAGACTCGATATTAACTGGCAAGTTATCAACTCTGGGAACTATCTGGAGAAAGGTGAGAATGAAGAGAGAAACACACATCATTTGTAAGCAATGAATGGTAAGTAGTAAAGGATAAGATCAGAGAAAGGAGGAAAAGCCAGAAAAGGAATGTCAAGCTTTAAAACAAACAAGAGATAAAAGAAAAACAAAAACAAAAAGAAAGTGTGGTGTGTTTAGGTTTTTCTTAACTCAGAAAGTAGCTAGCTAGATTTATCAGTTACATGGTAGTGGCTCCAAAAACACCTATCTTGATGGAAATGATTCTAGAAGAACAAACACAGCATCCATTTATGAGAGTATTTGTTTTTCCCACCCCTTAACCCAGTACTATGTAAATCAGCCATCCTACTGGTATCTCTTGACCAGATGATTGGCAGGCCAAATTGGATTAAATCTTAGAGGGAACAATAATAGACACTGTTCTAATCTTTGAACCAGTCCAAAATGCCATGTCTCCACCTATGGTGAAAAATAGTTTCTATTCTTTGACCTAGAGGAAATAGCATTTCCTTAGAGTATCTCATAAGTATTCTGAATGACATCCAAAACTACTGTAACAAAACAATTTTTTACGAATTTATACGAATCACCTAAAAATAAGACATAGACAGGAAAACTATTATTAGCAAAGGACATATTAATTAAAGACTGATTCCCCAAACAGAGGATTAACATTTGAAATTTACCAGTAGCAAAAAAAAAAAAAAAAATCATTAATAAAATATGAGTAGAACCAACTAAGCTGGAGGGAGCATCTTAAGAGAGAAGATGTACAGAAGACAAAAAGTCACATGAATCTAGAAATGAAATCCCAAATTTAACTACAGCATTTGAGAAAATAAAAACATGAGAACACAAGAGTTCAGGGCCATAATGTTCCCATAGAGAAACCCTGTTACAAACAAGCAAAGTAACACATACAAATTGAGAAATGTATGAAAATATTTTTCAGACCTCATTGGTCAGAAAATGCAAATTAAAATAACAGAAACACCCCAGCAAAATTAAATGAACATGACAAGCTACCTGCAGTGTGCTGATGTTGTGGTAAAACAGTAGAACTTTGGTGTGTAGCTTAAGAAAATTCAAAGTTATGTAAAGATTGGAAAAGATAAAACTTTCTTGACAAGTTGAGCACAGTTTTCCTTGTGGTTTCATAAATAACAGTGCTTAACATTTATATAAATGACTAATAAGTTTATGCACTAGCTGTTTCTATTGTTGTGATAAAACACCATGATGAAAAGCAACTTGAAGAGGAAAGGGTTTATTTGGTTTACATACCCTGAAAGTGGGCTGGAACCTGGTTGGAGGAGCAGATGCAGAGGCCAAGGAGCAATGCTGCTTACTTGCTTGCTCCTCATCGTTTGCTTAGCCTGCTTTGTTATAGAATCCAGGATCTTGACCCAAGGTGGCACCAAACACAGCAGTGGACTCGGCCCTCCCAAATCAGTGACAAAAAAGAAAAAAGAAAAAAAGAAAAAAGAAAAAAAGAAAAAGAAAAAGAAAAAAAAAAACCTTAAATTTCTTTTAGACAGAAACAAATCTGGTTTCAAAAATTTGAAGATATGTGGGTGGCCCCATTCTTCCACTGGTGGCACTATATACTGGAATTGGTCTCTTCAGGTTCCATCTCTCCACAGTTGGGCATTTCTACTAACGTCATCGTCATCCCCATTGAGTCCTGGAAGCCCCTCATTTTCTAGGCCTCTGGGACTTTCCAGAGGTTCATCCCATCCCCACCCCTGTGGCTGCACATAGAGTGAAGCAGAGAAGGAAAGCTCATGCAGTAGCTGTCCCAACTTGTGATCATCACATTGGCAGGCACCAAACCTTCATACTATTACTGATCCCTTGTTGTGCTTGCAGACAAGAACCTAGCATGTTTGTCCTCTGAGAGGCTCTATAGTAGATGACAGGGACAGATGGCGATACTTCCTGCCAACCATTAGACTGAGGTTGCAGACTCCTATGGAAGGGTTAGGGGAAGGGATGAACGAGCTGAAGGGGGTTGCAACCCCAAAGGAATAACAACAATATCAACTAAGCCAGACCCCTCAAAACTCCCAGAGACTAAGCCACCAACCAAAGAGAATTAATGGGCGGGTCCATAGTCCCTGGAACATATGTAGCAGAGAACTGCCTTGTCTGGCTTCAGTGGGGGAGGATGCTTCTAATTCTGTAGAAACATGGTGCCCCACGGAAGAGGAATTCTGGGTGGGGGTGAAGTGGGAATGGTCAGATGGGAGGGTGAGGGATTACCTTTTCAGAGTCAAGGGGGGGGACGTAAAGACCAGAATTTTGGGAGGGAGGATTAGGAAGGGGGGCAACATTTGGAATGAAGTAAATAAAATAGTTTAATAAAAAATAAAGATCAGGGGGAAAATGCTGACCTTAGTGGGGATAAAAACAACCAAAAAATATAAATAAACCATCATATCTTAAGAGAAAATGCCTTATATGATATTCTTCTTACAACCTGATCTTCTGAAGGCATCTTCTCAGTTGAAGGTTTTCCCCTCTCAGATGATTATAGTTTGTCAATTTTACATTAAAAAAATAATAAAAGAATACAAAACAAAAAGCAAAACTAGTCAATACAGTTTATATACCACATAATCAAGTACACAGTTACTACAGTATCTTTAGTTACATTTACTAATGTGATGGGGACCTGGCTTAGTGTCTAAACACTTGCTGAGTACATATGGTACACTTTCATGGAAGCACATTCATATATGTGTATGAGGAACAATATAGGTATGTCTGCAACTATGTATAATACTTCAGATGATTAGATTAAACATTAGAATCCTAATCTTTGACATATCAAGCTTTACAACATCATAAGGAGAATTTGTTTGCTTTTGTCTACTGAATATTTCTAGCATTACAATTTGTTTGTCTTTGTTTCATAAGC
>NC_034592.1:72031249-72040079 GCF_900095145.1 Mus pahari | reverse complement strand
TTTCTGTATCCATTCCTCTATTGAGGGACATCTGGGTTCCTTCCAGCTTCTGGCTACTATAAATAAGGCTGCTATAAACATAGTTGAGCATGTGTCCTTATTACCAGTTGGAAGATCTTCTGGGTATATGCTCAGAAGAGGTATTGCTGGGTCCTCCGGCAGTACTATGTCCAATTTTCTGAGGAACCACCAGACTGATTTCCAGAGTGGTTGTACAAGCTTGCAATCCCACCAGCAATGGAATTTCTCCACATCCTTGACAGCATCTGCTGTCACCTGAATTTTTAATCTTAGCCATTCTGACTGGTGTGAGATGGAATCTCAGGGTTGTTTTATTCCAGGTCAAATACTTGGCAGGAGTTAGCAATGTTAACTGAGGAACTAGGGTCATGGGAAGACACAACAATATTTACGTTATAATTCTTTCCTTGCAAAACTAGGGCAGAAGTGCCTGTAGCTGTGCCTCCCACAAAAGTATATGGAGGCTTTAGTTCTAAATATTTAGTAATTAATTTCTCTATTGATGGTGAAATTTCCTGCAGCAGGCATATCCATCAACTTAGTGTTGTTTACCATTACCACAAATTTTAGGCCTTCCCATACTGTTGGATGTAATAAAGGGTGTATCAGGGATGAAGGCCCAACACAACTCTATCATTGTCAGGTCATTCTACAAACTCAAGATTAGCATTGTTCTTTTTCCCAGCATCAGCATGTCTCATTAACCACTCTGGCAGCTAGCATGCTCCTTTAGCCTCCTGCAGAAAAAAAACACAAACATGCCCTCTTCTCCACACTCAGAGTGTTCCTTAGCATTGAAATTTTAAAATTTTTGTGGTGTATGGGGATATGATTTCCCCTTTTTTTGTATTCAAAAGCCAATTTTTCAGAGTGCAATGCACACGTTCAACAATTCCTTGTCCCATGGATTAAAAGGAATTCCAGTTTTATGTTCAATTCTAAATTCCTTACAAAAATTGTATAAAGTTGTTTCCAGTATAAGCAGGGCCATTATCTGTCTTGATTTTAGGCAATCCCATAGCAATATCAATTACATTTCTAGAAGCTTCTCCTATTTGTAGAGAAGCAAAAATGAGTTCTGAACCAGTGTCACTACAAACATGTATATATTTCAATTTTCCAAATTCTGAATAATGAGTTACATCTATTTGCCAAATATGATTGGGCATAAAGCCTCATGGATTAACCCCTAAACAATGAACTTGAGACAATATAAGACAGTCAAGACATTGCTTTAAAGTCATTCTAGCTTGCGCCTTAGTGATCTTATGTAGGAGCCTTAAGGTATGACTAGAAAGATTAATTATATTGTGACCACATTTGGCCAAAACAATAGGCTCTGAAACTAAAGCTTCTATCAAATCTTTGTCAGTACAATCATTGCCTACAGGTAAAGGTCTGGGAAGATCAGAATGAGCTCCTATATGACCAATATAAATATGATGTTTTCAAGCAAGAATGGTGTTTGTGCCACATCACCTCCAGAAGGATCTGTGTGACAAGTTCCACAGACTGAGGCAGTTGATCTCCAAAGGTCCTGTAGGTGTATTAGTCCTATTAGAAATCAACAAATGTAAAAGCAAAGAATAGTCTATATAAGTAACAAATTGTTTTTCAGTAGTACTTTTTATTTGTAAGGCCAACAACCCTTCTGAAGTTAACACTCAAGGAGAGGTAGGATCAGCATTCCCCCTAAGAATATCAAATAAGGGTTTCAATTCTCCTGTAGTAAGCTTGAAATAAGGATGAAGCAAAGTAATATTAGCCAACAGTTTTTGAAAATCATTTAAAGTTTTAAAATTGTCCCTACAAATAATTATTTTCTAAGGAAAAACAGCTTGATCTGTAAGCCTAAAACCTAAATAATTATAAGGATCTTGAGTTTGCACTTTTTCTGGAGCTATTTGTAATCGCTTACAGATAATGCCTGTTGTAAACTTCTATAACATAGAAGCAAGTCCCGAGGATCTTTCCCTGCTAATAAGATATGATGCATGCAATGTATAATGTATATTATTGGTTATTGTTGTCTATAGGCTGAATGGCTGTGCCACAAATTTTTGACCTGATGTAGGACTATTAGCCATGCCTTGAGAAAGAACTATCCATTGATACTTTTTCGTTGGCTCTTTAAAATTCATAGAAAGAACACTGAAAGCAAATCTTTCACAATCCTGAGGATGAAAAGAGATAGTAAAGAAATGATCTTTCAATTCTACTGCTATTTTATAATATCCTTTATGAATGTCTCCACCTGCCTGATTTTTTAAGATTTCAAAACACTGGCTACGGCACACAATTCAATTATCTGTGCTAAAGCAGGAGGGAACTCAAAAGAATAAACATGTGATCCAATCACATATACTTCTCTCCCATAGAAGGGCTGTTTGTAAGTACAGTAGATTTATTCTTTATGAGATGTATGCATAAATTTACAGGAAATACAAAAGCATGCATAGAAGCAATTTTTAACAACTTATCTTTTGTATAATGATTATCAATTTTACCTAAAAAGTTTACTATGCAAGAGACCAAATATCAATATTCTGTAATAACCAATTTAATTCCTGTATGAGACAAGAAATAGACATCTCATTGGGTTTTTAAGATTTTTTAAAAATATCTACATGATTTTATCTTNCAGTTCTTGATTAACACCACAACAACTTCATAAAAACTTTACTTGGAGATGAAGAAAGACGATTCCACATTAATGTTCTCTTTTACCAAAGAATTGCTGTGACCACATTGAAATACAATAACTAAAATAAGCAGCTAATGTTTGATTACCATAGATTACAATTGATAACATTTAGATACAGAAGCTTTCTCTACTCTATATGTAGTAGGCAGACCAGATTGTAATGCCTATAGAAGTTTCACAGCCTCATTGACATTTCATATATCTTAAGTTTAAACTTTATTTTGAACATCTGAATGGATCTGTAATAATGCTGTTTTGGCTTAAAAATAATTCCTGGGAGGCAAGGAGAGGTTAGGTCCCAAAACGTCCCTACCAGGGTTTTCAAAATTAAAGAAATGCCACACAAGCCTCACTGAGGCTGCTCTGAGCTTTGCATTAACTCAAATATAATCTGAGCATCTGCCAGAGTCCTGGCCCAAAGATTATCCCTTCTGCAGTGAGGACAGATTCCAGGGGAACAATTCAACTGTCTGTCTATGCCTCTCATTTTTGGACAGTCTTTCTTAAGATGATTTATGCTTAACCTTAGTGCTGGAAGCATTGCCTGTACTGTAGTCCCCTGGAAGGCAGCAACCATAGCCAAACTGATAGTATGAGGGTCCAATTTCTGCACAAAGATGAACATATCAAGATAAGTCTGTCTTTGCTTTATATGGCTGGATGGTTGCAGGGAGCTGCATTAGTGTTCTCATAAGATAAACTCTTGTAATCATCTTAATTACCATATATAGGTGAGTTAAAAATCGTGAACTTGTGATCAAACTGCACTCAATGGAACACTGGCACTTTTAACTATAAATTTTAAGTTTCTTTTGCAAAATTAGAACATATACATAACTTTTGGAAAGCAAAACCCAATTTTTAACAAGCTATTCTCTTTAAAATCAATACCAAAATCATCACCTTCACATTATGAAATTTGGCTGCCAATTCTTATATATGAGTGTGTGACAGTGCAGCTTTCCATACCTCATTGAAGAGATATTGTTTTAAATTCTATCCTTTATAAACCTAGTTCCTAGAATAATAATTACACAAAATATTATCCCAATTTAGAAGTATCTTTTAAGACCTGTTTTCCTGGGTTTGCTCATACCATGTGTTGTTTAGAATGACTCCAACCCTGAGTTACCAATTTTAAGCTAACTTTCTGTTACAAGCAAAAAGCTGTTGGCCCTTTTAAGAGCTGCTTGTGTAGATAATCAGCCTCTAGCAGGGCTTTTTCAGCTGTACTTGACTCCCAGCCACAGTGCGGTGTAACTTATCAGTTTCTGCTGTGCAAATTGAGACTGCTTTTTAAACAAGTTAAACTAAGTCAAAGGATGGACAGCCTGCAGATAAAGTTTTAGCCATTTTTTTCAACATGAAATACAGAACAACAATCATTCAAACAACAAAACAAAAACAAACATAAATTGACAGACATATGGACAAATTGGTGCACCAAGGACAGATAATTGACAGGGAATAGAACTTGAAGTCTCAAAGGGACCCAGATATCCATCCTAACCAGAACTAAGAATATCTCCATAGGAGCCAGAGAGGAAGCAGGACGTCTCCCAATTTCCTCCTATCCCTAGGAGAGCTCTGAAATAGCTTATTTCTATTTTCCTCTCTTTTGCTAAAAGGTCCTGAACAGGGAATAACTGTTTTTCTGAAACTTATTCTCTCTCTCTTTCTCTCTCTCATGTTTAAAGTCTAATTCTTTATCTCTTTTTTTCTGGGAATTCTGCCAGAGAACAAAGAGAAGGCACAGTGGTAGCTACTGATAGTTGCCCCCTAGTGCCCTGCTTTTCTAACTTTCCTAATTACTTCTCAACTTGTCAAATTCTTTCATTTATATATTTACCATTCCTACTTCTGAGAATTAAGAACAACATAAATGTGGTTGAGCTAAAATTTTTTTCAAACACCTGTTATTTTGTTTTTGTAGTTTTGTTTTTTACTCTTTTTATATAATATTTATTACTAATTATCCTGTACAAATAAAGCTACTATATTAATACAGTTTATTAGAATATATGTAATCTTTCAATAAAGATTACTAACTAATATATAAATTTAAAAACATTATACTTTCAATTCCTATGACATAGATTTAAAGTATAAAAATGTAATATATTAGATAATACAGAAGTGTACATAATTAAGCTGTATTCTTCTGAGAAAGAAACATAATAATTATGGAAATATATAAATAACTAAAATTATTTGAATAGAACATTGTTTTATTATCTTAGAGTATTGGCAGTTAAGTGTACGTTTTAAGACTTAGGAGGCCAATTTGTTTTGGGTGTTCCAAATGCTAATCTCTCCATGTAGGCATCTTAATATACAACAACTATTTTTAAAAAATATTATTAGGAAATTCTGGCTACCTCTTTCTTGATGACTCCTGGGAATAAAGAACGGAGGAAGCTCAAAGACATTGCTATTAAAGCTTCAGAGAGACTCAATATTAACTGGCAAGTTATCAACTCTGGGAGCTATCTGGAGAAAGGTGAGAATGTAGAGAGATAAACACATCATTTGTAAGCAATGAGTGTCGGGTAATAAAGGATGGAATCAGAGAAAGGATGAAAAGCCAGAAAAGCAATGATGTCAAGCTTTAAAACAAACAAGAGATTAAAAAGAAAGAAAGAAAGTGTGGTGTGTTTAGATTTTTCTTAACTCCGAAAATAGCTAGCCAGATTTATCAGTTACATAACAGTGGCTCCAAAAACACCTATCCTGATGGAAATGTTTCTAGAATGACAAACACAGCATCCATTTATGAGAATATTTTTTCCACCCCATTAATACAGTGCTATGTAAAGCAGACATCCTGATGGTATCTCAACCAGATGATTGGCAGGTCAGGTTGGATTAAGTCTTAGAGGGAAGAAGAATAGACACTATTCTAATCTTTGAACCCATCCAAAATGTTATGTCTCCACCTATGGTGAAAAATAGTTTGCATTCTTTGACCCAGAGGAAATAGAATTTCTTTAGAGTATCTCATAACCATTCTGAATGGCATCCAAAACTACAGTAACAATAAATTTTTACGAATTTATAGGAATTGCCTAAAAACAAGTCATAGACAGGAAACCTATTATTAGCAAAGGACATATTAACTAAAGACTGATTCCCCAAACAGAGGATTAACATTTGAAATTCATCAGTAGCAAAACAAACCATTAATAAAATATGAGTAGAACCAACTAACCTGGAGGGAACATCTTAAAAGAAAAGATGTACAGAAGATGAAAAGTCACATGAAGCTAGAAATGAAACCCCATCTTTAATTACAGCATTTGAGAAAATAAAAACATGAGAACACAGACTTCAGGGCTATAATGGTACCATAGAGGAAACTGTCACAAACAAGCAAAGTAACTAACACATACAAATTGAGAAATGTATGAAAATATTTTTCAGGCCTCATTGGTCAATAAATGCAAATTAAAATAACAGAAACACCCCAGCAAAATTGAATGAACATGCAAAGTCACCTGCAGTGTGCTGGTGTTCTGAAACAGTAGGACTTTCATGTGTAGCTTATGAAAATTCAAAGTTATGTAAAGATTGGAAAAGATAAAACTTTCTTGCCAAGTTGAGCACAGTTTTCCTTGTGGTTCCATAATAACAGTGCTTAACATTGATGTAAATGACTAATAAATTTATGCACTAGTTGTTTCTATTGTTGTGATAAAACATCATGACAAAAGGCAACTTGAAGAGGAAAGTGGGCTGAAGCTTGGTTGGAGGAGCAGATGCAGAGGCCAAGGAGCAGTGCTGCTTACTCGCTTGCTCCTCATGGCTTGCTTAGCCTGCTTTGTTATAGAACCCAGGATCATGACCCAAGGTGGCATCAACCACAGTGGCTTTGGCCCTCCTCCCAGATAAATGACAAAAAAAAAAAAAAAAAAAAAGCCTTAAATTTCTTTTAGACAGGGACAATTCTGGTTTCAAAATTTTGAAGATATGTGGGTGGCCCCATTCTTCAACTGGTGGCCCTATATACTGGAAGTGGTCTCTTCAGGTTCCATCTCTCCATAGTTAGGCATTTCTACTCATTATCCCCATTGAGTCCTAGAAGCCTCTCATTTTCCAGGTCTCTGGGACTTTCTAGAGGTTCATCTCATCCCCACCCCTGTGGCTTCCCTTAAAGTGAAGCAGAGAAGGAAAGCTCATCCAGTAACTGTCCCAACTTGGGATTCATTACATTGGCAGGCACCAAACACTGACACTATTACTGACCCTTGTGCTTGCAGACACAAGCCTAGAATGGTTATCCTCTGAGAGACTCTACAGTAGCTGAATGCCAACCATTAAACTGAGGTTGCAGACTCCTATAGAAGTGTTAGGGGAAAGGTTGAAAGAGCTGAAGGGAGTTGCAACCCAAAAGGAATAACAACAGTACCAACTAAGCCAGACCCCTCAAAACTCCCAGAGACTAAGCCACCAACCAAAGAGAATTAATGGGCTGGTCCATAATCCCTGGAACATATGTAGCAGAGAACTGCCTTGTCTGGAATTAGTGAGGGAGGATGCTTCTAATTCTGTAGAAACTTGATGCCCCAGGGAAGAGGAATGCTGGGTGGGGGTGAAGTTGGAGTGGTCAGATGGGTTGGTTAGGGATCACCTTTTCAGAGGCAAGAGGGGTTTGGGTAAAGAACATAATTCTGAGAGGGAGGGCTAGGAAGGGGGACAACATTAGGAATGAAGTAAATAAAATAGTTTAATAAAAAATAAAAAATCAGGGGGGAAATGCTGACCTTAGGGGGGAAAAACCAAAAATTATAAATAAACCTTCATCATATCTTAAAAGAAAATGTCTTACATGATAGTATTCTTAGAGCATGATCTTCTGAAGGCATCTTCTCAATTGAGGTTTTTATCTTCTCAGATGATTATAGTGTGTCAATTTAACATTAAAAAATAATAAAACAGATTTAAAAAAATGTAAAACTAGTCAATACAGTTGGCTTAGTGGCTAAACACTTGCTGAGTACTTATGGTATACTTTCATGGGAGCACATACATATATGTGTATGAGGAACAATATAGGTGTGTCTGCAAGAATGCATAATATTTCAGATGATTAGATTAAATGTTAGAATCCTAATCTTTGGCATATCAAGCTTTACAACATCTTAAGAAGAATTCGTTTGCTTTTGTCTACTCAATATTTCTAGCATTATAATTTGTTTGTCTTTGTTTTATGAGACAGGATTTCTTTGTGTAGTCTTGGCTGTCATAGAACTTTCTCTAAAACACAAGTTGGATTTGAACTAAACAGAGATGTGCCTGCCTCTGTCTCTTAAGAACTGTGATTAAAATATTGTGCCATACAATTCACTGGGCAGGAATAAGACTCTAATATTCTCAAACTTTAATTTTTAATAGGAGTTTTAATTGGGTAGACTACAAAGGCTCTGAATAACTCTAATTATCTGTGCTGTACCTTGCAAGGAATGTTATGATTGCATGTTCATATAGCTCATCATAATCACTGACCTATTGCTAATATAAACAGCCTACACCATGACCATGCACCATGAAACAAATTATGACTCACTGTTAAAGCTATATTGTAGAATTTTAGTTTTGTATTTTAAGATTTCTTATTAAATACTAAAAATATTTGTTTTCCTAATTCATAATTTTTGACAATTGTTTTCTTTTTATGATCTATAACTGTGTACATGTGTTACACTAATTTCTGACCACTTATCTTTTTCTATCACTAAATTATGACATTGCATACTGAAGTAGAATATAATTAGAACCATTGGTTCCCAGTAGAATTTCCTTTGGGTTTCATACAAAGTCAGGAAATATAAACAATCTAAAAGAATGATATTTGTCCTGTAATTAAACTTGTATTTGATCTTCTACAGGTAGGATAAATTTTTAGGCCTACACTGAGAACATTTTAGGAAACCTACAATTCAATATAAAATATGGTATTGTGTATTAAACTGTTTTATTATAAAATATCAAAAATAAATGTAAATTAACACCTATTGAAATGGTGGCTATGATGTTGTACTGGCTAGTTTTGAGTCAACTTGACACTGCTGGAGTTATCACAGAGAAAGGAGCTTCAGTTGGGGAAGT
>NC_034592.1:72010643-72030488 GCF_900095145.1 Mus pahari | reverse complement strand
GGCTGGACTTGGTAATGTGTAAGAGTTGCCCAGGTAGTACTGGTTTTGAAGGTATGAATGGGTCATGCAGAGCAGCTGAGGCCATGGAAGCACTGTGAGAGGCCATGGAAGGCCAGTGGTGAAGGTGCAGCCTCAGTTGCAATTGATGGCCCAGGACTGAAGGGGTCATGCAAAGTAGTTGAGGCTTCGAACCATGAAAAGGACCAATGAGAGGCTATTGGTGAAGCCTAGTTACAATGGAAGACAGCAGCATTTTGGAAATGCCAGTATCATGAGGTGACCACCAAGAACAGCAGCAGTAGTGGAGTACAGGTGGCTGGATCCTAGAAGACAATGTGTGTGCTACAAAGGGTGTGGCTGGAGAAGTGACCCAAGTCCTTGGAAGAGTCCAGAAGATCGTGAGTTGGATTCCAGAGATTAGACCGATTGTTGGAGATTGACTTTTGCTTTTGATTGTGACTGTGCCCTGATATTTTTCCCTCTTGAAGGAAGTTTTTTAATGAAGCCCACAGTTAAGGGACTTTGAATTTTAAAGTACTTTGTATTTTAAAAGATACTGGATATTTTAAAGAGATTGAACTTTTAATATGTAAAGACTGTTGGACTTTTATAGTTATTTAGATCTTGGGGATGAATAAGAACTAAGGGTTGTGTTTGTGTGTCAAGTTGACAAGGGGTCAATTGTACTGGCTAGTTTTGTGTCAACTTGACACTGCTGGAGTTATCACAGAAAAAGGAGCTTCAGTTGGGGAAATGCCTCCAGGAGATCCAGCTGTAAGGCATTTTCTCAATTAGTGATCAAGTGGGGAGGGCCCCTTGTGGGTGGTGCCATCTCTGGACTGGTAGTCTTGGGTTCTATAAGAGAGCAGACTAAGCAAGCCATGGGAAGCAAGCCAGTAAAGAACATCCCTCCATGACTTCTGCATCAGCTCCTGCTTTCTGACCTGCTTGAGTTCCAGTCCTGCATCCTTTGGTGATCAACAGCAGTATGGAAATGTAAGTTCCTCCCCAACTTGCTTCTTGGTCATGATGTTTGTGCAGGAAAAGAAACCCTAACTAAGACAGATGTATTTACTGAAATTTTGCTTATGCAGAACTCTGCCTAAGTCAATGTGAGCACATGTGGAAAACCAACAAGGAATATTTTAAGTGTGTGATTTATGCTTATAGTGGTAAATAGGATATGTTATTTATTTTTCTGGTGAAGCAGGATGCCATGTTGAAGCATAGTCAGTGAGGATCTTGCCACAAGAAGAGAACACAGATTCACCTGAAGATATTTGGGAGACAGCATTTGATATAATGTAAAAACCAATATTGTTTTTAGTCATATATATAATTTTGAAGTCACTCCTATTATTACTGATTCCAAGCAGTTTTTTTTTTTTTGGTTTCTTTTATTTTGTTTTCACAAAGAATAATACATAAAAGTATAACTGATTTTCCCTGTTTGTGTTATTTTGTACTTAATTTTTATTTGCCACAGAAATTCATGATTTATGTAACTGAAACTTATTTGAGCCTTGTTCTTCTTATAAATTCTGTTTTTTAACATTAGGTATCTTTGCTCCAAGTCACTACTTATATGGGATTTGCATTTAATTACATATGTATGTAGCCATTAAAAATTTTCTACTGTAGTTGTTCCAATATTTTAAATGGAAAGAATGAGTAATGGAAGAAAAATTGGGATGTAAAGGAAATTAAAACAGCAAGATTAGAAGGGGAGTACAGGAAAAGAAAAGAGGAGGGAGAAAGATAGGGAAGAAGGGAGGAAGGAAGATAAGTAATTCATTTTTATCATAATTTATTTGACTTTTTAAAAAATGCTACCATGATATTTTTCAGTATATTGACAGTTCTTTAAGGCAACCTGGAATTATGCCCCAGAGCTTGTTAATATGTAACTTCATTCTTTTTTCACTAATTAAAATCAAAAGTCTCTTCTGACATAGATGACACCAGTAGCTTGAGGCAGACCTTTGGTAAGTCTGACTAATTTATTGATTATTACTGGCAACAGATAGTGTACAAAGAATTTAAGAGGTTTGATAGTCATTTAATTGTTATGTCCCATTTCTTCTTCAATTATTTATTAATTTTGTTAATCTAATCATTTATGTAAAATACATATATTTTGTTACATTTTTAGGGGAATTTGTCATGAAGGTGGCAAGGCATGTATGTGGAGATCACAGGAAACCTTGAAATCTTTGGTTTATTCCTTGCAGTATGTGAATTTTCAGGAATTTGATTCAGATTTCCAGTTTGGCAGTAAGCACTTTATTCTGTGAACCATCTCACCAGCTCCATTGAGGTAGCCACTATCTTAATCATCATCATCTCTTATAGTTTCATCATGTTTGCTACCTTGAAGATGCATTCTGCTGAGTGGAGGCAAAAAGTGTTCTCTACATGTGGCTCTCACCTCACTGGAGTGTCCATATATTATGGAACAATCTTCTTCGTGTAAATGAGACCAAGTTCCAGCTATACATTAGAGCATGACATGACAGTATCTACATTTTATGCTGTTGTGATCCCCATGCTGAATCTCATCATCTACAGTCTCAGGAACAAAGATGTCAAAAAAGGCAACGAAAAGACTTCTAGCAAAAGTGTTTATGTCCATAAGATAAAACTTTATCCCCTCAATAAAACAAAGATTTAGTTTCAGTCTCTTTTTATCACTGATTATTATTAAAATTTCTTATTTAAGTTCAACTAAATTTTTTTCTGTTAAGATTTTAAAGATCAAAATCAAGTCTCTATGGATCAAAGACCTTAAAATAAAACCACATACATTGAACTGGATATAAGAGAAAGGGGGGAACCATCATATGCCCATTGTCATAATTGACACAATTGTGTACACAAATATCAGAAGAGCAGGTACTAATGTCAACAAATAATAAATGTGACCTTATTAAACTAAAAAGATCTGTAAGACAAAGGTCACCATGAAATGTAAGAAGCAGTGCCTTTATTTTCTAGTCTCTTTGATATTTGCATGCTATTGAATGAGAGACCTGGACACAAACCCAATAATATAACTTTCAACCTATAATCTCTCCTACATGGAAGATGTGCTGATGCAATTTTGGCACAGAATTGTGGGCTTGGCTAACCAATGTCTGATTTAACTTGAGGCCAACCACAAGAGAAATTGCATGCCTGGATGGCAAGCAACAGGAGACCAGATACCTCAGACACCTAGAGTAGAACCAACCATGACTAGGAAAAAAAGTGAAATGATCCCTGCTAATATTCTGCAGTACTCAGAGATTGATTTCTTGTCAGTCACTACTAGAGAGGCTCTTCTGCATCATGTGGAGAGACAGTATAAATTGGAGGTCTCTACTGGGTTCCCCCCACCCTCAACACAGACTGGGGTACCCCATGGAGGAGGAACAGGAAAGAATGTAGGAGTCAGAAGCGATAATAACTCTAGCAAAACAAGGCCTACTGATTCTACTAGGCGAGGCTCACATGGGCTCACTGACAGAGAGTGAAGCAGAAAGAATCAGGTCTGCATGGGTCTGTACCAGGTCTTCTGCATATGTTATTGTTGTAAGCTTGGTGTTTTTGTGAGACTCCTAACAACAGAAGGAGGTGTGTCTTTGCCCTTTGACCCTGTTCTTAAGATGTTTCCCTCCTGTTGGCTTGCCTTGTGCAGCCTATGTACATGGGCTTTTGCTTTGTTTTATTGTATTTTGTTTTATTGTGTTTGCTTTTTGTTTCTTTTCAGAATGTGAACAGTGGGGGAGTGGATCTGAGAGAGAGGGCAGGTGAATATGAGCTCAGAGTAATGGTAGAAGGGAAAGCTATAGTTGAGATGTCTCCTGTGAGAGAAGAATCTACTTTCAATAAAAATAAGTATTGGTCATAATTATCACTTGACTTATTTCATTTTTTACAAGGGAATATTCATCCACTATTTTTATCTTGTTCAGTTCATGCACTCATACACATCAATGCACACACGTTCCTACAAAATTAATATTAACTGCACTTATTTTACCTGCTTACAATAATACAATATGAAATATAAAAATGATTTAATCTGATACAAAATATATGAAACTAAGGACTTTGTAAAATGTCCACAGAAGACAGGCCATGCTACATAAAATTCTAATGGTAAAATAATGAGTATACATTTCAATTATGAAAATGTCCCAGGTTCCCCAATGGAGGAGCTAGAGAAAGTACCCAAGGAGCTAAAGGGGTTTGCAACCCTACAGGAGGAACAACATGAACTAACCAGTACCCCCAGAGTTTGTGTCTCTAGCTGTATATGTANCAGAAGATGGCCTAGTTGGCCATCTTTGGGAAGACAGGCTCTTTGGTCTTGCAAACTTTATAGGCACTAGTACAAGGGAATGGCAGGGCCAAGAAGAGGGAGTGGATGGGTTGGGGAGCAGGGCATGGAGAGGGTATAGGGGACTTTTGAGATAGCATCTGAAATATAAATGAAGAAAATATCTAATAAAAAAAAATAAAAAAAGAAAGAAAGAAAATGTTCAAGGGAGATCAAAGTCTGTGCTTGTACACAAAATAATATGGAGAAAATGGTTATTTACATTAATCATATTAATCAATAAAAATATGTTCCCCAGTCTTTTACAGGCTAGATACACTAAATTATGTGTTGTGAGTTGATTTCATCTGAGTATTTTCTCTATGGTTTTCAATGCCAAATTAGTCTCACTGTCTCCACATATTCTTATTATATTTCATTGATTCTATAAGTCAAATGATTCAGAATGTACTCACATTCATAGGAAAACAACTGGTTTTATAAATATGAATGTATGTGTATAATTTGTACACACTTAAGTGCACACTAAAATCAACACATTTAATGAAACTTTAAATATATATAATCCTGTATACCCATAAAATCCAAATTGTGTAAAACACAGTTATAATATATGCTACAACATCATATTTTATCCTGCCATTCTAATCAATATCATCAATTGATAATAAAATATATAATAACCTAATCTTAGTGCATTTTTCTTAATCAATGCTGTTCAATTTCACTTGAAAGCCATTGCCTACTTCATTCTATCTATGGATTTGAAGCAGGCTAAGATTCTGAATCCTCTGATTAGGTGCTCAAAACCCTGAGTTTTATCATCACTGTGCTAATTTTGGAACATGTATATCTTCATGGTTTACTACATCATCCATTGCATTGACATGAGTAACATTGCTGAGCTAGACTTTGGCACAGGCCTCTATTATCATCACTTAGAGGATTAATCAAGAGAATGGATTAGTATGAGGCCAATCTGAAAGAGAGAGAGTTCAATTATCAAAAGCAGAAGCAGTTCTCCGGAAGTTACAGTTCCTTCTCACAGTAGTTGAGGCTCCTTTAATCTTTAGAACATTCTACAAAGAGTTTGGATCACATTCATTACACAGCCTTTGGTTCTATTTTTTTCTTTTTTTATTGGATATTTTCTTTATTTTATATTTTCTTTCCTAGTTTCCCCTCTGAAAACCTCCTATACCCTCCCCGTCCCCCTTCTCCCCAACTCACCCACTCCCATTCCTGGTCCTGGCATTCCCCTATACTGGGCCATAGAGCCTTCACAGAACCAAGGGCCTCTCCTCCCATTGATGACCGACTAGGCCATCCTCTGCTACAAATATAGCTAGAACCACAAGTTTCACCATGTGTTTCCTTTGATTAGTGGTATAGTTCAAAGGAGCTCTGAGGGTACTGGTTAGTTCATATTGATGTTCCTTCTAAGGGGCTTCAGTCCCCTTCAGCTCCCTAGGTATTTCTCTGGTTCCTTCATTGGGGACATTTTGCTTTGTCCAAAGGATGACTGTGAGCATCCACTTCAGTATTTGCCAGGTACTGGAAGAGCCTTGCAGGAGACAGCTATATCAGGCTCCTGTCAGCAGGCTCTTGTTGGCATCTGCCTAGTGTCTGGGTTTGGTGATCCTTTATGGGGTGCCCAAGTGGGGCAGTCTCTGATAGGTCATTCCTTCAGACTCTGCTCTGAACTTTGTTCTGTAACTACTTCCATGGGTATTTTATTCCCTATTTTAAGAAGGAACGAAGTATCCACACATTGGTCTTCCTTCTTCTTGAGTTTCATGTGTTTTGCAAATTGTATCTTGGGTATTCTAAGTTTCGGGGCTAATATTCCCTTATCAGTGAGTGCATATCATGGGTGTTCTTTTGTGACTGGGTTACCTCAGTCAGGATGATATCCTTCAGATCCATCCATTTGCCTAAGAATTTCATAAATTCATTGTTTTTAATAGCTGAGTAAGACTCCATTGTGTAAATGTACCACATTTTCTGTATCCATTCTTTTTTATTAGATATTTTCTTTATTTACATTTCAAATATTATCCCCTTTCCTGGTTTCCTTTCAGAAAGCCTCCTATTTCCTCCCCCCTCCCCCTGCTTACCAACCTACCCACTCCTGCTTCCTGGCCCTGGCATTCCTCTGCCCTGGAGCATAGAGTCCTCACAGATCCAAGGGCTTCTCCTCCCATTGATGTCTGACAAAGCCATCCTCTGCTACATATGCAACTGGAGTCCTGTGTTCCAACATGTGTACACTTTGGTTGGTGATTTAGTTCCTGGGAGCTCTGGAGGTACTAGTTAGTTAGTTCATATTTTTGTTTCTCTCTTTTTTTTCATTTTTTTATTAGATATTTTCTTCATTTACAATTTAAATGTTATCCCAAAAGTTCCTTATACCCTCCCCCCAACTTTTTTTCCAACCCTTCAATCTCCACTTCCTGGCCCTGGTATTCCACTGTATTGGGGCATATATACATTCTTCTGTTGAGGGACATCTGGGTTCTTTCCAGCTTCTGGCTATTATAAATAAGAACATAGTGGGGCATATGAACATAGTGGAGCATATGAACATAGTGGAGCATGTGTCCTTATTAAAAGTTGGAGCATCTTCTGGGTATATGCCCAGAAGAGGTATTGCTGGATCTTCTGGTAGTACTATGTCCAATTTTATAACAACCTGTGTTATACATACAACCATCCCTTGGGGTACAACCCAAAGAAGGAGTCATTTCTACCTATTTAGTGATATTAAATTCATTGTAAATCAAGAATAAAATATCACAAGAAACTCTCACTTTGACTATACCTGTAATAATTTATCTCCCAGCAAAAAGAAATAAACATTTAGCTATTGTAAAATTATATTTCCATGTTTTCATTCTTTTATATTTTTGTTATGTGACAGTACATTGCATTGCCAGCTGTAAAATACTTGAAAAGAAATTTTACTTTATTGTTTGACACTTATTTAAGTATAACTGCAAACTTCTTTGCTGCAGTTGCTGGATTGGGGGTTGTGATGAAATGTTTTCATTCTTACTAAAGAGCACATTTGACTCTATTATGAATATATAAAATTAACTTCATTTCACCTACTTTTAGGATTCTTATTATATTCAAAACATTCCATCTTTATATTCTCTTGTATGCTTTAAATAAAAATAAAGTTAATATTCACAGAAAAATGAAGCAAATTGTATAAGTGTCATATTTTTCTGATAACAATGAATTCACACAGGAAAACAGAGCCTCAGTCATCCCTGTGATGCTACATGATTCTCAGGTTGAGAACATCCAGTGCACTTAGTGAAGACTTATGCACACCCAATACAAAATACGCTAAACTAAGTTCTTTCTCAAGTGTCCCCACAAGTTAAGTCATTGTACATAAAATTCTAATTCATAAAATATTGGGTGTACAATTAAATAATTTTGAAAATAAGCAAGTGATAACAAAATCTGCTCTTGTACAAAAATAATATAATTGAGAAAAAATATACTTATATATTTGAGAGACCTTTTAAGTGGAGATTGTCTCTACTGACTAATGCCAAGTTCATTAGCATCTACTGCTTTTATTGCATACATTTTTACTCAGTAAAGACTCATATTTTAAAATTTAAAATATCTCTCATGAAAAATTTTTCCACTTCATCCTAGATAGTGACACTGATAAAGGTATAAATATATGTTTATGCATATTTGAATAATATGTTTTCTTTTCCAAAGCACTAAGAAATTATCTGATATGGACATTGTAATGCTTACAACTATAGTCTATAAATGCATACTTTATTGCAGTTTTTAACTGTTTATTAAAAATACATTTTACGTGTAGTCATAAAAGTGCACTGAACATATTCATTGTTTTCCTCAGGCTACTTGGGAAAACCCAGAAGCTTTACTGAATTAGTCCTTGAACTTTGGTTTATGAAAACATGCCAAATAATCTTTCTGGAAAATTGGTCCCTGAAGAAGTTCACATATTGGTGACACCCATTTTCCTTAGACAATGGCAGAGATAAAAGTTCTGTAACTCCTCACCTCATGTCCATCATACGCTTTAACATGCTTTTGAATTATATCTGTGTAAGAAATTTTCCATTTTGTCAATACTCAAGAATAATTTCCAGGGTGACATAACTGAATTTAAAAAAAATGAATGGACAAACATACAAAGGTATCAATCACTTACAATGTATATGTTGCAGTACGTAAATATTTGTGTCTTTAATCATATTTTATATATTTTTCATAAGACAAATTAGAAATTAGCATAATTTTAGATATGTGATATTGAAATATTCATTCATTTACTTTTATTGATTCATTATTTATTTTTGTGTATGTTTTCCATTCACAAACCTGACTCACAATGAGAATTGTTAAAATTGGCAAGGTTTTGATCTGTTTGGTTGATATAAGGGCTTTACTTTAGACACAAGTAAGCACTTAGCATTGTGCCTTAACTAAGTAAATATCAAGATTTGTGCAAACAACCACACAACATTGATTAAGAGTCTATGAGTGGTGGTGCAATCTTCAAATATATTTGAGGTTTCATTGACAGGAAGAGAATGCATACATCTCTGTTAATATTTATATGTCATCAAGTACCCTATTAACCACTATTAAAACTAAATATATTTGTTGTTAGTTTTTACTGATATCAAAAATTAATAAAAAACTTATCTGTAAGGAAGTTTTCTCTTTTCATTATATATAATAGGTAAGAAATTAGGATTAGAAAAGTAGTCATATACAGGACACAAACTCTTACTCATGTTCCTTTGAGCAAAGCGGCCCGGAAAACCACAGAGGCAGCATTCATTTAAACTCAGTTTTGACAAGTGATTTGACCTTTCTAGCTTCTTCCTTTACAGGCATGTGTGTCTGTAGTACCTAAAGACAAATATTCAACACTAATTAAGGTGCTATTAAAGGAAATAATTTATATTAGTACTATGGAAAATAAAAACATGAATTACACCACCTTTTATGGTATCCTGGTCAAATATGAATTTTTTACCTCTATCTACCTTCAATACTTGTTTATCCTCACACTGTAAAAGGAATATCAATATTGAGCTAACAAAAATAAAAAAAAAACATACCAGAATATAGATTTAAAGGAAACGTCCTTTTAAGGTTAATTCATCAAAGTATCACCTTTCATTTCTTTTCAGTTTTAGGTTCCTTCACAACGAACACCTGGAATCACACAAAAGAGTCAGACTTCATCCTCATGGGACTGACAGATTCCAAAGAGATACAACTAGTCCTTACTGTGCTGTTTGTCCTGATTTACCTGGTCACTGTGCTGGGGAACACAGGCATGATGCTGATCATTCGTCTAGATGCTCAGCTTCACACTCCAATGTACTTCTTCCTAAGTCATTTGTCATTCCTTGACCTCAGTTACTCAACTGTCATCACACCTAAAACTTTACAGAATCTGCTGACTTCCANCAAAATCATTTCCTTTANTGGTTGTTTCACTCAGATGTATGCTTTTGTCCTCTTGGCAGCTGCTGAATGTTTTCTTCTTGCTTCAATGGCCTATGATAGATATGTGGCTATTTGNAACCCCTTACAATACCCAGTTATCANGTCCACAAGATTCTGTAGTGCCCTTCTCACTGGTTCCTATATGATTGGAACTATGGACTCCACTGTTAATATAGTGTGTATGAACACCTTATATTTCTGCAGANCCAAGGTAATTCATCACTTTTTTTGTGACACATCCCCAATTTTAGCACTGTCTTGTAGTGATACACATAACATTCAAATCATTATATTCATCTTTGCTGGTTCCACTCTAGTGGTGTCTCTTATCACAATANCTGCATCCTATGTNTCTATTCTCTCTACTATTTTGAAAATNAATTCNACTTCAGGAAAGCANAAANCCTTCTCCACTTGTGCTTCTCATCTCCTAGGAGTCACTGTCTTTTATGGTACTTTGATTTTTACTTACTTGAAACCAAGTAATTCCTACTCCTTGGGAAAGGATCAAGTGGCTTCTGTTTTCTACACCATTGTGATCCCCATGCTGAACCCACTCATTTATAGTCTCAGAAACAAAGAAGTGAAAAATGCTATCCATAGAGTTATCAGAAAGCAGAAAGGCTCAAGACTTAAAATCAGAGTGGCACTCTGATTAGGTTATTAGTGATTAGGTTATTGTTTACTTTCATATATATACATATATGTATATATGTGTATATATGAATATATTGAAATATATATGAATATATATTGAAATATATATGAATAAATTGAAAATATATGAATATATACACATACACATGCATATATATGTATGTATACATATGCATATATATATATATATCCTTTTCTTTTTCTCTCTAAATGCACCATGATTTCTATCTCTCTAAATGCAACATGATTTCTATCTCTGTGAAGCTTCTCTTACACAAATGCTACCTTGGCCATCTATAGGAATGTTTTCTAAAATTTCTTATTTTCGGAAATCAGGAAACATATTAGTGATGGTTTAAATAAGTATATGTTACTTAAAGCATGAAGAGATAACTTTGACACAATATCAATAACTTCAGAATCATTATTTTACAGTGTATGAATTAATAAGATAGCTATAAAATGATTAATGATTCTCTGACTGTTTAAGCCTCATTTTCCTAGATTCATAATATAAATAGTAACTATAGGAGCATGTGATGTGACAATTAATTAAATATATTCCAATTAGTCATAGGAAATGCATTGCTATTTATTATAATTAAGATTTAATTTTTTTATAATTTATATTCATTATGTCTTTTCTTTAAGAATACCTACTATGTTTTGCAAATACATTTAGTTAGCTCAGGAAAATATGAGAAAAGTTATAGACTGTAATACTCAAATATGACTTTGTAATATACATTTTATTAGTAAATTGTCATGTGTTGTTTGTGATCACTGAAGTTGACTTTGTAAGTTGTATTGCCCTATCTCATTTCAGAGTCACAGATGTTTGTTTCAAAATATCTGCCAAACCCTCAAAAGAGAGTCTTGTTCTCATAACACTGTAATAGGGATGTGAGAGAATAGGAATGTGCCTTCGGAATGAATAGAACTATATCCATTGCCAAAAGACATTACTGCTGTTTAAACTATGAAATAAAGTGCTTGCCACTAGAAAAAGGGGACTGAAGGCTGCTCCATGAAAAGAGAGATCAACTGGGAACATAGGATGACTGGCATAGTCTGTTACTAAATAAACACACTCACTTCAAACAAAAATTAATTTCTATCTTAGAATGTTCTCTGGAACGTACAGCAAACTTTGGAATAAACTATTAAAGGGACTTATGTTAACCAAAGTATTATCTCCTAGTTTTTGTGACAATTTGGAAACAAAGATTTTTAAAGGAATAGAAACATTGTAACAATTATAACTAACATTGTGCAAGCTGTACTGAATTAATAATTGTGGAAACATGTCTTTTTGTTTGTTTGTTTGTTTTGTTTTGTTTTTTTGAGACAGGATTTCTCTGTATAGCCCTGGCTGTCCTGTTGAAACAAAATTATGTCATTCCCTTTATACTTCCTTTGATACATTTTACATTCATTAAAAACCCTCAAATTGCCACTGCTTTCTGTAAGATGAATGTTTTCTAAGTGTATGAGAAAAAAAATCAGGTTTCTATTCTTATGTTGTTACTATATTAATACATTGCAAATGTACCTTTTACATAATAATTCACTGTATATTTGAAAAATATTTAATTCTGAGGCATATACAGTACCTTAGTGTATTTTGATGGTTTAAAATTAAATTCTCATTTAAAAACTTGACATGCTTTTTACTTTTATGTTTTACAAAAGAAGCATATGAAATCAAAAAGTTGACAAAAAATATTTTCTTGTGCATCTCAATTTTTTTATAATAAAATTGATTTTATTTTAAAAATTTTACATATATGTTCTGTTTCTATAGTTTGAATTGGCTTCCTTCTTTTTTGATGTTTATAGAATATGATTTTAATATTTTCAACTAATAATATTCATCAAACAGAATAATTATTTTTAGATATGTTTTGTTCTTATGTCTCCCTTTTCATTTTTTTTTCATGTTCTTCCTTTTTTATTAAATTAATTTACTTTTTACACTCCATATTCCATTCCCTGTCCCCCATCCACCCTCCCAATGCTCTACATTCCATACCTACTCTCCACCCCCCATGTCACCTGGATGCCCCCACCCACCACCCCACCTGACCTCTAAACTCCCTGGGGCCTCCAGTCTCTGGATGAATAGGTGCATCATTTCTGAATGAACACAGACCTGAAAGTCCTCTACTGTATGTGTGTTGGCAGCCTAATATAAGCTGGTTTAAGGTACCTGGTTGGTGATCCAGTGTTTGAGAGATCTCAGTGTCCAGATTAATTGAGACTGCAGGTCCTCCTACAGGACCACCCTTTTTCCTCAACTTCTTTCAGCCTTCCCTAACTCAACAACAGGGCACAGCTACTTCTGTCCATTGATTGGGTGCAAATATCTGCATTTGATTCTTTCAGCTGCTTGTTGGGTCTTTCAGAGGGCAGTCATGATAGATACCTTTTTGTGAGCATTCCATAGCCTCAGTAATAGTGTCAGGCCTTGGTACCTCCCCTTGAGCTCGATCCCACTTTGGGCCTGTCACTTGACTATCTTTTCCTCAGGCTCCTCTCCATTTCCATCCCTGTAATTCTTTCAGACAAAAACAATTATGGGTCAGAGTTGTGCCTATGGGATGGCAACCCCATCCATCACTTGATGCCCTGTCTTCCTGCTGGAGGTCAGCTCTGTCTTCCTACTGTCAGGCATTATATCTAAGCTCCCTCCCTTTGATTCCTGAGGTTCTCTTACCTCACAGGTCTATCCTGTATTCTGAAGGGTACTGCCACCCTTCTCTTTCCTGAGGTTGCCTGTTTCCATTCTTTCTGCTGGCCCTCAGGGCTTCAGTCCTTTTCCCTCTACCAATACCAGATCAGGTTCCCCTCTCCCCCACACTCACCCACCCCCTGTCCACTTTCCCTCCCTCCCTGGTTCCTCCCTCCCCAATTGTGATTGCTTTCTTCTCTCTCCCAAGTGGGACTGAGGTGTCCTCACTTGGGTACTTCAGCTAGTTGAACTTTTTGATTTCTGTGGACTGTATCTTAGGTGATCTGTATTCTATACTTTTCTGTTGTTGTTGTTAATACCCACTTATTAGTGAGTATATACCATGCACATCCTTTTTTGTCTGAGTTACCTCACTCTGGATGATATATTCTAGTTCCATTCATTTTCCTGCAAAAGTCAGGTGTCCTCATTCTTAATAGCTGAGTAGCATTTCCTTGAGTAATTAAACCACATTTTCTGTATCCATTAATCTGTTGTGGGACATCTGGTGTGATTCCAGCTTCTGCCTATCACAAAGAAGGCTGCAATGAACATATTGGAATGATGGGGCATATTTTGGGTATATTCCCAAGAGTGGTATAGCTCAAGTTCAGGTTGATCTATTTCCAATTTTCTGAGTAATCTCCAGATTGATGTCCAGAGTGGTTTTACCATTTTGCAATCCCAACAGCAATAGAGGAAGGAGTGTTCCTCTTTCTCCATATTCTCTGCAACATGTGTTGTCATCTGAGGTTTTGATCTTAGCCATTCTAATTGGTGTAAGGTGAAATCTCAGGATCAGTTTGATTTGCATTTCTCAGATCACTAAGGACTTTGAACATTTCCTTATTATTTTTGTTTGTTTGTTTGTTTTTGGTTTTTTTTGTTTTTGTTTTTCAAGACAGGGTTTCTCTGTATAGGCCTGTCTGTCCTGGAATTCACTTTGTAGACCAGGCTGGCCTCAAACTCAGAAATCTGCCTGGCTCTGCCTCCTGAGTGCTGGGATTAAAGGCGTGTGGCACCACGCCTTGCTATGACTTTGAATATTTCTTTACGTGTTTCTCAGTCATCCTCGATTCCTCAGTTGTGAATTCTCTGTTAAGTAGTTCTATACACCATTTTTGATTGGGTTGTTTGGTTTTTTAGTGATTAATTTCTTGAGTTCTTTATATATTTTGAGTATTAGCCCTCTATTGGATGTGGGTTAGTGAAGTTTTTTCCAAGTCTGTAGGTTGCTCATTTGTCTTATTGACTATATCCTTTGCCTTACAAAAGCTTTCCAGTTTCATGAGGTCTGATTTATCAATTCTTGATCTTAGAGCATGAGCCATTGGAGCTCTATTTAAGAAATTTCCCCCTGTGCCAATGAGTTCAAGGCTCTTTTTTTTTTTTAAATTATTATTAGATTTTTTTTTCATTTACATTTCAAATATTTCAAATGCCATCCCCAAAGTTCCCTCTAACCTTCCCCTGCCCTGCTCCCCAACCCACCTACTCCTGCTTCCTGAACCTGGCATTCCCTTGTATTGGGCATATAATCTTCACAAGAGCAAGGGCCTCTCCTCCCATTGATGGCCTAAGTAGGCCATCCTCTGCTACATATGCAACTAGAGACACAAGCTCTGGGGGGTACTGGTTATTTCATATTTTTGTTCCTCCTATAGGGTTGCACACACCTTTAGCTCATAGGTACTTTCTCTAGCTTCTTCATTGGGAGCCCTGTGTTCCATCCAATAGATGACTTTGAGCATTCACTTCTGTATTTGCCAGGCACTGGCATAGCCTCAAAAGAAACAGCTATGTCAGGGTCCTTTTAGCAAAATCTTCTGGCATATGCAATAGTGTGTTGGTTTGGTGGTTGTTTATTGGACGTATCCATGGATGGGGTAGTCTCTTGATGGTCCTTATCCACTTTCTCTTCTATTAGATTCAGTGTATTTGACTTTATGTTCAGGTTCTTGATCCATTTGGACTTTATACAAGGTGACAAATATCGGTCTATTTTCATTCATAAAGACAGTCAGTTAGACCAGCACCATTTATAAAAGATGCTTTCTTTTTTCCATTGTATATTTTTGGCATCTTTGTCAAAGATTAAGAGACTGTAAGTGTGTGGTTTTATTTCTGGGTCTTCAATTCTATTCCATTGATCAATGTGTCTGTCTCTGTACCAACACCGTGCAGTTTTTATTACTGTTCCTTTGTAGTAAATCTTGAGTTCAGGGATGGTGATTCCCCCAGATGTTCTTTTATTGTTAAGAATTGTTTTCCCTACCCTGTTTTGTTTTGTTTTGTTTTGTTTGTTTGTTTTTTTGTTTTTCCATATGAATTTGAGAATTGATTTGTCATGTGTTTGAAGAATTGTGTTGGGATTTTAATGGGGATTGCACTGAATCTATAGATTAACTTTGATAGGATGGCCATTTTTACTATGTTAATTCTGCCAATCCATGAGCGTGGGAGATCTCTCCAGTTTCTGAGATCTTCATCAATTTCTTTTTTGAAATACTTGTAGTTATTGTCATACAGTTCTTTCACTTGTTTGGTTACAGTTACCTCAGGATATTTTATAGTATTTGTGACTATTGTGAAGGGAGTTGTTGCCCTACTTTCTTTCTCAGCCTGTTTCTCCTTTGTATAAAGGAAGGCTACTGATTTATTTGAGTTTATTTTATATCTGGCCACTTTGCTGAAGTAGTTTATCAGCTGGAGAAGTTTTCTGGTAGAATATTTGGGGTCATCTATGTATACTATCATATCATTTGCAAATACTAATACCTTTATTTCTTCTTTACCAACTTGTATGCCCTAATCTCTTTTTTCTGTCTTACTAGCACTAGAAGTAAGTTTTTACTGTTCTAGCTAGCAATTCTAGAATATTGAATAGATAGGGAAAGAGTGGGCATCCTTGTGTTGTCCCCGATTTCAGTGAGATTGCTTCAAGTATGTCTCTATTTAATTTGATATTGGCTGTTGGTTTGCTATAAATTGCTTTTATTATGCTTATGTATAGGTCTTGAATTCCTGTTCTCCCCAATACTTTTAACATGAAGTGCTGGTGTATTTTGTCAAATGCTTTTTCTGCATCTAAGAAGATGATTAATTAAGTGATTTTTTCTTTGCATTTATTTATATAGTGGATTACATTAGTGGATTTTTGTATATTAAACCAGTCTTGCATCCCTGGAATGAAGCCTACTTGATCATGGTGAATGATGGTTTTGATGTTTTCTTGGATTCTGTTTGCAAGAATTTAATTGTATATTTTTGCATCGATATTCATCAGCAAGATTAGTCTGTAGTTCTCTTTTTTGTTGGGTTCTTGTGTAGTTTAGGTGTCAGAGTGATTGTGGCTTCATAGAAGGAGTTGGATAGTGTTCATTCTGTTTCTATTTTATGGAATAATTTGAGGAAAATTGGTATCAGTTCTTCTTTAAAGATCTGGTAGAAGTCTTCAATAAATCAATCTGGCTTTGGGCTCTTTTTGGTTTGGAGGCTTTTAAGGACTTCTTCTATTTCCTTGTGTGATATAGGCCTGTTTACGAAGTTTACCTGCTCTTGATTTAACTTTGGTATGTGGCATCTGTCTAGAAAACTATCCATTTCATCAAGATTTTCCAATTTTGTTGAGTATAGGCTTTTATAGTAGGATCTGGTTATTATTATTTATTTTTTGATTTTTCTCTGTCTCTGGTCTTCTGCCTCCCTTTTCATTTATGATTTTGTTAATGTAGATACTGCCTCTTGGCCTTTTAGTTAGTTTGGTAGGGGTTTATCTATCTTGTTGATTCTCTCAAAGAACCAGCTTTTGGTATCGGTTTCTTTGTTTCTGTTTGGTTGATTTAGGCCCTGAGTTACCTACTTATAAGTTAATACATACTATGAGCCCTCTTTTTGAGTCTGGGATATTATGGGACTGTGAAAGGTATTGTTATCCCTGGTTGAACAAAGACTAGAAGCTCTGGAGAACCTGAAGGGACAGTAGGAACTTACGCTTCTTTCAGGAATCAGGCCCCTGACACTAGCCTTAGCTGTCCATAGATTTGTCACATAAGGGCAATGCCTCAAGCCCCTTCACATGTAAAGTATGTGACCTGTCACAGGCTCAAGACAGATCTCCATTTTAATGAGGTCCCAAAGTCATGGAGGGATTAGCCAATCAGCTTTCCTTCCCAGAAATTCCTCCCTGCCAAAAGTATTTTAATCTCACATCCACCCTGAGAAGTAAGGTGTGGTTTTACACATCTACTATGACAATAAACACCTTAAAACCATGGACAGCCTCTTTTCATCAGGACCTGCTGTGAGGAGCCATGGAGAAGGCCTTCACCTATACAGCCACCATGTAGTATTCCTTAGAAGATCTCACTGCACTCCCAGCCACCTGGCTCAAGGCTGCTGCTGCCAATCAAGCCAAGACCTCTCTTCAGAGACCAGCTGGAGCTCCCCTGGCCCCCACTTCAGATCCCAAGCTAGATCTATCCTGCAGGACCGCCCCACCTGAGGATCTAACCTGTTTGCCTACACCAATTCCAACACTGTTGCCATTGCCAAGAGGCACTTACTGACAAGAATCTGCTGTGACTGCTCCTTGGGAGGTTCAGCCAGCAACTGACCAAGGCAGATTTGGATTCTTGGAGCCAACCACCAGACTGAGCTCAGCATCCCTGGAAGGGTAGCTGGTAGGAGGCCTGGAGAAGTTGAGAGGGCATAGGAAGAGCATCAGCTGGACAGACTTCCCAGTGCTCCCACAGACTACACCACCAACCAAGGAGTGTACAGGGAGGGATCCATGGCTCCAGATACATCTGTATCTAAGGACAGCCTTGTCTGACATAAATGGGAGGAGAGACCATTGGTCCTATGGAGGTTTGATGCCCCAGTGTAGGGGATGTTGGAGGTGTGGGGCAGGAAAGGGAGGGTGGGTGGGAGAGCACCCTCATACAGCTAAAGGACAGGCAGGGGAAAGAGGTTATGTGATGGGGTGCTTGTAGAGGGGAAACCAGGAAATGGGATTTTTTTTTTTTTTTTTTTTTGAGACAGAGTTTCTCTGTGTAGCCCTGGCTGTCCTGGAACTCACTTTGTAGAACAGGCTGACCTCAAACTCAGAAATCTGCCTGGCTCTGCCTCATGAGTTCTAGGATTAAAGCGTGTGCCACCATGTCCTGCTCGGGATACCATTTATGAAAAAAGAAAGTAACAGCTATCTATAGTATGTTCATTCTATTAGTTTGTAAATACGTTATCTAAATTTTATTGTATCTGAACAATTATCTAAAAGTTATCATATATATTGCAATGAAACAACTTTTAACAGATATAAAAATATAAAAGAACCGATTGTTTCTTTACAGACCATACAAAACAGAAAGCTAAATCAGCCAAAGAAACTAAAGAAAATATATAAAAGTGTGGTGATTGAGCAAAACACTTTATGACTGGACAATGGAATAAATAGGTAATAGTACAAAAATTCCTAGAATAAATGAAAATAAAGATATAGCTTAGCAGGATTTTTAATACAGTTCCAAGAACAAATGTTATAGCTATAAATGTTTATTTTTATAAAAATAGATCTGTCTTACTCTCAATTCTCCTGATAAAAGTCTTTCCTTAAAGCAGTAACTTATTAAAATGCTGAGAATAAGTGAGTTTTCAGGCCTCTGACATAAATGGAATTTCTATAATATCTCCTCCAAGGTTCAGGGTAAGTTTTGAATAAGGATGGAGCATGTAAGGGCAAGAAAATGGGAAGGAGTCCTATGAAAATTGGAACAGGACATGGCTATTGCACTGATAAACTCACTTCAACTGTGACTATCTTCAGAAGAGTAGGCCCATCAATATCTCATCACAGAGGTTGGGAAGTGTCCTTAAGACACCATCCTTCACTGAGGATCTAAAGAAAATTTATATTTGATTGAGCTACAGAAATCATATTTCTCATTAGTAGTAATCTTCAAGAAATTGAGGTTTTCAAGTAAATAAGCCCCAGCCATTCTCATGAATGTAATTCTAATTGAATATGCTGGATCACAACAAAATAAATCAGATATATATGCAAACAGGAGATGGATATGCTAATAACAAAAGCTTCTTAGTGAGAACAGAGAGCGTAATAAAGAATAATACAATCGACGTACATTGTGTGTATATAATAAACATGTAAAAGAATAATTTAAAAAGTAATAATGATATATGCATATTAAATGAACAATTACCATATTATTCAGCAATACAATCCCAAATATACACTAGTGAAAATCACAGGCACTGTCCATAAGAAATAGCTAAACGATTTTTGATAACGAAGCTAAAACCATCCAGTAGAAAAAAGACAGCATTTTCAACAAATGGTGCTGTCACAACTGGCGGTTATCATGTANAAGAATGAGAATTTATCCATTCTTATCTCCTTGTACAAAGCTCAAGTCTAAGTGGATAAAAGGCCTCCACATAAAACCAGAGACACTGAAATTGATAGAGAAAGTGGGGAAAAACCTCGAAGATATGGCAACAGGGAAAAAAATTTCTCAACAGAACACCCATGGCTTGTGCTGTGAAATCAAGAATGGACAAATGGGACCGCATAAAATTGCAAAGCTTCTGTAAG
>NC_034592.1:72004514-72009317 GCF_900095145.1 Mus pahari | reverse complement strand
GGGGAAGGCCAGGGCCAAGAAGTGGGAGCGGTGGGTAGGGGAACAGAGGTGGGAGGAGGGGTATGGGAAACTTTCGGGATAGCATTTGAAATGTAAATAAAGAAAATAATAATAATAAAAAAAATCGGGTACAGAGTTAAACAAAGAATTCTCAACTGAGGAATACCAAATGGCTGAGAAACACCTGAAAAAATGTTCAACATCCTTAGTCACCAGATAAAGGTAAATCAAAACAACCCTGAGACTCCATCTCACACCAGTCAGAATGGCTACGATTAAAAATTCAGATGACAGCAGATGCTGGTGAGGGTGCTGATGGGATTGCAAGCTTGTACAACCACTCTGGAAATCAGTCTGGTGGTGAGTTTGTAGCATCCATACTTTGGCCTTTCTTCTTGTTAAGCCTCATATAGTCTTTCAGTTGTATCATGGGTATTTTGAGCTTTGAGGCTAATATTCACTTATCAGCATGTATGTTCTTTTGGACCTGGGTTACCTCACTCAGGTTTTTTTTCTAATTCCATCTATTTGCATACAAAATTCAGGAAGTCGTCATTTTTAATAGTTGAGCAGTATTCTATTGTGTAAATATACCACATTTTCTGTATCCATTCTTTCATTGAGGGACATCTGGGTTGTTTACAGCTCCTGGCTATTATAAATAAGGCTGCTGGAAACATAGTTGAACATGTATCCTTGTTATATATTGGAACATATTTTGACTATATTCTCAGGAGTGCTATAGCTGGGTTTTGCAGGTAGAGCTATTCCCAATTTTCTGAATATTTTGCCAGATTGATTAGCAAATTTCTTGTACCAGCTTTCAATCCCACAATCAATGAAGGAGTATTCCTCTTTATCCACATCCTTGCTAGCATCTCCTATTGCCTGAGTTTTTTTTATCTTAGCCATTCTTATTGGTTTGATGTGGAAGATAATGATTGATTTGACTTGCATTTCTCTGATGACTAAGGAAGTTAAACATTTCTTTAGGTGCTTCTCTGTCATTACAGATTCCTCAATAGTTCTTTCATAGAATTTTCGATGCTGCTTATGTGTACTGTCATATCATCTGCAGTGATACCTTGACTACTTCCTTTCCAATTTGTATCCCTTTGACTTACTTTTGTTGTCTAATTGCTCTAGTTAGAGCTTCAACTCCTATATTGAATTAATACAAAGAGAGTGGGCAGCCTTGTCTTGTCTGATTTTAGTGGCATTGCATCACATTTCTCTCCATTTAATTTGATCTTCGCTGTTGGATGGCTGTATATTGTTCTTAATATGTTTAGTTATATGCCTTGACTTCCTGATCTTTCCAAGCCTTTTAACATGAAAGTGTGTTGTATTTTCTTGAAGGCTTTTTCAGTATCTAATGAGATTACCATGTGATTTGTTTTCTGAGTTTGTTTATATAGTGGGTTATGTTGAAAGATTTTTGTTTGTTGAACCATTCCTGAAATCTCGACTTGAAGATACTTGATGGTGAATGTTCGTTTTGATGTTTACTTGCATTCTGGTTGCAAGAATTTTATTGAGTATTTTTGTAATGATATTCATAAGTTAAATTGGTTTGAAGTTCTCCTTCTTTGTTGGGTCTTTGTATGTCTTAGGTATCAAAATGACTGTGGTTTCATAGAGTGAATTAGGTAGTATCCCTCTGTTTCTATTTTGTGGAATAGTTTGACAACTATTGGTATTAGGTATTCTTTGAAGATCTGCACTAAATCCAACTAATCTTGGGCTTTTTGGGTGGGGGGAGACTTTTGATGAGTTCTTTCATTTCCTTAAGGGTTATGGGACAGTTTTTCCAGTTTATCTGGAACTGATTTAGCTTTTGTACCTGGTAGATACCAGGTACAAAAATTGTCTACACAATTATCCATTTCATTTTGATGTTCCTGTTTGGTTGAGTATAGGCTTTTGTAGTAGGATCTGATGATTTTTTAAAATTTCCTCAGTATCTGCTGTTGTTCTGATTTTGTTAATTTGGATACTTTTTTCATGCCCTTGAGCTAGATTGGATGAGGGTTTATCTATCTTGTAGATTTTCTCAAAGAACTAGATCTTAGTTTTGTTGATTCTTTGAATAGTTCTCTTTGTTTCTAATTGGTTGATTTCTGATAAGAGTTTGATTATTTACTGTTGTCTATTGTTATTGGATGCATTTGCTTCTTTTTCTTCTAGAGCTTTTAGATGTGTTCTTAAGTTTTTAGTTTTGGATCTCTCCAATATCTTTATGAGGGTAATCAGTGATTTGAATTTTCCTCTTAGCATGGCTTTCATTGTGTATCATAAGTTTGCTTATGATATTCCTAATTATTTGTTAAATTCTAGAAAGTCTTTAATTTATTTTTTTTCTTTCAGTGTGACATTTCCTTTATTGCAATATAGAGTAATGAAAATCTCCAAAGAACTGGAAAAACGTGTAAATGTTCTCACTGCTCCCTCCGTAGTATATCAGAATTGTTTTTAAAAGGTGAAACCTTTGCCACAATTTAAAAGCAAGAACAAGTTTAAAACCTTAAACTATTGTCACAATTTGAAAGCTGCAAACAGAGTATGTAAATGATAACCAAGAATGCAAATCTGTGGATTTTTCCTCTTTTATTTTTTTTAATTTGCAACTTTTTCATTGTGTATCTCATTCACTCACATCTCAAAAGCCATCCCCTTTTCTGATTTGCCCCCAAGAAACCCTCTATCCCATCCCCCTCCCCCTGCCTCTTTTACAGTATGCCCATATCCACTCACCCAACTACTCCTGCCTCCCTGCCCTTACATCCCCCCACACTGGAGCATCAAGCTTTCACAGGACCAAAGACCTCCTCTCCCATTGATGACCAACCAGGCCATCCTATGCTATGCATACAGCTAGTGTCATGGGTCCCTCCATGCACAATCCATGGTAGGTGGTTTAGACCCTAGGAGCTCTGGTTGGTTGACATTGCTGTTCTTCCCATGGGGCTGCAAACCCCCTCAGTTCCCTCAGTCCTCTAACTCCTCTATTGGGGACCCCATGATCAGTTCAATGGTTGGCTGCAATTATCTCCCTCTGTATATGTCAGTCTCTGGCAAAGCCTTTCAGGAGACAACTATATCAGGCTCCTGTCAACATGTATTTGGTATCCACAATAGTGTCTGTGTTTGGTGACTGTATATGGGATGGATACCGAGGTAGAGCAGTCTCTGGGTTTCCTTTTCTTCAGTTTCTGCTCCATGCTTTGTCTCTATATTTGCTCCCATGAATATTTTGTTCTCCCTTCTAAGAAGGATTAAAGTACTCACATTTGGATCTCCCTTCTTGTGATTCAAGTGGTCTATGAATTGTATCTTTAATTTCTTTCTTCATTTCTTCCATAATAAAGTTATCTTTCCTTTTCTTCAGTTTCTGCTCCATGCTTTGTCTCTATATTTGCTCCCATGAATATTTTGTTCTCCCTTCTAAGAAGGATTAAAGCACCTCCCCCTTCTTGTGATTCAAGTGGTCTGTGAATTGTATCTTTAATTTCTTTCTTCATTTCTTCCATAATAAAGTTATCTTTGAGTAGAGAATTATTCAATTTCCATTGGTATGTGGGTTTTCTTTTGATTTTCTTGTTATGAAAATCAACCGTAATCCATGATAGTCCAATAGAAAGCATGGGATTATTTCAATCTTCTTTGGTATGTTGAGGCTTATTTTTTGAAAATTACATGATCAATTTTGGAGAAAGTACAATAAGGTGCTGAGAATAAAGTATATTCTTTTGTTTTAGGGTGAAATGTTCTGTAGATAAGTTAGTTACACTGTGGCTAACCATTGTTGCGGGTGGGGTGGTCATGTCTCCCAGTATTATTGCGTGAGGTCCAATGTGTATTTGAGCTTTAATTTAGTAAAGTTTCTTTTACAAATTTGAGTGCCCTTGCATTTGGGGCATAGATGGTCAGAACTGAGAGTTCATCTTGGTGGACGTTTCTTTTGATGAATAAGAAGTGGTTTTCCCCATCTCTTTCGAAAACTTTTGGTAGAAACTCTTTTTAATTGGATATTACAATGTCTACTTCACCTTGTTTCTTGGGACCCTTTACTTGGAAAACTTATTCCAGTCTTTTAGTTTGAGGAAGTGTCTGTTTTTATCACTGATGTGTATTTCCTGCATGCAAGGAAATGTTGGGTCTGATTTATGTATCCAGTCTGCTAACCTATGTCTTTTTATTGGTGAATTGAATTCATTGACGTTGAGAGATATTAAATACCAATTATTATTGATTTTTTTAATTTTTATTGTTTGTGGTGTTATATTGTTTGTGTGGTTCTCCTCTTTTGGGTTTGTTTTGCAATGTTGAATGTTTAGATTTATTGGTTTTTCATGGTTTATGTTGTAGTTTTCCTTCTCTTACCCTCAGTAGGGCTGGATTAATGAAAAGATAGCGTATAAAGTTGGCTTTGTCACAAAATATCTTGGTGTCTCCATCAATGGTGATTGAGAGTTTTGCTAGAAAGAGTAGCTTGCACTAGTATTTGTGTTCTCTTAGGGTCTGAATAACATCTTTCCAAGATCTTCTGTATTTTAGAGTCTCTGTTGAAAAGTCTGGAGTAATTCTATCTTTTTATGTTACTTGGCATTTCCCCCTTACCTTTTCAATATTCTTTCCTTGTTCTATGAATTTAGTGTTTTGATTATTATGTTTCCAAAGGAATTTCTTTTCTAGTCGAATCTATTTGGTATTGTGTAGGCTTCTTGTATGGTTATGACCATCTATTTCTTTAGGATAGGGAAGTTTTCTTCTATGGTTTTGTAGAGGATATTTCCTGACCCT
>NC_034592.1:72000981-72004099 GCF_900095145.1 Mus pahari | reverse complement strand
AATAATAATAATAATAATAATAAAAAAAAAGATCCTGTTAGATATTGATGTGATGGGATTTTAGGTTGGAGTCTTGCTTTTCAGGTGTATCCAGGGTTTGCTGTAGTGAGAGAACTATGTTCTGATGGAGCCATACAGCATTGTTTTCCCTTGAATATATGTTTATGCTTGCCTATTGCCATCTGTTTATCTCCAGTGTTAAGTGGCATTGCTGTCTGTGAATAAATACTCTTCCTCCTGTGGCCCTGGTTGTGAAGGAACTCCTCGGAGACAAGCTCTCTCTGCCTGTGGGAGAGGGTGTATACCACTAGCTCTGCCAAGGGCCAAATTGTGGACTGGAGGGAAGATATGTTTCTGCTGGGCAGGGCAGATTAGGTCCACCTCTTCTGGGTCCCATAGGGGTCCCATCAAGTATTGGGGCAGGATTCTATGTCTCTTCTATGAGCCTGGTTGTGTCAGAGCACCTGGAAGTCAAGTTGTCTCAATGAGGGAAGGGTCTGGAACTCTGCCCTTGCCCTGGGCCATCCACTGTAGGTATTGTAGTGGTTACTAATTTTAAGTTTTGTGTCTCATCTGTCATGTTTAAGGAACTGAAAAATAAAATATAAAATAAAAATAAAACAGATTATAAGTAAAGTGTGAAACATAACCAAGCTGATATTTTTGTGTAGTTTATTGTTTATAATGCATGCCTCTTATTATTATAGAATTATTATTCTCAAGTTAAATTATATCTCACTGAAAACTTTATAAGTGCAATATTGAGAATATAACTGATAAACGCAAACACCTGTTAACATCTCCACTCTTCTGAACTAATAAAAATGAGTGTACATACAACTCTACAATGCAATTATGTCATTAGAAGGAAAGATTTGGTCATTCTATTCACTGTGGGGCTTAGAAAAGGAAATCTCTGGCTCAATTGTCCCTGGAACTTTGGTTCTCAATAGCATGCCAGTCTTTCTTAGAAATTAGTCTCTAATGATGACCACAGGTTTGATTATGCTCATAACCGTTATGTAAATTTGTCTAGAATTATTAGGTAAAAAAGACATAGACTATTCTACTCGGATTTATAGAAGTTACTAGAACTCATTTAACTAATAGATACTGTGGGAGCTTGTACTCTAACAAGATCTGAATAAAACCTTATGCTGACTTGCTTTATCTTCCCATTTTAAGTAAATGAATACACAGATTTTTGGAAAAAGCAAGAAAATCCATACTTTAGAAACATTCAGATACTTAAACCTATGTCCTCTTTTACTTTTGAAAAAAAAATCAGTTGTCAAAATTTTAGGTCTATGATATTAAAAGGTTTATGATTTTTGTTTCCTAAAAAAAAGAAAAGAAAAAAGAAAAAAATTAGCTCACAGTAAGTGTTGTGAAGGTAGGTCTCAGAGGAGTTAAAAATAACACAAGGTATTTACTCTAAGACTGTTTATACACACTGAGTTTGTAGCTTTGTCAAGAACTGTCAGGATTTCGGACAAAAAGGTGTTAATGACATGAGATTCTAAAAGTCATTGTCATATTTTAAAAGTAAATTTTAGAAGAAATTTGACTTTAAATTGTTGGGGCATGAGAATAACTTTGCATCATAAATTGGCATAGTTTTTACAGGAGCCAATGAAACTTATGTTAAAAATGAGATTTATTTGTAACTAGATATAAATCACATTTGAAGAAAAAAAGAGCAAATGTTACATTAAAATGATTTTCTAAATTTCTTTTTCAATTTATTAAATATTTTGATTAAGTTTTAAAAATGAATTATAGAGAACAATGTAGAATCACAAATATGCTCTGCAGAGAAATTATGTAAACATACAATCAAGAAGCATTTGAAATAGTAGTTTCACATTTCTCAATAGTATTTAATATTTTTGTACCTTGTTCCTTTTTGAAAATGAAATAATTCTATTGAAAATATAAAAGACCTATGATCTTTATTACATAACAATCAAGTATTGTACTTCTATTTTGGCAATAGTTTTTAGTAACAGTGTAGAAATAATATTTTTGACAGCAGAATTTAATTATGAAACTCAAGAAATATGCATAAAATATTTTATTAAGATTTACCTGATTTAAGTATCATTTTAATTTCATTTTAGGGTAGCTCACAATGGATACCTTGAATTTAACATATAAGCCTGATTTCATCCTCATGGGACAGATTCCAAGGAGGTTCAGCTGTTCCTATCTGTGCTTTTTCTCCTGATATACCTGGTCATTGTTCTGGGGAACATAGGCATGATACTGATCATGAATGCAGCTGTCCAGCTTCATACACCAATGTATTTTTTTCTCACCCACTTGTCACTCCTTGACCTCAGTTACTCAACTGTCATCACACCTAAAACTTTAGAAAATCTGCTGACTTCCACTAAGAACATTTCCTTCATGGGTTGCTTCACTGAAATGTACTTTTTTGTTCTTTTGTCAAGTATTGATTGTATACTTCTGTCTTCAATGACCTACGATCGGTATGTAGCTATCTGCAAAACTCTTCATTATTCAGTCATTATGTCCAAAAGATTCTGTAGTGCCCTCCTGACTGGGCCATATGTGTTTGGAGCTGTGGATTCCATTGTCAATATGTTATACATGGGTACACTGGATTTCTGCAAATCCAATATCATCCATGACTTTTTTGTGACACATCCCCACGTATAACCCTCTCATTCAACAACACACATGATATTAAACTCATTATATGCATTTCTGCTGGTTCAACTCTACTGCTGTCCCTCATCACAATATCTGCATCTTATATGTTTATTCTCTCTACCATTTTGAAGATTACTTCCACTTCAGGAAAGCAAAAGCCCTTCTTAACTTGTGCCTCTCATATCTTGGCAGTTACCATATTTTATGGTACCAGGATCTTCACTCATTTAAAATCAAATAAGTCTTTCTCCTTGGGAAAGGATCAAGTGGCTTCTGTGTTTTACACAATTGTGATAACCATGATTAACCCACTCATTTATAGTCTCAACAAAGAAGTAAAATGTGCTATTGATAGAATTATAAAGAGAAGAGGAATAATTCTGGACTTTTTAAAATTATTTTCTTTATTTACATTTCAAATGCTATCCCGAAAGTTTCCTAT
>NC_034592.1:71987056-72000970 GCF_900095145.1 Mus pahari | reverse complement strand
TGGGAATCTTCTCTCTCTTCTATTCCTATTATTCTTAGGCTTGATCTTGTCATTGTTTCCTGAATTTCCTGGATGTTTTAGGTTGGGAGCTTTATGGGCTGGAGGGAAGATATGTCCCTGCTGGGCAGGGCAGATAGTGTCCACCTCTGCTGTGTCCCCTGGGGGTCCCATCAATATTGGGGCAGGTTTCTGTGTCTCTTTTATGAGCCTGGTTGTGTCAGAGCACCTGGAAGTCAAGGTGTCTCTGTGTGGGAGGGGTATGGAGCTGTGCCTTTTCCCTGGGCCATTCACTGTAGGTTTTGTAGTGGTTACTAATTATAAATTTTGTGTCTCATCCGTCATGTTTAAGGAACTGAAAAATAAAATATAAAATAAAAATAAAACTAATTAAAAGTAAAGTGTAAAACATAACAAAGCTGATATTTTCTTGTATAGTTTATTGTTTATATGCATGCCTCTTATTATTATAGAATTATTCTCCTCAAGTTAAATTATGTCTCAGTGAAAACTTTATAAGTGCAATATTGAGAATATAACTGATAAACACAAATACCTGTTAACATCTCCACTCTTCTGAACTAATAAAAATGAGTGTACATACAACTCTACAATGCAATTATATCTTTAGAAGGAAAGATTTGGTTATTCTATTCACTGTGGGGCTTAGAAAAGGAAATCTCTGACTCAATTATCCCTGGAACTTTGGTTCTCAATAGCTTGCCAATCTTTCTTAGAAATTAGTCTCTAGGATGACTACAGTTTCGAATATGCTGAGCACCCTTATATAAATTTGTCTAGAATTATTAGGTTAAAAAAAAAAACATAGACTACTCTACCTTGGACTTATAGAAGTTACTAGAACTCATTTGACTAATAGCTACTGTGGGAACTTGTACTCCAAGAAGATCTGAATAAAACCTTTTGACTGACTTGCTTTATCTTCCCATTTTAAGAAAATGAATACACAGATATTTGGAAATAACAAGGAAATCCGTACTTCAGAAACACTCAGATACTTAAACCTATGTCCTCTTTTATTTTTGAAAATAAATTAAAGTTGTCAAAATTTTAGGCATATGATATTAAAAGTTCTATGATTGTTGTTTCAAAAAAATGGCCCACAGTAAGTATTGTGAAGGTAGAAGTGTTTAGAAGAGCTAAAAATAACACAAGATGTTTAAGACTGTTTATACACACTGAGTTTGCAGCTTTTTCAAGAACTGTCAGGATTTCTGACAAAAATGTGTTAATGACAGGAGATTCTAAAAGTCACTGTCATATTTTAAAAGTGAATTTTAGAAGAACTTTGACATTAAATTGTTTGGGCTTGAGATTATCTTTGCCTCATAAATTGGCATTATTTTTATAGGAGCCAATGAGACTTCTGTAAAAAATGATACTTATTTGTAACTAGATATAAATCATATTTGAAGGATAAGAAGAGCAAATGTTACATTAAAATGATTTTCTAAATTTCTTTTTCTATTTATTAAGTATTCTGATTAAATTTCAAAAGTGAATTATAGAGAACAATGCAGAATCACAAATATGCTCTGCAGTGAAATTATGTATACATATAATCAAGAAGCTTTTGAAATAGTAATTTAATATTTCTCAATAGTAATTAATATTTTTGTACCTTGTTCCTCTTTGAAAATTAAATTATTCTATTGAAAATATAAAAGATCTATGATATTTATTACATAATAAACAAGTATTGTCCTTCTATTTTGGCATTATTTTTTAGTAACAGTTTAGAAATAATATTTTTGACAACAGAAATTATCAAAATAAAGAAATATGCATAAAATATTTTATTAATATTTATTTGACTTAATTATCATTTTAATTTCATTTTAAGGTAGCTCACAATGAATATCTCGAATTTCACATATAAGCCTGATTTCATCCTCATGGGCAGATTCCAAGGAGGTTGGGCTGTTCCTATCTGTGCTTTTTCTCCTGATATACCTGGTCATTGTTCTGGGGAACATAGGCATGATACTGATCATCCATCTAGATGTCCAGGTTCATACTCCAATGTATTTTTTTTCTCACCCATTTGTCACTCCTTGACCTCAGTTACTCAACTGTCATCACACCTAAAACTTTAGAAAACCTGCTGACTTCCACTAAGAACATTTCCTTCATGGGCGGTTTCACTCAAATGTACTTTTTGTCCTTTTGGCAGCTACTGAGAGTTTCCTTCTATCTTCAATGGCCTATGATCAGTATGTAGCTATCTTCAAAACTCTTCATTATTCAGTCATTATGTCCAAAAGATTCTGTAGTGTCCTCCCGACTGGGTCATATGTGTTTGGAGCTGTAGATTCCATTGTCAATATGTTATGCATGGGTACACTGGATTTCTGCAACTCCAATGTTATCCATGACTTTTTTGTGATACATCCCCACTTATAATTCTTTCATGCAGCAACTCAGATGATATTGAACTCATTATATTCATTTTTGCTGGTTCCACTCTACTGCTGTCCCTTATCACAACATCTGTACCTTATATGTCTATTTTCTCTACCATTTTGAAGATCAGTTCCACTTCAGGAAAGCAAAAGACCTTCTCAACTTGTGCCTCTCATATCCTGGCAGTTACCATATTTTATGATACCATGATCTTCACTCATTTAAAATCAAATAAGTGTTTCTCCTTGGGAAAGGATCAAGTGTCTTCTGTGTTTTACACCATTGTGATTCCCATTCTTAACCCACTCAATTATAATCTCAGAAACAATGAAGTAAAATGTGCTATTGATAGAATTATAAAGAAAAGAGAAAAAGGTCTAGACTAGTAAGGTAACAATTATGCCAAAGGTCAATTTTCCTTTTTTTATATTATTCCCTTGTCTTCTAAGCCTTAAAAATAAGAAAACATTTGCATGTTCTTATATTTGGGGAGTTTACATTACACAGAACTTAATTGAAATTATTAGAAATGAATTTTGTATAGTCCATATAATAAAATGTCCATTTGATTATGATCAAAGTGACCACTATATCAGATAAAAATCCTCTTATAATATGAAATAACTAAACTCACTAGGTATTTAATTACTAATTCATAAGCAACAGAGAATAAGAATTCCAGAACAGGTCAGGCAGTGGTGGCACACGCCTTTAATCCCAGCACTTGGCAGGCAGAGGCAGGCGGATTTCTGAGTTTGAGGCCAGCCTGGTTTACAGAGTGAGTTCCAGGACTATACAGAGAAACCCTGTCTCGAAAAACCAACAGAAAATTCCAGAACAATGTGGTAAGTTAATATAAAAAACTATTTGAGAATATAATAAAAAACATCATTTAATATTGCTAAACTTACATGCTTGAACTATATTAATGCACATTGCTTTACATGAAACAATCATTAGCTGTACGTGAAAGCTATTGACTGATTTTTAGAAATCATTTTCACTTAAACTGAATAATAAACACTATTATCTGAAATAAATTCAGTACTTCCAAAGTTTAAATTCCAACTAAATTATTAAAATAGAATTAAGTTATAGTCAAATATTGTTTGCAACTAAAAACTGACATTTCATCCAATAGTCACACTGTAACAATTATTCACATTCTAGCACATGTTCTTCTTAGTCTAATAATGTGAATGTACACATTTGTATGACAAAGACACAAAGTTCTTGCTATTTTCTCCATACTGAAATTTAGTTTTTTTCATTCATCTAAGTGATTTATGGACTATTGGAAATCCTATGCAATTTAACATAAAAAGGTAGAATTGTTTTATTATCTCTTAGGCAATTCACATTCTCAGTGAATGTGTAATCAGTACAATATTGTCATCTTACATTGCTTCAAATATAATATATTGTAAATTTATCCAGTCAGAAATCTGCATAACCCAATGTTCTTCTGTATATATTTCTGGTGTTTTAGAAACACAATCACTTTGATAAATATCAAAAATTTACTTGCTCTTTGTACTTGTTCTGTTTAATTTTTAGTTATTTAAAATAAAATTTTAAGATAAGAGATAATCTATGAAATGCAATTTTATGGATAAAATACAGTTCTTGAGACCACAGAATAATAACAGCTTTTGATATCTATACTGTGTCTGTCATTGAATGATCCTCTCAAATTCCAAACATGAAGAAAGAAATTTCTGAGAGGGCCCTAAACTTCACTGCTGAAGAATTTGTTTCTGATAAAGTTGGGAAGGGGAGATATAATGCCATAAATTCAATACAAACTTGTAAACCTAAAAACTCAAATGTATTGACCCACTCTAGCTGTCATTAAAGATAATTGGATAGATGATAGATAGATAGATAGATAGATAGATAGATAGATAGATAGATAGATAGATGTGTGTGCATGCGCCAATGAAAATTTTTAAAAATTGAAAACTTTGAAAACTGAAAACATGTAATACAATGATTAGTAAACCTTTATTATATATAGTTAAGAGATTTTTTTGGTATAGAATTGACATGGGATATATAATTGATTACATGTCATAAATATTTCCTTATAGAGGAGTATTAGTTCCTTTATTATTATAAATTTATCTTCATAACATTCTAACTATAGTGAAAATTGTCTTGCTACTATCTAAATATTATTTGAGAAATAGTTCCAGTTTCCAAATATTTAATTTTTGTTTGTAATCTTTAGTATTGAATACTTTAAACCTTTTTTCAAGCCACTAGATATAACTTACGAATTGTATGTCATTGTTGACTATTCATGTAAAATTATATTTAATTATTTTTTTTCTAAACTGCTCTGTGTATTTTAATCTATTTGAAAATGTTCTACTTTAGTGGACAATTCTCTTACAATTGTTCATGTGCTGCAACCACCACCATTTAATTAAATCTTCTAAATATTTATATGTTCTTACACTTTATTTATCCCTTGTAAATGTTGGCCTTAGCCTATATCAGTTTCGTAGGAAATTATTATTAATTATGTTTTCTTTGGTATCTGTGATTTCCAGGATCTACACATATTTTTATTCTCATTTGTTTGTCTGTGATTAGAAGTACGAATTAAGTAAATATTTGTTGTTTGGCTTATCATTAATAACTAATATGATGTCTCTCTTTTTATTTTTCCTCTTATTTTTTTTTTTAATATGTCATGTCCCACTGGTTCTGGAACTCACCAGTGACCCTAGACTAACTGGCCAGCAATCACTAGCTTTCTTCCTATTTCTGAATCACTAATGTGTAGATTAACATACACATAGCTGGCACAATGTTTTACATGGATAGTAGGATTTATTAGTCCTTCATGCTTACATGGAAAGCAGTTCACAGATAGATGCATATGTTGTACTCTCATATATGATATATTTGAGATAGCATTACTTTACTGTCATTATTTAGGAAACTTATACCATCCATTTGCTTATTATATCTAACTTGAGGAAATTGATAAGTTTTAGTTGAAATAAGATTATCTTCTAATCTATATAATATATTACAACCCATTTTATAACGTGATTATAAAATTATGATTACTGCTCTATCTGAAATACTTCTATTTGTTCTGTAATTTCATTATTGTATTCTTGAATGCTCTTCTCATATTTAATGCTAAAATAGTCTCAGTATAAAAGTTTGCATCACTCAGGATTGTTTTAGATATCCTGGATTTTTTTTGTTTTTTTCATATAAACTTGAGAATTGTTCTTTCAAGATCTGTAAAATAGTGTGTTGGAACTTTGAAAGTAATTGAATTGAATCTGTATATTGCTTTGGTAAGATGGCCCCATTTTACTATGTTAATCTTAACTAGTCATAAGCATGAGAGATCTTTCCATCTTCTGATATCTTCAAATTCTTTCTTTAAACTTGAAGTTCTTGTCATATGGGTCATACTTTGACTTTGTACTTTCTAATTGTATCCCCTTTATCTCCTTAACTTTTCTTATTGCTCTAGCTAAAGAACACAAAGTATGTTGGATTTTTCAAAGCTTTTTTCAGTATCTAATGAGATGACTGTGTGGATTTTCTCCTTTCTTTCAGCTATTTACATGGTGAATTACATTGATTTTCTTTCAAATCCATCTCTGCATCTCTGAAATAAAGCCTGCTTTATCATGGTAGATGATGTCTTTGATGTGCTCTTAGATTTTGTTTAAGAGTATTTTATTGAGGGTATTTTGCATAATTGGTCATAAGGGGTATTGATTTGAAATTATCTTTATGGTTGAATATTTGTATGGTTAAGTATCAGAGTCACTATGGCCTCATAGACTGAGTTTTGCAGTATTCCTTCTATTTGTCTAGCTAACAATAAGAGAAGATGCATTGAGTCCTATTGCAAATTGATATCCAAAATTATGAAGACTTCCATAGGATGCCTTCCTTTTTATGAGTGGAAATGAGGAACTGATGGACTGGAGTGGGGTGTGCAAAGGAAGGAATGGGAGGAAAGGGAAGAAAGGAAGCTGTTTTTATCATGTAAATTAAGTAGATGAATTAACTTAAAAAATAAAAGAAAAAGAAAATAACTTAGCTATGCAAGCCTAAGCCATCGCATATCCCAGTCTGGAGACGGGAGATGAGAAATATGTACCAATATTGCTATGGAGCTACTGGCAATTATTAGCTTATGGGAGAGGGGAAGTCATTTTCTATAAGCGCATGATCCCTGGTAGGTCAAACAAGACTCCACTGGAAAGCTATGCATGCAAAAATATTTGAGCATCAAAAATTATTCTTGATGTGCTATTTTAAAAAAAGACACAAGTTGGGGAAATGGTAAAGGGAGACTGGATTTAGGAAGCATTGCAAAGGACTGAATATGATCAAAACACTTGTAAAAAAATCTTAAAGAACTAATAAATTTATTTTTAAAATATAGCTCTGATAGAACACAGGTAAATAGTAAGACTCCCACTCAAAATAATTAAAAACAGATTTAAAGCACTTCATTGAAGTAAATTTAAATATAGTAAAATAAAAATAAAATGTTTATATCATGGTTCTATGTGAACCAGGGAAACATGAGGCTCCTGGGACCCAATGGGAATGACTTTAGCTGAATGTTTAGAAACTTTATATGACCCAGCCAGGGCCAAGTAGTGGGAGTGGGTGGGTAGGGGAGCAGGGGCTGGGGGGTGTATAGGGAACTTTTGGGATAGCATTTGAAATGTAAATAAAGAAAATAATAAGTAAATAAATAAATAAATAAATAAATTTTTTAAAAAAGAAAAAAAAAAAAGAAAGAGGAGATAGAACCTGTTGAGACCGCCTCCAGTAGATAGGCACAGCCCCTGGTTGAGGGATAAGGCGACCCACACATCCCAAAGGTTTTAACCCAGAAATGTTCCTGTTCAAAGGAAGAACAGGGGAAAAATGGAACAGAGACTGAAGGAAGGGCCAACAGGGGACTGCCCCACCTGGGGATCCATCATGTTTGCAGACCAAGCCCAACATTGTTGCTGTGATCAAGAGGCACTTGCTGACAGGAGCCTAGAGTGACTGTTCCTTGGGAGGTCTGGCCAGCAACTGACCAATACAGATGTGGCTGCTTGGAACCAACAATTAGTGTGAGCTTAGTAAACCTGGTGGGGGATATGGAGGAAGGATTGGAGGAGCTGAGGGGGATTGCAACCCCATTCAAAGAACAATATAAGCTGGCTTGACTACCCAGTTCTTCCAGAGTCTAGACCAGCAACCACAGAGTGTACCTGGAGAAATCCTGACAGCAATGGGAGGGAAGGCCCTTGGTGCTGGGGAGGATTGATGCCCCAATGTAGGGTGAATGCTGAAGGGGTAGGGCAGAAGAGTGTGGGTAGGTAGGGGAGAACCCTCATACAGGCAAAGGAAGAGGGTAGATGTGAGATGGGGGGGGTTGGTAGAGGAGTAACTGGGAATGGATAGCCGGTAAGAGGGGATATCATTTGAGATATAAACAAATGGAATTATATATATATATATATATATATATATATATATATATATATATATATATAAAATTTTAGAGAAACTTTAATGTATTAAAATTCCTGTAAATTTTTTGAAAAATTCCTGTACATCAATCCTGTAGTTGGATGTGATGTGTTATGTTTGTAATCCTAGCACTTATAATTCTCAGGAAGGAGGATTTCCACTCATATGACAATATTCTAAAAAACTTACAGACCAATAGGACAGATATGTACAGAGAAAGTTCAGGTCTAAAAATAAAAAATAGTAATAATACAAAAATCAAGCAAATGAAAAGAAGTTGATGACTAGATAACCATTTTAAAATATATTTGCCAGAATGGCATAGAGGCTTAGAAAGTAAAAGTGCTTATCACTGATACTCTTGACCCACAAGATAGTGAATAGATTACACTGACATATATCATGCCATGACCATCATATGCAGGATGCTGTGTGATCCTGTATATCTTCTCCCTCATACTGAAAACAAGCAGCAAAAGCATCAAGCATGAAAATAGGAAAATACAAAAATGTATATACTGCTAAGGGGTTTAAAAATGCAACCATAATTGGAATATGAACATAGGTTAATCAAGAAAAAGAAAACATATATAATATAGTCATAGTATATGAGTGCTAGATATTACCTAAATCCATCAGTCATCAACCTCCATAGCCAAGTAGTGCAACCATCCTGTGAATGGGGGAAAGTCTGGCATATACATACAGAGAAGTATTCTTTAGATGTTAGATGGACCAAGTCAATTTTTCCTAAAAAAAGAATGCAAGAAGTTTTAAGAATATATGTTATATAGTAAAGCGACCAAAAGTTAATCTCTAGTATAGCAAAAATATGACACTACAGATACTATTTTGTGCACAAAATGATGTAATTTTAGATAATAATATGTAAAAAGGAGTTTAGCAACACTTTTAGCTACTTGTTTGAACTTTGCATGCATTTTATTATTTTAGTCAATATGTTTGATATGATCATGTTTTGATTTAAAAATTTCTTAATAACAAATTTCCTGTTCCATTTTGATTGTCACTGAAAATATAACTATATTTATGTCTTAAAAATTGCTCTCTTCCACTCTAGTCCAATACACTAATTTGATAAGTATATGCATGTAATCTTATATTACATATATTCTTGTAATTACTGTCAAGGTATATTTTATCTCAAACTAGCACACCAAGAAAGATGACAAAATGATCATGTATTGTATTTTTATGCTCCTAGACAGAAAGAAGATACCCTGAATTATCCCAGACCCAAATAGTATGCATTAGAAAAGAGTGCATATTCTACAGAAATTGATCATGAAAAACCAACCTTTTATTGAGATGTAAGAGAGATGTGTAAGCATTGCTTGTTCAGTTTAAAGCCTGTTAGGGAAGGAGTGGGTGGCCATTGTCTTTCTTTTTCTTGATTTGTTGGTTTTATCTCCAGGGGTATGGATGCCTTCATCATTGGTTAAGGTAATTTTGGGATCTTTCCAGAACTATTGCTGATAATTATACTTGGTTCAGGCTAGGTGGGGGACAGGGTAGTGTAGCTTTGTGTAGCTCCTGATTGGCTGCTCTGGAGTGGAGTTTGTTTGTTTTTTGTTTTTCTGGATTGACTTGTTTGGGACTTCTTCAGTTCAAGGGAACTAAACCTCAGGCTTAGTCTTCTGATTTACCAGTTTTAAGTCTAACATCAAGTCAGTCTGACTCTGGCTAACTCAGTACTCTCACTTGAAAGCATGCCAAATCATTGTATAAGAATTGGCTCCTGAGGATGACCACAGGTATAAAGATGATAAAGGCCAATCATACATGAGAAACTCTGAAAGAATCAGGCAGAGAAGGAAAGCCAGGTTAAATGTGGCGATGCTTGTGGGCCATAGCCTTGTAGGAATTTCCATTTGACCAAGATTTTCATAACATTTCTAGGGCAACTTAATTTACCGATTAAAAAATAATTGCACAAAATAGGTACATTAATCTATAAGAAAAGGATTGCCACAGTAAACCATTTTGTTATAACTTTAAGTAGATTTTCTCCTATATTGAAAGGAAACATTGACAATTGATACATTTTTAGGCTTGTGAGTTATGAAAATGAACTTTTGCTTATAGTAAATATTCTTACACTTAGAGTGTTTTAGATCATTTACAGTAAAAACATAGGATTTATTAACTAATACACATTGTACATTTAGTATTATACAATTAATATAAGGGTTTGCAAAGGAGAAGAGTGTCCTAGTAATGACCATGTTTTTGGCAATTAACTTAAGTAGAAATTTGGTTTTATTGATAAGGTAAGCAAAAGTGAAACATTCCATATATAGTTTTATGTTCTAATGCCACCAATTATGGTCTTGAAAAGTTAAGTTTGTTTATAAGTAATCGAAATTATTGCAAAGAAATGAACAGTAAATTATATATTTAAGTTTTTCTTTATTTATCATATATCTAACATCATTTTAGTGAATTTCTCATAAGTGAGATTGTAGTGACATGAACTTGTTCTATGAGTTCAACAAAATGAACCAAGTATAGAGTCAGCATGTATATGCAGTAAAATCACATTTTACCAGACTGTTATGTGTGGGGAATTACAGGCTGGTCTCCAGTTGAGCTGAGGTCTGAACCCCGGTGTTGATAATTCACCTTCATGACAAGGTAGGCATTCCCTTATGCTCCTGTAACTCTGGCAGTTACCTAGCAACAGTAAAGACCATAAGAAGTGCTGTTCAGCCCCACCTTGCTCTCTTACTCTCTTACTTCTCTCTCTTACTTGTCTCCCTCTTACCCCTCACACTCACCCCCTCTCCTCTCTCTTTGTCTTCTCTCCTCTCTCTCTTTTTCTTCTCCTCTCCTCTCTCTGCTCCTCTCCTCTCTCCCTCTTAGTCTCTTTCTTTATAGCCTTTCCTCTCTCTGTCTTTGTCTTTCTGTCTCTGTCTATCTCTTTCTATGAGAGAGAAACTCTAAAGCCATAGAGAGTCTCTGCTCCATCAAGGCTGAGCGCACTTTTGTAGGTATTGGGAAGCTCTTCCCTTATACCACTCACCTATAATCCTGGTGGCTTTAGCAAAGTAGCTCCGGGGTCCCCAGGAGCCCTTGGCCACCTCCTGAAGAGTGGATCAGAGGCTTTGATGCCCACCCAGGGATGGATGGAAGATAGTTAGCAGCCACCCCCCCACACACACACACCCCCACACACACCTGATTGACAGAGAATAGGCAAAACTCTGGCAGGGTGTAAGCCTCTCCACTTCCCTGTCATCCCAGGGCCCCTTTTTAGTTCCCAACAGTTATGTCCTATTTAGTACATCTAATATAAGTGGCTAATGGTAATATATGAAATACAGCACTATACCTGTGTTAAATATGAAATTAACTATCAAATTAATTAAACCCTGTGCAGTCCACGTTGAACGCCAAATGTGTGGTTCTGCCTGCAGAACCACTGTGGATCCGAACTGGAGGACGGGAACTCCTGAGAAGGAACAGGGCTGCGAAAGGAAATATGGAGCCTTGGCAAATGTCTGATCAAAGCCCGAGTCTTCATTGTCAGGACTGGCTTAAGTACAAAGAAGAGTTCCCAGCATTCCCCTGAGTCCTTAGAAGTTGCCACGGCATTCTCGCGATGATGGGCAGTCCTGGCAGTGGCCGGCAGGTCCGGGCAGCGGTGGGAGGTCCAGGCGACAGTTGGCGTTCCGGGTGATGGTGGGCGATCCGGCGACTGTGGGCGTTGACAGTGGGCAGTCCGAGGACGCTGTCCAGATCCAGGGTTCTAGGAAGAAACTCCCAACCTGTCTGCAAGAGGCGGAACACAAGGCTTAGAGGGAGGAGCCAACAAAAACCTAAAGTATATTTACAGTAATAACATATTCAAATATCATCTTAGATTTTTTTCAACCAAAATGTTTATAGTCAAACACTCTTAAACACATTTATGTGATTATGTAATCTCTGGAATGTACATAAAAATAAAACACTTTAGAAATCATTAAAAATAAATACTACTTTTGATTTTGCAACAGTTTAGGGCCACTTACCATGAATGCCTCAACTTACATATATAATTCCTGAATATATCCTTAGAGAAATAAAAAAATGCAAGGAGATCCCATTGAATGTTTTCTTTAATACTTCAGTAGCCTATGGTATGCATGTAACCAATTCCAATCCTCTATACCATTCAATTATTATATCAAATAGATTACTCTGCTCTCCACAATGGATCATACATGATATCTCTCTAAATTCTGTCTCTATATTTGTATGAACAATTGGTTCATCGTCAACCCTGATATCACCCATCACTTTTATTTCAACTATCCTGCAGTCTCAAATAACTAGATTTTGCATTCCTTTATTGGCTGCATTCCATGGAAAGGATATAGACTTTGTTCCCATGTCCTAAAGGACATGGTCAGATTGAGTCAGATTGAATTTACATAGCAAGAGGAGAGTTTTTAACTTGAATAGAAATGGTCAAAATTGAACTTGCCATCATACACTACTAAAGGAAATTTGTACACAATTAATAACACAGGGGTCTTTAGACAGTAAGATGAGGGAGAACATAATAGGGAACTTACATAGATTACACAATATCTTAATGTAGACCTAGAATTGTCAGTCATATGATTAGGAAGAACTTCATTAAGATACTTAAAATCAGGGTTAAAAGGTAAGCTTGCAGTTAATATGGAGAACGGAGCTGTTAATAATTGGCAAGAGTGGAATAAAACTAAGACTGCATTCATAAAAATACATTGCATTTTTTCTTGGTTCTGAGTTGTTGGGACCCATAAATCACCACTTTGGATTTGTTGTTACAAAAGAAGCATTATTGCAGGAAGAGGGCACACACCCCATTCTTAGCAGGAGTTAAGTCTTGACCTCTTATTTTTGGAGTACAAGAGCAAGCAAAGAATTGTGATATACCTGAAGGTTGTAAAGCATTGTGAAACCTCATGTTTTCTGAGAGCTAGTGAAAGAGCTCTCAGAAACAGTTAATATCTCTCTGATGGGACCCAGATTTGAATCTATGAATGTCTTATTCATGCCTCTCTGAAATCACATGTATAAGTCCTGGTAGTGGCTATTCCTGTTTGTCAACTTGACTATGTTTGAAATGAACTACAATCCAGAATTGGAAGGCTCACCAGTGAACCTAATCTGGAGGCTAGGAAATAGAATTTTCTGATCTGGATCTTGGTATGGAGATCTTGAGACACAGTGGTGATTGATTCCAGAAGATTAAGACAGGGAGATCTCCGAGTTCAAGGTCATCTGGGATTAATAGTGTGGTGGCACACACCTTTAATCTGGGCTACACCTTCTGCTGGAGACCATATAAGGACATTTCAAGAAGGGAGTCTGGCTCTTGCTCTTCTGCCTGCTTGCCGTGTGGGACTAAGCAACTGCTAGACACTTGGACTTCCATTCACAGCTACTACTGAACCATTTTGGGGAATTGGACTGCAGACTGTAAGTCAACAATAAATTCCTTTACTATATACAGACTATCTGTAAGTTCTATGACTCTAGAGAACCCTGACTAATACAGAAATTGGTACCAGGAATGGTTCTAGAGGAACAGAAATATAAGGAGGAATCTTTTAAAATTCTGGGATTGGCTTGTTGATCCAATTTCAACTACTGAAACCTCTCAAGATTCTCTCCCTCCGAAGAGCTCAGAGAATTTTGAAGGCCCGTGGTTGAAACTATATTTCAAACTTGAAGATGCTAAGGCAAAGCAAAACAGGCTCCTAGAGGGGAGGTAGAAAGTGTAGTCTATGAGGTAATTTGCTATACTACTAAGGAGCTTAATGAATTTGCTAATTTATTCAAGCAGAAACCTGGCCAATACCTGTGGGAATGGATTTTAAGGATGTGGGATAAGGGTGGAAGGAACATAAAACCAGAGCAGGCTGATTTTATTGACATGGGCCCTCTGAGTGGAGATTCTAGGTTTAATATACAAGC
>NC_034592.1:71978694-71987045 GCF_900095145.1 Mus pahari | reverse complement strand
CTAGGTATTTTATATTATTTGTGACTATTGTGAAGNGTGTTGTTTCCCTAATTTCTTTCTCGTCCCGTCTGTCCTTCGTGTAGAGGAATGCCACTGATTTGTTTGAGTTAATTTTACATCCAGCTATAGCACTGAAGCTGTTTATCAGGTTTAGGAGTTCTCTGGTGGACTTTTTAGGGTCACTTATGTATACCATCAAATCATGTGCAAATAATGATAAAAAATTCATTCTTTTACATTCAGGTTCTGGCTGTTATAAATAAAACTGCTTTAACATAATTGAGTGAGTGTTTTCATTGCAGGTTGGAGCATCCTTTGGGTAAATGTCCAGGAGTGATATGACTCAGCTTTGAGATAGAATTGTTTCCCAATTATATGAGAAAGTGGCACATTGGTTTCCAAAGTGGCTGCTCAAGTTTACACTCCCACCAGCATTGGCGGAGTGTTCCCCTTGCTACACATCCTCACTAGCTCTCATGTTTGTATTTTATCTTAGTGATTGACTGGTGAAAGATTGAATCTCACATATGTTTTGATTTACATTTCCTAAATGGCTAAGGATGTTGAACATCTTATTAGTTAGCTAAATCATGAGAATACATATCTCCATGTCTTGGAGCCTATAACTTTTCAACTAGGAATGGAGTATAGAGAAGTTGTCTTGTTATCACAGGTTGCATGTTGTTTTAGAATCAACTGAATATCTTCAATTATTGTTATTAGAAAAGTTGAGCAAATGTGTGATTCTGATGTGGATGATTCACGTAAAACTAACACCATTAACTATACCAGTAAACTACATCCTAAGATTAAGACATAATCATTCTAGCTAAAGAAATTATAGAAATTTAATTTCAAATAAATCAAGATCCATAAGAATGTCTTATTCTTGTTTTTCATCTACCTATACTGGTTTTGAGAAAAAGATATTAAATGAAATATTGTACCTTTTATAAATTCATGGGTTAAGTTCATTTTATTCCTTTCATTTTTTAAGTTTTTGATATTATTAAATAATGTCTTTACTTATACCTCTCATTCATCCCTACACATTCTCCCACATACTACTCCTTGCACAATGTTAAATTCATGACCTATTTATTTCATTATTTCTTCTTTCCCGCCTTTTCTGCACACACACACATATATACAAGACACACATATATGTATATATGTGTGTGTGTGTGTGTGTGTGTATGTATATAGTCCTACATACAACTAGTTGAACTTATGTTATGAAACTTGTATTTATTATTTTTAGAGTTAACCATTTGATATTTGATAAGCAATTACTGTGTTCTTCCCTATGGAAGACTATTATTTTCCTTGCTCTCAAAATTCTTGAGTTGCATAGTAGTTAGGCCCATGGGGTCTTTCTCCTGTTCATTTAGGCATGTCTATTGTTGTCCTTGTTCAGTTCATATTTAGAAAGATTAATCTGATTTTGTCATATGAACTTAGCTTTCATTACTAAACTAACTCCAAAATGTTTTCTGATTTCAAAGTTATCTTTTATTTTTCATTGTTTTTAAACTATATAAAGCATTTGCATGTTGCAGAAATGTCCCATACTGACATAGTAAAAAACAGAACAGAATAAAATATTAGCCATCTCTATCCCAGGATGCATTAAATGTGTTTATCATTTAGAGAATGTAAGTTCATGTAGTAAAAGAATCCATTAAAGTAATTATAAAAAGTAAAATATTTTTACTAGTTAGAGATACATAAGAATTGAATATGAAGAAAATTTAAAGAGAATCAAAGTGATACCAAAGATAGACACCTAATAGTGGAAGAAATACAAGACAACCTCCAAACATACAGAAAGTAAAAGTAAATAACTTCTTCCCTTTTAGTTGACTTATATTTGAACTATCTGTTTAAAAGGTGGGTTTTGGAAATGTAATATTTTTCTATAGATAATTTTTTCTTTTTAATATTATAACATAACCACTTAATTTTTTTACTTTCCTCAATTGAGGCTCTCCTATATAATTCTTCTTGCTCTATTTCTTAAATTTATGATAGATTTTCCACTGATTTTTGTTAAAACATATATATATATATATATATATATATATATATATATATATATTTATTCATACACATATGTGTGTATTTGTGTACATAAAGACTTCTAGATAAATGAATATAGCCCACATAATCTATATAATGTTCTATAAACATTATGTAAGGCTAACATCAATCCCTAACACTATTAATGATACTCTGTTATGCTTCCAGACAGGAGTCTGACATGGCATGTCTAGGAGTCTTATGAGTGGCTCCACTCAACAGTTGACTCATAGATGCAGAGACCCACAACCAAGCATTGGATGTTGCTTGGGAACTCTTCTGGAAGAATTAGGGGAAAGACTGCGGTACCTGAAGAGACAGGAACTCAATAAGAAGTTTACTCCACCATAGTCAACTAACCTGTAACCTTGGAGCTCTCAGAGACTGAACCATCAATGAAAGAGCATACACACACTGGACCTAGAGCCACAGATGTGCACCTTGGTCTTCATTCAGGTCCAGAACAACTGAAGAGAAGTCTATCCCAAAAGCTATTGTCTGTCTGTGAGACATATTCTTAAGGTTTGGTTGCATTGTTTTGCCTCAGTGGGAGAGGATGAGCCTAGCCCAGCAGATACTTGATATATCGTGGTTAGGGTAGGGTATATGTATGGGGCCCTCCCACCTCTCAGAGAAGAGAAGGGTATTGGGGAGGAATTGTGGGAGGGGGTGACTAAGAAGGGGGTCAGTGATCAGGATGCGATTAAAATAAAATAAATTAAATTAAATAAATAGAAGAATAATGTCTGGCATTCGAGTCCTCAATACATTTGGGTTTCATTTTATTAATGGTGAAATATGACAATTTGGTTCTAAGAGTACAGTTTTATGATCTTGAGGGCTAAGAGTGGAAGATACAGTCTATCCCCTAGCAGTTTCTAGCACTCAGCTGATGTTTTGCTGCCCCCTCATTTGAGTAGGACAGCAGAGTTGGTCCCAGTGACCTGAGCAGGAGAGAACAGTTATGCCAATAACCAATAACCAATTCAGGTACCACCCAGCTCTACACCCAGGCACAGGATCTATTTTGTATATGAAATGCTGGAAGTCATGGAAGTAATGGTTCTCTTGATTCCAAAGCTGCAAGATCTCCATGACACTGGGAAACAACAGGTATCTAAGAGGAATCCCAGTAAAGATCTACTACTGATAGTGTAGCAGAAGCCGTGTAATTCAAACCAGACCAACGATTATGCAATGAACATTTGCAAAAAAGCATTTTGGGTAGAACAATATTTTATGTAACACACCAGGACACAGTGTAGCTGTCATGGTAAGATGTTTTACTTATTTGTTGTCTCCCTTGGGGAAGAGGTAGCAAAGGGCAGAGGGTCAATGTGGACAGAGAGATGAGGAGGATTGAAGAACATGATTAAATATGCAAATAATCAATAAATTTAAAAAATTAAAAAATACTGATAAAAGAAAAAAAAGGAAAGGAAAGAATAAAAGATCATAGCTTTAGCACCATAAAAACTTTAAGTGGTATTCAAATTATTCAAGTGTTTTAAAAACATATCTTTGAGCTCCAAGCAAGTCAGAATGACTACAGTGAAAAAGAACTGAGATGAAAGTAAAAAATGAAGATGAATTAATTTTAATGTATTGACTGAAAGAGATAACAAAAAGATATGTCATGCTACCACTTGGTTTCTGAAATACTGACTTAAAAAAATAAACAGAAAAGAAGATAACCGGAATTTTGATAAAAATAACTGTACATGTATCTTTTATGTGTCTGATTGTGTAATAGTCTGAGGCTTACTGCCTCTATCTTCTAACCTAGGCCTAGTCCTGATATCTTCTAGACTTTGGACAATCTAATCTAGGCCTAGAGTGTTTAGAGCCTCTAAGGTTTACTGCTGAGGAAGCTCACCCTTTCTTGTTTTTCTGAACTCTAGTTGGCTGGCTCCCCTAAGCTCTTCTGTCTCAAAGTCTTCTCCAATGTGACAGATTCAATCTGTATCTCTCTTAGCCTCTCCTGAATTGCTCTGCTTAACCACGTACTATCTTTGGTAACATGTTCTAATCTTCTGGGTACTTCTCATTCTCTGGCTTCTCTCTTCACCTGTATTTAGATTGTTCTTCCTCTGCAACCTGTCTCTCTACAACTAAGTAAGATTGCCTCCCATTTCTCTCTCTGCACCACCCTTGAAGTAGCTGCCCTTTCCTCTCTCTTCTCAGGAGTTGGGTATATCCTATTCTACCAAAACTTTCCCTGATTTGTCACTGTGCTTGCCACTCATTTAGACATCACTTTCAAACATGAGTGTTTTCTTTTTCTACTGTTTATTCATTCATAATACAGCTACTGCTCCCTCCAGGTCCCCACTTTCACAGTTGGCCATCCCATTTGTCCTTGCTTCTGTCTCTGGGAGTATGTTCCTCGAACACTCCAGAAGTGTTCCTGTCTTAGAGAACTACATGGGGCCTCCTCATAATAGATGCTGAATTAGTCTCAGTATAAAAGTTTGCATCACTCAGGATTGTTTTAAATACCCTAGGTTTCTTTCTTTCTTTGTTTCTTTCTTTGTTTCTTTGTTTGTTTCTTTGTTTGTTTGTTTGTTTCTTTCTTTCTTTCTTTCTTTCTTTCTTTTTTTCATATAAAGTTGAGAATTGTTCTTTCAAGATCTGTAAAATATTGTGTTGGAACTTTGAAAGTAATTGAATTGAATCTGTATATTGCTTTGGTTAGATGGCCACATTTTACAATGTTAATCTTAACTATTTCTAAGCATGAGAGATCTTTATATCTTCTGATATATTCCTCAAATTCTGTTTCAACCACTTGAAATTCTTTTCATACAGGTTTTTCACTTGCATGGTTAGAGTTACACCAAGTAATTTTCAATTATCTGTGGCTATTGTGAAGGGTATTGTTTCCCTAATTGCATTCTCTGACTGTTTATCATTTGAATATAGGAGGGCTACAGAACTTTTTGGTTAACTTTTTACCCAGCCACTTCACTGAAACTGTTTATTAGCTATAAAAGTTCTCTGACAAAATATTTGGTGTCACTTAGGTATACTATTACATCATCTGCAAATATCAGTACTTTGACTTCATCTTTTCCAATTTGTTTCTCCTTTATCTCCTTAACTTTTCTTACTGCTCTAGCTAAAACAACACAATGTATGTTGGATTTTTCACAGTCTTTTTCAGTATCTAATGAAATGATGTGTGGGTTTTTTCCTTTCTTTCAGGTATTTACATGGTGAATTACATTGATTTTCTTTCAAGTCCATCTCTGCATCTCTGGAATAAAGCCTGCTTTATCATGGTAGATGATGTCTTTGATGTGCTCTTAGATTTTTGTTTAAGAGTATTTTATTGAGGCTATTTTGCATACTTGGTCATAAGGGAGATTGATTTGAAATTATCTTTCTTTGCTGAATCTTTGTGTGCTTGAGTATCAAAGTCACTATGGCCTCATAGATGACTTTGGCAGTATTCCTTCTATTTGTCTAGCCACAATAAGAAAACATGTACCTAGTTCTACTACAACTTGATATACAAGATTATGAAGACTTCCATAGGATGCCTTCCCTTTTCTGAGCAGAAATAAGGAACTGATGGACTTGGGGTGGGGTGTGCAAAGGGTGGAATGGGAGGAAAGGAAAGAAAGGAAGCTGTGTTTAACATGTAAAGTTAGTAGATGAATTAACATAAAAAGTAAAAGAAAAAGAAAAAAATCTCAGCTGTGCAAGCCTAAGCCATCAAATATCCCAATATGGAGACAGAAAATGAGAATTCAGTGACAACCTTGCTATGGAGCTATTGTCAATTATTAGCTTCTGGAAGAGAAGTAGTCATATTCTATAAGAGCATGGCCCCTGGTATGTCAAACAAGATTATTCTGGGAGGCTATGCATTCAAGAACATTTGAGAATCAAAAATTTTTCTTGATATGTCATTTTTTAAAAAGTCACAAGTTGGGGAAATGGTAAAGCAAGAGTGGATCTAGGAAGAGTTGCAAAGGGCTGAATATGATCAAAACATTTGTACAATATTCTTAAAGAATTAATACAATTATTTTTAATATATAACTCTGAGAGAACACAGGTAAATGGTAAAAGTCCCACTCAAAATCATTTTAAAAAGCTTTACAGCACTTCGTTGGTGTGAATTTAAACATAGTAAAGTGAAACAGAAGTTTATATCATGATTCTACATGAACCAGGGAAATATGAGACTGCTGGATGCAACAGGGATGACTTTAACTGAAATGCATAGGGAAGTGGGAGATAGAACCTGTTGAGACCACCTCCAGTAGATAGGCACATCCCCTGTTTGAGGGATGGGGCCACTCACCCATCTCAAAGTTGTTAATCCAGAAATGTTCCTGTTCAAAAGAAAAACAGGGACAAAACATGGAACAGAGACTGAAGGAAGGGCTAAGTGGGAACTGTCCCACCTGTGGATCCATCATGTCTGCAGACACCCAACACAACACTGTTGCTGTGTTCAAGAGGCTTTTCAAGAGAGGGTTGCTGACAGGAACCTAGTGTGGCTGTTCCTTGTGAGGTCCAACCAGCAACTGACTAGTACAGATGTAGATGCTTAGAGCCAACCATCAGACTGAGCTCAGGGAACCTGGTGGGGGAGATGGAGAAAAGTCTGGAGGAGCTGAAGGGGATTCCAACCCCTCTGGAAGAACAACTCTGGCCTGATCACCCAGTTCTCCCAGAGTGTAGACCACCAACTACAGAGTGTACCTGGAAAGATCCATGGATCTAGATACATATGTAGTAGAGGATGACCTTGTCTGACAGCAGTGGGAGGGAAGGCTTTGGGTCCTGAGGGATTTGATGCCTCAGCATATGGGGATGCTGAAGCCCTGTTGGAGGAGAGTGTGGGTGGGTGGAAGAGCACCCTCATACAGACAAAGGGGAGGGGGGAGGAAGGATGTGGAATGGAAAATTGGTAGAGGGGGACTAGGGAAGTGGGATAAAATTTAAGATGTAAATGAATGAAATCATTAATAAAAAACATAAGCTTAACTTTAGAGAGACTGTAACATATTTGGGAAAACATTGTTGTTGCTTCTGAAAAATTCCTGTACTAGTTGAATGTGGTATGATATGTTTGTAATCCTAGCACTTATAATTCTGAGGAAGGAGGATTCTCACTCATATGACAATATTCTATACAACTTAAAGACTAATAAGACAGCTATCTACAGAGCAAGAATATGTATGAAAATAATAAATAGTAATAATACAAAAATCAAGGAAAAAAAGAAGTTGATGACTAGATAATCATTTTATAATATATTTGGAAGACTGGCATGGAGGCTTAGAAAGTAAAAATGCTCATCACTGATACTCTTGACCCACAAGATTGTGAATTTATTACACTGACATATATCATGCCATATGGAGGACATGAAATATGGCATGATATATGGAGCATGAAAATGGGAAAATACAAAATAGTATATACTGCCAAGGGGTGTATAAATATAGCGATAATTGGAATAGGAACATAGATTAACCAAGAAAAAAATGTAATATAGTCATAGTATACAAGAGCTAGACATTACCTAAAGCCAACAGTCATCAACCTTTGTAGCCAAGTAGTGAAACCATCCTATCAATGGGGGAAAGTCTGGCATATACATACAGAGAAGTATTCTTTAGATGTTAGATGGACCAAATCAATTTTTCCTAAGAAAGAATGCAAGAAGATTTAAAAATATATGTTATACAGTAAAGTGATCAAAAGTTAACCTCTAGTATACCATAAATATGAGCAAACAGATAGTATTTTGAGCACAAAATGATTTAATTTTAGACAATAACCTGTTTAAGGAGTTTAGGGTCACTTTTAGTTACATGTTTGACTTTGCATGCATTTTATTATTTTAGTGAATGCATTTGATATAATCATGTTTGATTTAAAAAAAAATTTTTTTTTTTTTTTTTTTTTTTGGTTTTTCGAGACAGGGTTCCTCAGTGTAGCCCTGGCTGTCCTGGAAATCACTCTGTAGACCAAGCTGGCCTCGAACTCAGAAATCCTCCTACCTCTGCCTTCCAAGTGCTGGGATTAAAATCATGTGCCACCACTGCCCAGTGATTTAAAAATTTCTTGTTGACAAATTCCCTGTTCCATTTTATTTTTTAAAGATTTATTTATTTATTATATGTAAGTACACCGTAGCTGTCTTCAGACAGTCCAGAAGAGGGCGTCAGATCTTGTTACAGATGGTTATGAGCCACCATGTGGTTGCTGGGATTTGAACTCCTGACCTTCGGAAGAGCAGTCGGGTGCT
>NC_034592.1:71973376-71978659 GCF_900095145.1 Mus pahari | reverse complement strand
TTTTTTCATTTGCATTTCAAATGCTATCCTGAAAGTCCCCTATACCCTCCCCCTGTCCTGCTCCCCAAACCACCCACTCCCACTTCCTGGCCCTGGCATTCCCCTGTCCTGGGGCATATAATCTTTGTAAGACCAAGGACCTCTCCTCCCATTGATGGCCAACTAGGCCATCTTCTGCTACATATTCAACCAGAGACACGAGCTGGGTATGGTGGCTGGATATGGGATGGATCCCAGAATGGGGCAGTCTCCGCATGGTCCTTCCATCTCAGCTCCAAATTTTGTCTTTGTCACTCCCTCCATGGGTATTTTGTTCCCCATTCTAAGGAGGAACGAAGTATCCACACTTTGGTCTTCCTTGTTGAGTTTCTTGTGTTTTGTTAATTGTATCTTGGGTTTTCTATGTTTTGGAGCTAATATCCACTTATCAGTGAGTTCATATCATGTGAGTTCTTTTGTGATTGGGTTACCTCACTCAGGATGATATCCTCCAGATCTATCCATTTGCATAAGAATTTCATAAATGTATTGTTTTTAATAGCCGAGTAATACTCCATTGTATAAATGTACCACATTTTCTGTTTCCAGTCCTTTGTTGAGGGACATCTATGTTCTTCGTAGCTTCTGTTTATTATAGATAAGGTTGCTATGAGCATAGTTTAGTATGTGTCCTTATTATAAATTGGAACGTCTTCTGGGTATATGTCCAAGAGAGGTATTGCTGGATCCTCTGGTAGACTATGTCCAATTTTCTGAGGAACAGCCAGACTGATTTCCAGAGTGGTTGTACAAGCTTGCAATCCCACCAGCAATGGATCCTTTTACTGCATCCTCGTCAGCATCTGCTGTCAACTGAATTTTTAATCTTATCCATTCTGACTGGTATGAGGTGGAATCTCAGTGTTGTTTTGATTTGCATTTCCCTGATGATTACAGATGTTGAACATCCCTGTTCCATTTTTGATTGTCCCTGAAAACGTAACTATATTTATGCTTGAAAAATTGCTCTCTTCCACTCTATTTCAATATACTAATTTGATAAGTATATATACTTAATCTTATATTCCATATATTCTTGCAATTGCTGCCACAATATATTTTGTTACAACCTAGCACACCAGACAAGATAACCCAATGATCATGTACTATATTTTTATGTTCTAGACAAAAAGAAGATACCCTGAATTATCCCTTGAACTCTGGTCTTTGTGTAAGGGTTCATAATTCACTCAAGTGTTATATATCCCAGACTCAAATAGTATGCAACAGAAAAGAGTGCTTATTCTGAAGAAGTCTATCTTGAGAAATCCAACATCTATCATGATGGAAGACAGATGTGTAAGCATTGCTGGCTCAGTTTAAAGCCTATTAGGGAAGAAGTGGGTGACCTTTATTTTATTTTTTTTTTTTTTTATTGATTGTTTTGTTTTATCTACAGGTGTATGGATGCCTTTGTGATTGGTTAAGGGAATTTTGGGATCCTTCCAGAACTGTTGCTGATAATTATACTTGGCGCAGGCCAGGTTGGGGTGTGGGGCAGGGTGGTACAACTTGTGGAAGCTCCTGATTGGCTATCCCTGAGTGGTTTTTTTTGTTTGTCTTTTGTGTTTCTGGAATTGACTTGTTTGGGACTTCTTCAGTTCAGGGCCAAAAAACCCAAAAACAAACAAACAAACAAAAAAACCTCAGGCTTAGTCTCCTGAATTACCAGTTTTAGTCTGACATCTGACATCAAGTCAACCTGACTCTGGCTAACTAAGTACACTCACTTGAAAGAATGCTAAATCATTGTTAAAGAATTGGCTCCTCCTTGGTCTTATAAATTTTATATGATCCAGCACAGGGAAAGGCCAGGGCCAAGTAATGGGAGTGGGTGGGTAGGGGAACAGGGGTGGGGGGGAGGGGTATAGGGAACTTTTGGGATAGCATTTGAAATGTAAATAAAGAAAATAATAATAAATAAATAAATTTTTTTAGAAAAGAATTGGCTCCTGAGGATGACCACAGGTATCAAGATGCATCATACATGAAACTCTGAAGAAATCAGTCAGAGAGTGAAAGTTGGGTTAAGTGCAGAGTTACTTGTGGGCCATAACCTCCTAGGAATTTCCATTTGACTAAGATTTGCATAACATTTCTAGGGCAACTTAATTTTCCAATTAAAAAAATAATTGCACAAAATAGAAACATTTATCTATAAGAAGATGATTGCAACAATACAACATTTTGTTATAACTTTAAATAGATTTTATCCTATATTGAAAGGAAACATTGACAATTGATACATTTTTAGGCTTGTGAGTTTTGAATATGAACTTTGGCTCATAGTAAATATTCTTACACTTAGAGTGTTTTAGATCAGTTGAAGCAAAAATAAGAGATTTATTAACTAATACATATACACATAATACATTTAGTATTATACAATTCATATCAAAGTTTGCAAAGGAGAAGAGTGTCCTAGCAATGACCATGTTTTTGGCAATTAACTTAAGTAGAAATTTGGTTTTATTGATCAGGCAAGAAAAAGTGCAAAATTCCATAATTTTATCTCCTAGTGCCACCAATTATGGCCTTGAAGAAGTTAAGTTTATTTTTACATAATCTAAATGCATTGCCAAGAAATGAACAGTAAATTATATATTTACATTTTTCTTTATTTATTATATATCTAACATCATGTTTGGTTTTAGTGGATTTCTCATAAATGAGATTGTAATGACATGAACTTGTTCTATGAATTCAACAAAATAAATCAAGTAGAGTCAGCATGTATGTGCAGTAAAGTCACATGTTAACAGACTGTTATTGCTTATTTAATACATTTAATATCAGTGGCTAATGGTAATAGATGAAATACTGCCCTATACTTGTGTTAAACATGAAATTATTTACAAAATTAATTAAACCCTGAAGTATGTTTACAGTAATAACATATTCAAATATCATCTTAGAATTTTTCAAAAAATGTTTAGAGTCAAACACTGTTAAACATGTGTATGTGATTATTTAATCCCTGAAATGTACATATGTATAAAACCCTCAGAAATAATTAAAAATAATTATTAGTTTTGATTTATCAGTAGTTTAGGACCACTCACCATGAATGACTAGACTTACACATATAGGCCTGAATTTATCCTTACAGGAATAAAAAATTCTAAGGATATCCAATTGAAAGATTTCTTAATGCTTCAATAGCCTATGATAGTTATGTCGCCATCTCAAATATTCTACATCATTCAATTATTATATCAAATAGGCTACTTTGAACTCCATATTAGATCATACATGATTTCTCTATGAATTCTGTCAATGTATTTGTATGAACGATTTTTCATCTTCAACTCCAATATCTCTCACCTCTTTTATTTCAACTATCCTGCAGTCTCGAATTACTAAATTATGCATTCCTTTATTGATTACATTCCAAGGGAAGGGCTTAGAATTTGTTCCCATGTTCTAAAGGAGTTTAGGTCAGATTGAATTTATGTATCAGGAGGAGAGTTTTTAACTTGACCACATGTAGTAGAAATTGAGCTTACCATCATACACTACTAAAGAAATTTGAACACAGTTAATTTACACAGAGGTCTGTAGCCAGTAAGATGAGACTGGTGATTAGAGAACCTAATGGGAACCTAAACAGATTAGATATTGTCCTAATGTAAACCTAGTATTGGCAGTGATTTGATTCAGGGAGAACTTCGTTCAGATACTAAAAATCAGGGTTAAAATGTAAGTTTGCAGTTAATGTGGAGAATGGAGCTGTTAATGATTGACAAGGGTGGAGTAAAACTAAAACGGCATTCATAAAAATACATAGCATTTTTTTTCTGGGTCCTGGGTTGTTGAGACCCATGAATCACCAGTTTGGATTTGTTGTTACAGAAGAAGCATTATTGCAGGAAGAGGGCACACACCTGATTCTTAGCAGTAGTCAAGTCTAGACCTCTTATTTTTGGAGTACAAGAACAAACAAAGAATTGTGATATACCTGAAGGTTGTTAAGCATTGTGAAACCTCATGTTTTTGAGAGCTAGTGAAACAGCTCTCAGAAACAGTTAACATCTCTCTGATGGGACTCTGATTAGAACTTAGGAAGGTCTTATTCATGCCTCTCTGAGATCATATGAATAAGTCCTTTTGCGTCTAGTAGTCAATGTTACTATAGTGAAACAATTAACTGATACAAAGAAGACTAAGTACAACTTTATTAGTAATAGAAAAAAATTTAAGAGTTTAGAAAAATACTCACAACTGCAAGAGAATGGAGGAGTTGGGTTCCCCCATTACTTCCCCTTTAAAACAAATTTAAAAGGCTCAGGGCAACAAATATCTCTTAGCTTCTTAAAATTTACAAAAAGAAAAATGTACAAAGTGTACCAGTTAGATTGCCTCATAGATGTTCCTCTAAGGGCCAGAATATTTAATACATGGAAAAAGTTCAAAACATATGTGATTGTGGTATATACCTTAAGAGTGTGTTATGAGTGTAGGTAGCATTTGCAACATAGAAAAATGTGAGACTATTACTAGAAGTATAATTCCTTACTGCTGGGTAGTGAAGAAAATAGGGCAGTTTTGCCATTATTGGAGTATGACAATTAGCAAGAAAATAATTCAAAAAGTCCTTCACAGACTTTTACCTTTGTATTACGAACTCTGGTGATTCCCCAGCTTTCATTGTATGTTATAAAATAAAGCCATTGGTTTGGTAGAAAAGCTATAAACATTTTATATTAGGCTTCATGAGTTCAGAATCAGCCAATGCATCTCCTCGGGTACACACATGTGGGGAATTTTAAGAAATAAAGTCATTTTGGAGTTTAATGAAAATGAAGCCACAACATACCCAAACTTANGGGACACAATGAAGGCAGTCCTAAGAGGAAAATTCATAGCCCTGGGTGTCTTCAAAAAGAAACTAGAGAGAGCACATACTAGTAACCTGACAGAACAACTAGAAGCCCTAGAACTAAAGGAAGCAAAATCACATAAGAGGAGTAGAAGGCAGGAAATAATCAAACTTAGGGCTGAAATCAACCAAGTGGAAAGAAAAAGAACTATTCAAAGAATCAACCAAACCAGGAGCTGGTTCTTTGAGAAAATCAACAAGATAGATAAACCCTTAGCCAGACTCACTAGAAGGCACAGAGACAGCATCCTAATTAACAAAATCAGAAATGAAAAGGGAGACATATCAACAGACCCTGAGGAAATCCAAAACATCATCAGATCCTACTACAAAAGGCTATACTCAACAAAACTGGAAAACCTGGA
>NC_034592.1:71909213-71930488 GCF_900095145.1 Mus pahari | reverse complement strand
AAAAAAAAAAAAAAAAAAAAAACTTCACTTAAACTCCAGCAGATGAAGTCCTGTGCTTTGGGGACCAGCTAAAAATCTTTCAGCCTTCAGAGTGGGTAAGTATACATCTATTTTCAAGGAAGGGGAATTAGGGACTTCACTGGATTGGAAGCGGGAACAGGACAAGTAGTCTTTGATAATCTGGTTTTGTGGACTACTCTAATGTTGCTTTGATGCAATGTTTCACATTTTTGCAAGCACACTGTCATTAATTGTTAGGAGATGCTTGCTTTAGGAGTATGCAACTTAAACACTGCCAAGTTCTGTGTACCAAATCAATCAAACAAATAAAAAACATCAACAAAAAGGAGTTCTGTTTTATTTTAAATTATATTTAATTATCTATACTTTTATTTTTTATTGAAGTTTTGCCGATATCTGTACCACATACAGGAGAAAGCAAAGGGCTCATTTATCCTACGTTACGGTAGCCAGACTGTTGCTAACTTGTTATTGTTCTTTTTCCCATCCTTTACCCATTCCTCTCTCCTGTTTCACTTCCTAACACAAAATAGAAGAGAAAGTATAGAATGGACAGGGAGAGAGAGATGGAGATCCCTGAATCTATTTTCCTTTGTTTCTTTTCTATCTCAATTTCTATCATACCACAACCAAACCCCATTAAACAAGCAACAACAAACAACAACACCTATTGGGGTTCTAGAAATTAAATACCCTCTGAAAAATTCCCAAATGTCCCAAAATGTAAGAAACTATCTGCAGCTGGCAAAACCATGCCTGTGCTAGAGCACAAGGCAAATCAAAGTCATGGACTCTTAAGCAGCCACATGTCCCCACCAGGCATTAAAATGAAAACATATTCTTAAATAATTCTCTGTGTTTTGAAGAAACCAAAATTCCAGAATTCTAACTACAAGTGGCATATGCTTTTCATCTGCCACATGGTCTTTTAGATTTAAAAATGTGTCCTCAGAAACAATATTTTTCTTAATCACTGAGCATCTCTCCAGCCCCGGTGTTCCTATTTTTATTTCATAAATAAGAATTTAAATTTTGTTTATAGTATACACATTGTCCCATCTTTGATTGTGAACTTCTTATACTTAATCATGTGACCTTTCAATATATATTATCTGATTGTATGGGTATCGTAGCCAAATCATGTCAAACAGACAACTTATGACAGTATTTCTTACTTCCATCTCCTCCATTCTTTCTGCCAATTTTAATGGGTGTTTTGTGAGACCTAAATGGTGTCTTTATAGATGTTTAGTCTGGGGCTGCTCATTCTCCAGTCACTTGCTTTTGTTACTTCTACCAGATAGGAGTCTCATCATCAACTGTAAAGGAAGTCTCTCTGGCAAAGCCTCAGAAACATAACTAACCATATCTACTGTACAATTTCATAAAGTTGTATATTAATAATTGATAAAACAATCCTACATAATGTAGAACTACAGGTCATTTGAGGGATACAATGACTTAAGATTTTTTTCCCTAAATTTGGTAAATCTAACCGATTTTACATTTATATGGTAGGTATTAATTCTATACATAAATAAGTAGCTTACCTTCAAACAAATAACACATCAAAATATGTACGAAGTGCAAATTAAATCTATATTGAGAATCATTTCTTCTGTGTCATATTGGCTGCTATTAAAAAAATTAAACATCAAATACTGGGTTAATGAGAGAATTTAGGACCCTTATGCACAACAGGTTGGAATGTCAGATTAGTTCAGATTTGGTAAGGGTTGATATACGGTTTCCTTATAAATAATAAAGACAATTACCCCATTATCAACTTTGCTATTACTGTATACGCAAAACAGACCACAGACATTTTATCATAAAGAGTGACACACCTATGTACTAGTCAAATTTTGATGCCATGAACCCACTTACAGTGTCTAGCTATATGTGAGAGAATAAAGAAAATATGTCGCATGTTACACCCTACTATTTAGACAGTAGATGGCCCAAAACTAATGGAGATGGGTGATTACCACATAAAGTGACTACAATATACAATATCACATTTTTCTATCATATGTCAAATGTAGAAAGAATAAAAAAAATGAAGTGTACAAGGGAATTATGCTTAAGGAGGAAGATGACTATTAAGAAAGAAGATGCAGAACAAGAGAGGAAATTAAGAAGTGCTAACACGTCAGAAAGTGGGAGTGGGCGGGTTGGGGAGCAGGGAGGAAGGCGGGTATAAGGGGTTTTGGGGATAGCATTTGAAATGTAAATGAAGAAAATATCTTTTTTTTTTTTTTTTTTTTTGGTTTTTCGAGACAGGGTTTCTCTGTATAGCCACAGCTGTCCTGGAACTCACTTTGTAGACCAGGCTGGCCTCGAACTCAGAAAACTGCCTGCCTCTGCCTCCCAAGTGCTGGGATAAAAGGCGTGTGCCACCACCGCCTGGCTGAAAAATACCTAATAAAAAAAAGAAGTGCTAACATAATCAAAATACTTTATACACATGTGTGAAAATGTCTCCTAATGGTTCTCCTTATTAGATATGACATGTATATACCAACGAAATTAAATGTAAACTAAATGAAATTAAAAAAAGAAGAGTAGAAAAATACAGGTAAGGGGAAAGTTAGAGATTAAAAAAGAGAGGGAGTAAGAAGAAGGTTATGAATGACAGAGAGGGAGAGACAGAGAGAAAGAGAGAGAAGCTGTAAATGCAAACTCTAAAATATGGCAAGGGAGTCAATAATGCGAATTAGTGTTTAAACATAAATATCTGTACAGTTTTGGGTTACTGCTGTGACACTACAGTGTTCAATACTGCATGCCCATTTTGAAATTTTCTACAATATATCAATTATAACAGACTGTCAGAAAACTAATAGTGTTACTGATAAAGTAGCTATTGAATCAGAGAAAAATTCATTTTTTCTATAGGGGATAAATATAACTATTAGATCACTGTACTGTGCAAATTATAAGTCATGAAATTTTTTAACAATTGAGTTAATCTAAAACACATAGTATATATAAGTATGTTCACATATATTGAATTTGGTTAACAAGAAAAAAATTAATCATTCTTTTCCTTGCTTAATTAATCTTAAACTTTGTTTCTGATAGTGTGCCAAGTAAACTTGCTTAGAAATTGGCTCCTGCAGATGACAACATATTGCGTGATGCTCAATGTTCTTACATGAAGAGCCCTAGAGTAATAAAGCAAGGAGGCAAGGAATAAACTGGCCTGCTGATAGCATAACAGTTTCTGGATTCTTTGGAGTTAAAATGTCATATGACTAAGACCTGAATAAAATCTGTATGTGATTAAATTTATATTCCAAGGAAAAATAGTGAATTCAGAAGGATGCAGTAATGGCTATGTACATGTAAATGCTGTAGTATAGACATTTTCATATCCTTAAGTAGATGTCCTCTATTATTTTTAGAAAAAGTGACTACTAAAAGTTTTTAGGCATAAATTCTTAAAAGCAATTTTTGTTTGCTTATTCCTAACTTTGGATCAGAGTAAGTATTCCTAAAAGTTGAATGAAAACATAAGTTTAATTAAAGTATATCTGTGAACATGTATCATTTCATAATTTTATAAGTAATTTAGAATTATTGTTAATGGGACTGGTGGAGTGAAAATAAATCATCATAATTTGAGGTTGTAGTTTTAGAAATCATTGATTTTGGATTTTCAGGAAATAAAAACATCATAATTAAGAGTTATGTATCTTATTAGAGTCTACAATATTCTCCTTAAAAAGTGAAAAATTTATTTGTAATCATAGTTAATTGACATTATAGAATAAGTAATTGATGATAAATTGTTTATTTTCAGGTTTTGTTGTCCATATGTTCAATATTTCTATTGGGTTTGCTCAATTAATAAAAAAATTAAAAACAGAATTATATATAGACTCTGGGGTCAAAATCTTATCACGTACTCATAAAGTAAACTGTAATAATTCCTTCTAATTAATTTGATCTTTTATTCCATCTAATACTATTATAGATTTTGCCTAATCTGAAATAAATAGATAATAGTATTTTTGTAAATTAGATCATAGTCAAGTGAGGCTTTATAAATCCATCTATGTGATCAGTTAAACTTTCAGCTGCAAACTATAAAATAATATGAAGTTTAAGAGATAAAACAATTTTAATAAGACCTTTAAACACATATAGACAAATACCTTTCTGAAATTAAGGCTAAGTTTTGTATTTAACTTCTCCACATTTTAGGACTGTTCACTATGAGTACCTGCAATCATACAAATGAACATGAGTTCATGCTTGTGGGACTGACAGATTCCAAGGAGATTCAGCTGGTCCTCTCTGTTTTGTTTCTCCTGATATACATGCTCACTGTCTTGGGAAACATAGCTATGATACTGATCATTCATCTAGATGACCAACTCCACACTCCAATGTATTTTTTCCTCACCCACTTGTCATTCCTTGACCTCAGTTACTCAACTGTAATCACACCTAAAACCTTACAGAACCTGCTGACCTCCATAAAAAATATTTCTTTCATGGGATGCTTCACTCAACTGTATTTCTTTGTCCTCTTGGCAGCAACTGAATGTTTTATATTATCATCAATGGCCTATGACCGCTATGTAGCTATCTGCAGCCCTCTACACTATCCAGTTATTATGTCCCCTAGGCGCTCATATACTCTCATCACTGTGTCCTACATGATTGGAGCTATGGATTCCTCTGTCACTGTCTTTTGCTTAAGCACATTGGATTTCTGCAACTCCAAGATAATTCATCACTTCTTTTGTGACACATTCCCAATTTTAGCTCTGTCATGCAGTGATACATATAATGCAGAAGCCACTATATTCATTTTAGCTGGTTCTACTCTATTGTTGTCCCTCATCACAATATCCTCATCCTACGTATCTATTCTCTCTACAATTTTGAAGATAAATTCTTCTTCAGGAAAACACAAAGCCTTCTCCACATGTGCCTCACATCTTATAGGAGTCACTGTTTTTTATGGTACAATGATCTTTACTTATTTAAAACCAAGTAAGTCCTACTCTTTGGGAAAGGATCAAGTAGCCTCTGTTTTTTATACTATCGTGATCCCCATGCTGAATCCACTTATCTATAGTCTCAGGAACAAAGAAGTGAAAAGTGCTGTCATTAGAGTTATGAAGAAGAGAGAGTGCACCCAGAAATTAAAATAATGCAGTTGCTAAACATTTAAATTACTTTTTCCATTGAGTTCTTCAGCTTCTCTCTGGGCACAAAACTGACAGACTTGTTTTTTCTTTCTAGTTGTGTGAAACTTCCCCTACAAAAATATAGTTTGGGCATGTCGAAGAATGGGACTTTAAAAGTCTATGTCATAATTGGAAATTAAGACATGCATGTTAAATCTATGCTTTCAATATTCATGTTCATCAAGACAAATAGCTTGTAATTCTTAAGCTCATATAGAATTTAATATATTATGAAATGTCAGTTATTTTTTTTAATGAAACACATCTGTGGCACATTAACAATTTCTTTTTACAATATGAAATAGTTTATTATATGTCTTATCTGTAGTAAGTGAGTAAAGTTTAAATCTCAGTTTGATCATTTACACAAAATAAATAAGTTCATGTCAATGTGATAGCAAAATGGATATGACATTGAAGAAACTGAAAGTCTCTGCTAATTATAATTTAAAGATGTTTGTAAACCTTTTTTGCATAATATGCTTGTAGAATATTCACAAATACTTTACTATTTTTTCAGTAAATTTTATCACAGTTAAATAGCTTGAAAGAAATAAAATCAATGGTCCTGAAATTTGGACTTGTGTTAAATTAGAGAAGAAAACTAAATTATAGGAAAATGGTACATTGTAATATTGTTGACAATATGGAAAATAATTAAGGTTATTATAGAAGAGATACACTGTCATAATTATTGATATATGTGACCATATTCATCTCAATTAAAAATTTCATTGCACATCTGAAAATATATGAAAAAGCATTAAGGGAATGTTTCTCCTCCACATACTTTACCAACTTTCTTCACTCTCTTAAAATCCTAATATCTGATCATATTTGCCATTACAAGTTGTGAGTTGAGTATACTCTCAGTGTGTGGACAAGATGTTACTTTAAAACGTACATTACAACACATTAAGTCAGAAGTTTGAATGCAGCAATAACCCCTGTATGTAATGCTAAACTTCTAACAGTTGGATCACTTGCAATATAGCAAGTAATGTTTCTTCTGTATTGTTGCCCTGCCTTTATCTTATTAATTTATATTTGTAAAATGTTCAAAATAATTTTTTTAATTAATTGATGGACAGAGGTTTCAGTGCATTAGAGAAAAGAAATTCTTAATAATGATATTAATAATTCTTAATAAATTCTTAATAATGACATTAACAATAAATTCTTTTTATTTTTTGCAATCATGAACATTTTCAAATAAAGTAATAAATTTATTTTATTTTTATATTTATATCAATACATCATATAACTTTTGTTTAATGTATTTTTCTTTAATTTAAACTTCATTTTTTAAAATGTAGTTCAATGCCTGGAGAGATGACTCAATGGTTAAGAGCACTATCTGCTCTTCCAAAGGACACAAGTTCCATTCATAGTCCATCAGATGGCAGCTCAAAGCAATGACTCAGATTCCAGCTGATTTGACACTGTCACACAGTCATATAGGCAGGCAAAACACCAATGTACACTAAATTAAAAATTCTTTAAAGGAGGACTAATGAAAATGTAATCCTAATCTCTAAGCATTTAACTTTTTTGTTGATATTTTATAATTATATGAATTATACATTTATATATCATTTTCTGAAATATACACTAATTATTAATCTAGAAATATATTGATTATCATGAATATTAAAGAATTTTTATATTTACAAACTTTAACTCTCCAGTTTATTCAAATATTGAAGACATGAATATTATCTTAATGTTTTTAAACAGTGGCACAACATTATATCAACAGTCCAGGAAATATTATGTTTTCTTTTTCTCCAAGAATTGTGCTACTTGCAATCTATAGTATTTTTATTCCTATTGATTTATGTTTGTGCTTAGTAATAACACTTTATTAAATGTTTATACTTAACTTTTTATAGTTTGTTTATTTTAAATTTTGACTATGCCACATTCCATATCTTTTCTTCAATTCAGTTCATTTTTATTAATGAATTAATTTTTTGAATAAAATTTTATCATTATATTATGCATGCAGACTTAACTCAATGGTTTGTAGTGTAACATATTTATAGGAATGTGACTGCAATACAACTTTCAACTTTAAAATAACTTCTCCTGATTTTACTCATTTTTTCAACATTTATTTTTACACATAGAACAAGTGCTGATCTCATGTTTGGTCAGGGAAATCTCTGTCCTCCATGGGGCAATAGTTAATGCAGAGAGTAGGTGGCTACAGCATGCTCATTCCTAAAGTACCCATCTCCAATGTATACAGCATCCTGAGACTGCAATTGTATCCCCTCTGCCAACATTGCCTTGTACTTTCCTCCTCTTTCCTTCATCCCTGCTAGATCATATTTTCCTAGTAGTGTACCCTCCCTATATGTATATGTGTTTGTAGGTTTCAGGCCTTGTGCAAATTGCCATAGCTATTGTCTCCTCATGATTGTGACACCCATGACACAAGCAAACATGTGTTTCACATTACTCTTCTAAATCCCACAGCTGCCTGTCTTCTACGTTACCTGGGACTTGTAGGGAATGATACTGAAGTCTTATTTAGAACGGGGTACTCAACTGTTACTCTTACCACTGTGGAGTTTAGAATCTCTGCATTAACTGTTACCTACTGGAATAATAAGCTATTTTGATGAAAGCTGAGAGTGGCACTAATCAATGTATATAATCACACACATCTAGAAGGCAGCTGTCCTGTCATATTTAATTTATAAATTTACCTTACTTCAGTCCCATGTACTGCTATGGCTAGAAAACTTGCACTGTATATGTTAACAAAAGTAGTCAAAAATTTTGTAACTTTGTGTACCCTATTTTTAATAGTGTTATATGTAAACATGTAGCAGATATGTAGTTTGCTCCTACCAGAGCAGGTTAGTACCCAGGTAGATGAGGTGGTGTTCTGGGATCTGGATGTAATGTGAACAAATAAATAAATTAATGGAAAAAAAAGACTGCTACAGATAAATTCACACCAGAGCTCATAACAACTTCAGTATCTTCTAAGGGAACCCACTGCACATTTAATAGATAAAAGTCCAGAGGAACCTGATCTGAAACATCAGTCCTTAAGTAACAAATAATATTAATTTTAACAAGTGAAAGACATGAGACCATAAAGTATGGACAATTACGTGTGTGGCTATCTCTTTATTTTCCTTTCTAATAAATCTATATGGCATGACTCTATTAATAATAATAAAAAGAGAACTCTAGCTTTGTGGACAGCAAAAAATTGAGAACATTATTTAAATTTCATTGAGCTGTCTACTTTCTAATAAATGATTGAAATATTTACATAATACGAATATGTAAGAAAATCTATACTGCACTTACATAATGTATATGTACAATTTAATTTGATTACTATATACTTATATATTATATCTTCCATGGAAGCCAACTGAGTAGAAATGCGATCACACAGTAAACTGAGGTAACAACAACTATTTTTTTTCATTTTTATTTAGATATTTTCTTTATTCACATTTCAAATTTTGTACCCTTTCCTCATTTCCCCTCCCAACATCTCCCTATCCCATACCCCCTACCCCTGCTCACTATCCACCCACTCCTGCTTCCCTGTACTGACATTCCCCTACACTGGGGCATTGAGCATTCACAAGGCCAAGAGCCTCTCCTCTCATTGATGTCCCACAAGGCCATCCTCTCCTACATATGCAGATGAAGCCTTGAGTGCCTTCTTGTGTACTAATTGGTGGTTATTTAGTCCTTGGGAGCTCTGAGGGTACTGGTTGGTTCATAGTGTTGTTCCTCCTATGGGGCTGCTAACCCCATCACATCCTTAAGTTCTTTCTCTAGCTCCTCCCTTGGGGACCCCCATGCTCAGTCCAATGGACAGATGTGAGCCTCCACTTCTGTGTTTCTCAGGCACCGGCAGAGCCTCTCAAGAGACAGGTATGTCAGGCTCCTCTCAGCAAGCTCTTTTTGACATCCACAAGAGTGCCTAGGTTTGGTAACTGTATATGGGATGGATCCCCAGGTGGGACAGTCACTGGGTGACCTTTCCTTCTCTTTATGCTCCAAACTTTGTCTCTGTATCTCCTCCACTGGGTATTGTGATCCCCCTTCTAAGAAGTATCCACATTGTGGTCTTCCTTGAGCTTCATATGTGTATAAATTGTATCATGGGTATTCTGAACTTCTGGGCTAAACAACCAACATTGTATTTCTTCATTCTAATCAGATTGTGTTTCATTAGAAGGTTAAAACATAGGAGAATTTTGTAACTGTAATGATAGTTTCTTGGGTCATGATGTTAGTATAAAAAGTTTAAAAATATAGAATGAATTGAATCTACAAAACTAATCATATTGGGTAAAATAACCAGATTATCTATTTTATTATGCCTCTTGATCTCAAAAGCTGGAATTCAAAGTATTTTTCCCAATACTCACCTGTAAAATAACCTCTATAAGACCCTCGATATAAAAGACAATTCTCTTTTCTAGTATTTATGCTATATTTTCATATAAAACATAACATATAGATTTTCTTCTCATATTTTTCTAAATAGGGATCAGGCCATCTTCTGCTACAAATCCAGCTAGAGACACGAGCTCTAGGGGTACTGGTTAGTTCATATTGTTTTTCCTCCTATAGTGTTGCAGACCTCTTCAGCTCCTTGGGTATTTTCTCTAGCTCCTCCATTGGAGGCCCTTTGTTCCATCCAATAGATGACTGTGAGTATCCACTTCTGTATTTGACAGGCACTGGCATAGCCTCACAAGAGACAGTTTATATCAGGGTCCTGTTAGCAAAATCTTGCTGGCCTATGCAATAGTTTCAGGGTTTCAATTACAAAAGAACTCACTTGATATGCACTCACTGATAAGTGGATATTAGCCCAGAAACCTATATTACCCAAGATACAATCTCCAAAACACAAGAAAATCAAGAAGGAAGACCAACACGTGGATACTTCATTCCTCCCTAAAATAGGGAATGAAATACCCATGGAAGTAGTTGCAGAGACGAATTTTGGAGCTAAGACGAAAGGATGGACCATCCAGGAACTGCCCCACCCGGGGGTCCATCCCACAATCAGCCACCAAAAACAGACACTATTGCATATGCCAGCAAGATTTTGCTGAAAGGACCCTGATATAGCTGTCGCCTGTGAGGCTATGTCAGTGTCTGGCAAATACAAAAGTGGATGTCCACAGTCATCTGTAGGATAGAACACAGGGCCCCCAATGGAGGAGCTAGAAGAATTACCTAAGGAACTGAAGGGGTCTGCAACCCTATAAGTGGAACAACAATATGAACTAATCAGTACCCCCAGAGCTCGTGTCTCTAGATGCATATATAGCCGAAGATGACCTAGTCAGCCATCGTTGGGAAGAGAGGCCCCTTGGTCTTGTAAACTTTATATGCCTCATACAGGGGAACGCCTGGGTCAAGAAGTGGGAGTGAATGAGTAGGGGACGAAGGCGGGGGGGGGGTATGCAGGACATTCGGGATACCATTTGAAATGTAAATGAAGAAAATATCTAATAAAATAATTTAAAAAATAGTGTCTGGGTTTCGTGGGGCAGTCTCTGGATGGTCCTTCCTTCTCAGCTCCAAACTTTGTCTTTGTAACTCCTTCCATGGGTATTTTGTTCCCCATTCTAAGGAAGAAAGAAGTATCCACATTTTTGGTCTTCCTTCTTCTTGAGTTTCATGTGTTTTGCAAATTGTATCTTGGGTATTCTACGTTTTGGGGCTAATATCCACTTATCAGTGAGTGCATATCATGTGAGTTATTTTGTGATTGGATTATCTCACTCAGGATGATATTCTCCAGATCCAGCTATTTTCCTAATAATTTCATAAATTCATTGCTTTTAATTGCTGAATAGTACTCCAACATGGAAATGTACCACATTTTCTGTATCCATTCCTCCATTGAGGGACATCTGGGTTCTTTCTAGCTTCTGGCTATTATAAATAAGGCTGCTATGAACATAGTGGAACATGTGTCCATGTGTCCTTATTACCAGTTGGAACATCTTCTGGATATATGCCCTGGAGTGGTACTGCTGGATCTTCCAGCATTATTACATCCAATTTTCTGAGGAACTGCCAGACTGATTTCCAGAGTGGTTGTACTAGCTTGCAATCCCACCAGCAATGGACGAGTGTTCCTCTTTCTCCCCATTGCTTTCACGTGATTTTTTTTTTTTTTTTTCGGCTTTTCAAAATGAGATTTCTCTGTATAGCCATGGCTATTCTGGAACTCACTTTATAGACCTGGCTGACCGTGAACACAGAACTCTGCCTGCCTCTGTCTCCCTAGTGCTGGGATTAAAGGCGTGAGCCACCACGCCAGACTGTCACCTGAATTTTTATCTTAGTCATTCTGAGTGGCGTGAGGTCGAATCTCAGGGTTGTTTTGATTTGCATTTCCCTGATGATTAAGGATGTTGAACATTTTTTCAGGTGATTCTCAGCCATTCCATATTACTCAGTTGAGAATTTGTTGTTTACCTCTGTACTCCATTTTTAATGGGGTTATTTGATATTCTGGAGTCCAGCTTCTTGAGTCCTTTGTGTATATTGGATATTAGTCGCCTAACTAATTTAGGATTGGTAAAGATCCTTTCTCAATCTGTTGGTGGCCTATGTATCTATCTATTTATTTATTTATTTATTTATCTTTTCCATTTATTTTTCACTCATTTAATACATCTCAAGTACAGTTTCACTTCCCTCCACTCTCTTCTCACATCATGTTCCCTTTCCTCTAGATCTATATCCCTTGACCTCTCAGAAAAAGAAAACCTTTCTAGGGACATCAACTAAATATGCAATAAGAAGCTGTCATAAGATCAAGCACATATTCTCACATTAAGGCTAGATGTAAGAAGAAAGAGGTCTCAAAATTAAATCATACAAGAGTCTGAGACAGCCCCTACTCCAACTGTTAAGAATCCTCTGAGAACCCTGGATTATACAATCATAGTTTATATGCAGAGTACCTAGTTCAGAACCATACAGACTTCCTGATATCTGTGAACCAACTTGAATCCAGGTCAGCTGATTATGAGTCATATTCTTGATTCCTCCAATCCTGCTTCCAGCTCCTCCACAGGAATGGAAGTTCTCCATGAGAACTGACTAATATTTGAACTTGGGACCCTGCATCTGCTCTTATCAGTAGCTGGAAAAAGTCTCTGTGACATCTTTACTATGTTCTAGTCCCACTGTGTCCTTCAGGCATGGCTAAACTAGGTATTGTAGCTGGGTTTTTATTCCAATCCCTCCCACTTGATGCCATCCCTGGCTATAGATGATGGTTGCTTTAAGCTTCGTATCCTCCATTACTAGGAGTTTTCACTTGTGCAATCCTCATAGATTCCATGGGGCTTCCATTTTACTAGGTTTCTACCTCACTCCATATATGCCCACCCATCCCAGTTGTCTGTCCAGGTATTTATTCCCCCCATACAGGTGATCCTCCTGTTCCTATTTCCACCCAGTAGCAAAATCCAGTGTATTTCCCTTTCCCAGGAAGCCCATTACTTTTCACACTGAAGTTTTCCTTATTACTTATTGTCTCTGGGTCTGTGGACATGATTATCCTTTACAGCTAATATCCACTTATATGTGAACACATACCATGTATGTCTTTCTAGGACTTAGTTACCTTGCTTAGGATGATATTTGTTTTTAGTTCTATACATTGTATGAATCTACCATTTTTTAAAAAACATTCTTTGTTTGAAGGATATATAATTATTTTCAGTTTCTGACTGTTAGAAATAAAACTGCTTTAACATAGTTGAGGAAGTGTTTTCATTGTAGGTAGGAGCGTCCTTTGGGTAAATGCCCAGGAGTGTTATGACTCAGCTTTGAGATGGAATTGTTTCCCAATTATGTGAGAAAGTGGCACACTGGTTTCCAAAGTGGCTGCACAAGTTTACACTCCCACCAGCACTGTCAGAGTGTTCCCCCTTGCTACACATCCTCACTAGCTTTCATGTTTGTTTTTTATCTCAGTTACTGACTGGTGAAAGATTAAATCTCACAGATGTTTTGATTTGCATTTCCTAAATGGCTAAGAATGTTGAACATCGTATTAGTTTTTCAAATACATAAAGCATTTGTCAGTTGATGAAATGTTCCATGGTGACATAGGAAATACCACAGCACAATGAAATATTAGCCAGTCCTGGGATTCATTAAATGCATTTATCATGTTAAGAATGTAAATTCATGTAATAAAAGAATCCATTAAAGCAATTATAATAAAGATAAAATATTTTTTACCATAGACAGAGATACATAAGAATTGAATACAAATAAAATTTAAAGAGAATCAAAATGGTACCTAATAGTGGAAGAAATCCAAGACAACCTCAAAACACATGGAAAATGACGAAAGTAAATAACTCCTTCCCTTTTAATTGGCTTATATTTGAACTATCCAAGGTGGGTTTTGGAAATGTAATTTTTTTCTATGATTTTTTAAAAATATTATAATATAATCCCCTAATTATTCTTTTTACTTTCCTCTACTGAGGATTGAGGATCTTCCATATATTTCTTCTTGCTTGTTTTTTAATTTATGATCTCTTTTCCATTAATTGTTGTTAATACACACACACACACACACACACACACACATATATATATATATATATATATATATATATATATATATATATATATATGCATGCACATATGTGTGTACAAAAAGATTTCTAGTTAAATAAATACAGCCTACTCAATCTATGTAATGTTATATGAATGTACATTTTCAGAGATGGTCATTTGATATTGGAAATCAACTGTTATTACCTGTGCTTCCACACTTTCTCCCCTGAGACTGTTGCCTAACAGACTGTGGTGGTAGAGGTGGAGACCAGGGTTAGGTTGGCTGTAAGTATGAATGGAATGACCTCTTGAGACACCTGCAACAGGATGAGTCTCCTTTCTTGTTTCATGGAATGAGTATTTACAGGTATGGTGAAAAGGACCAATAGATCATACCATCAAGCAAGCAGGAAGGGATGATTGATTATAGTACAGCATTTAATTATCATGCAGGTGGAAAAACCAGAGTGGGACATGTGTACTGAGTTATGCAGCTTGGCAGAGAGCTCTGTACAAGATGACTTTTAAGCCAACACCAGAGAAAGGGACAATCTCAGACAGGCAGACAGGGAAGATCCTCTGAGAAAGGGATTCCCCCATTTTCTCTTAACATAGCAGCCCCCCCATGACAGTTATCTTCCATGAAAAATATATTTGCATCATTTTCCTTAGTTGCCTCTAGTTTTTTGAGCAGGGGTGAGGCCTCTTGGGCTCCCTCTGTATTTTAGCGTATCTATTATTGTTGTACCTTTTCATCTCATGATGGTGAAATTTCATGGATGCAACTTCTAAAATTTATCATAGACACCATCTTACAGCAAATAATGAGTTCCTCTAGCTCTTTCAATTTGTGTGTCCCCTCATCCACAATAACCTTTGAATTTTAGGAATGGGAGTATTTTGATTGGGTGTGCTTTTCTTAAGTAATTTGTGTCAGTTTCAAAGAGAAATCTCCATGATGATTATTGACTATTTGTGGTATAAGAAGAATAATTAGGATGTAGCTACAAATTATACGGGTTTATTAAAGTTGGAGTTGTAGGTTCTTCTCCAAGATCCATGACTTCACTAGATCTTAGTAGCTGTTTAGGTGTGCAGGACATGGCACAGATTCTTTATTGCTGTATCAATCTTAAATACAATGTGAGAGATGTTGGTTAACTTTGTGTGCCACTAATGCACCATTAGGCGTGTTGATGTTTTTGTTGTTTTTGCTGTTGCTGCTGCTGTTTTCCATTCTGTTTCTTCCTATGGTTCATAGATATCATAGATGTGTAGCACTGTTCATTGCTGTCTTTCAATAAAGGTTGTAGAGTACCTTCTGGTACGATGAAATCTAGTCCCTAGGGAGGAATCATCTTGTCAGTTTTGACTCAGGGTCCTCTGGAACCTGCGTCTGAAGTCCAGGTGTCTCCAAAAATACAAACTTTAACTTCTTAGAGAAACTAGTGAAAATAGTAATGGCCTTTATTTTTCTGAGGGGGTTTCTCAGACAACACTGATTAACAAGTAAAATGAGTACTTCTTGTGCCTGATGTGATTTTTGTTAGATGACCATTGATTGTTAGAGGAAGCATTTTCAGCCAAGTAAGAAAATATCATTTAAAATATATGTTTATTTATATACAAGTTTACATGTGTTGTAAGTATTTTTAGGTAAATACTTAAAAGTATTATTTTTATGACATTCTCAGTCATCCTTCCTGCTATCTTTCTATGCTATTTTTATCTTCCCAACCTTCTATATTTATTTTATACCCTTTTCCAATTGAAGCTTGTTCTTCCCAATAGATCACTTCTACACTGCTATTTTCCTCTCCATTGCTCCCTGTTTCCCCAGAATCTCAGTGCTCCTTTTTTTTTTCTTTCCCAGTTTCTTCAGTTGATCATGGACATATACTAACATCTAATTATTTGGAATTAGGAGGCTCAGATGAGCAAGAACATGAGTATGAAGCATATATCTTTCTAGATATAAATTTCTGAGTTACCTCACTCGACATGATCTTTGCTAGTTCCATTAATTTTCTTTCAATGTTTGTGATTTTACTTTCTTAGAATTGAATGGTACCCATCATGAACATGTATCACATTTTCACTATCCATTCATCAGTTGGAGAACATACAGGTTTTTGTTTTGTTTTGTTTATTTGTTTATTTTTAATTTTCTAGGTATTGTCAATAGAGCAACAATGAGCATGTCTGGTCGAGTGTATGTATTGTATCATTTCCAGTCATTACGCTCCATACCAAGGAATAGTGTGGCTATCCCTATCTGAGATGGGATGTCCATTGTTATTGTTTAGTTCAGCTGATTCTTAAGCAGGCCTTTTAAAGAGTCTTCATAAGTTTAGCTTCTGATATAGTAACAACACTTGTTCTCATTCAAATCCTCTATTCCTCTGGCCTATCTAATATTTCTGTTCTATCTTTTGAAATAATCCATGAGCTTTAGCTGCTGGAATCGTTCCGTAAATTTATCAGTTAGGACTGGACTCCTGAACAGTACAATTTAATAGGTTGTAACTTTTTGTAATGGTATCCTTCTGCTGCAAAGTGAAATGAGAGGTGAGAACTACACTTACCAGATATAAGATCACAAATTTTATTGTTTTTCATCAGTATATTTTAACTCTAGAAAAACCATTTCTTTAATATAATTTTTTTCTATAAAAAATTCTATTATTCAATCATGATCTCATTAACAAAGTAAGCACTTTAAATTCAAAAGTGAATTTCCATTCTATCCATACTACTTAAAAAGGTCCTAATGTGAGGAAGGTGTTATATAAATATTATATTTTATAAATTTATTGAATTAAAGAGACTATGAATAAATGTGGTACATCAGAAAAAAAGCAGTTATTATGTTCGTCTTTATAAAGCTCCCAGGAATAAGCAAAACCTTTGCTGAACTAGTCTTTGACCTTAGTCCTTGAAAGCTTGCCAATAAATTTGGCTCATAAATTGCCTCCTGAGAATGACCACATTACACTCATGATTTACGTGATACATACCACAACCATAAATTAGAGACAAAAGCATACATTGTTGTCCTGATATTTATACTCACTCATAGAATAAATTCAAACCATAAATTTCCTTTAAAAATTGATTTTGACGAAGACCTGAGGAAAGGATAATTTAATTTCCTCTGGAATTTTTTTAAAAATATGAGTACACAAAAGAATGAAAAAAATAATACTAAGGAAAACAAAAAATCTGGGGCTGATGTGTTCAGATCTTTAAGTAAATTTTTTATTTTAATTGTGAGAAAATTTGGAAGTTGAATTTTTTCCAACACATGGTATTGGAAATATTTTCCCTGTTTTTTCTGTCAACTTTGGCATTGTGTGTAAGTATTTTTAAAATTGTGGAGGTTGAAGCAAATAAATAAAGATTATATTTTAAGATATAAGTGGAAATATAATTTGGCATGTACAGAAGTAAGAGGATTATGGCAAGCATAGAGTGGATGGAAGGAGATTATACTAGTGATGATTCATATTTCCATAAAATAATTTTAGTTAAAATGTGTTTGATATTGTCAGAAGATAATGATCCATCTTTTAAATAGTTATTTGTTTTAGTGTAGTCTATTAACCTTTAGTAAAAGGTAGATACAGTTAATTGATATAGAAAAGAGCTAGAAACATATTGAAGTTGTTTTCTATCTTTTTTAATTTAATGCTTGATATTTTATTTATTTTATGAATTTTATGAATTAAGAGTATGACTAAGATAATTTGGTGTCTCACAATTTTAACATGATTTCAGACTCAATGTGAATTTGTGTTGAGTTCAATTGAGTTCATAAATTAACTGAATCTTTTCCATATTCTAGATTGCAATATGGGAATAATATGAGCACATACAAAACATATCATGCAAATAAATTCATAAAAAGAAATTATTTAGAGTAGTGCTCGTTTTCTGTTTTATAGCATATAATAATACTTACAATATCATATCAAATTCTGCTTCATACTTTCTATTTGGAAATCTAATTATGTATAGTTATATACTATAATTATGAATGTACAGTGAGAATCATATACACAAATATCTCTGTTATCATACAACATATGCGTTACCTTTGATTTCTCACCATTTAGGGTCATTGACTATGCACACCTGGAATCACACAAATAAACCAGACTTCATCCTCATGGGATTAACAGATTCCAAAGGAATACAGCTGATCCTCTCTATACTGTTTCTCCTGATATACCTAATCACTGTTCTGGGGAACATAGGCATGATGTTGATCATCTGTATAGATACTCAGCTTCATACTCCTATGTATTTTTTCCTTACCCATCTGTCATTTCTTGACCTCAGTTATTCAACTGCCATCACACCGAAAACGTTAGAGAACCTGCTAACGACAAACAAGAGCATTTCCTACACCAATTGTTTCGCACAACTGTACATTTTCATCCTCCTGGCAGCTACTGAATGCTTTTTGCTTTCCTCAATGGCCTATGACCGCTACATAGCCATCTGCAACCCTTTACATTACCCAGTTATTATGTCTTCAGGACGCTGCCTTGCACTCCTTACTGGGTCCTATGTAATTGGAGCTGTGGATTCCTCCCTAACTGTGTTTAGCATGATTATGCTACATTTCTGCAAATCCAACGTTATCCCACATTTTTATTGTGACACATCTCCACTTCTGTCTCTGTCTTGCAGTGACACACATGTAGTTGAAATCATTATATTCATTTTTGCAGGTTCCACAATCCTGGGGTCCCTCATCACAATATCTGGATCCTATGTATCCATTCTTTCTACTATTTTGAAGATAAATTCTACTTCAGGAAAGCAAAAAGCCTTTTCCACTTGTGCCTCTCATCTCCTCGGAGTGACTGTTTTTTACAGCACTCTGATTTTTACTTATTTAAAGCCAAGTAAGTCCTATTCTTTGGGAAAGGATCAAGTAGCTTCTGTTTTCTACACAATAGTGATCCCCATGCTGAATCCACTTATCTATAGTCTCAGGAACAAAGAAGTCAAAAGTGCTGTTGTTAGGTTAGTGAAGAAGAGACAAGGATCCAGGAAGTTAATTTAACCATGATATTAACCAGTCAGTCACAATTGTTTCTACTTTCATGTTCCCTTGGTCAGTTTCTATAAGCAAGTCCAGTTATTTTTACATTTCTATTTCTTTGGGTATTTCTCATACAAATATACATTGATAATTTCCAGGAACACATTTTTAGATGTTAGTTTGGCTGAATTTCGTGGATCATAGAGTCAAAACATGTCTTTTCTTTTGTTTTGCTTTGTTTTGTTTTGAGGAATACTAGTTTGCAGCATAAGAAAACATGCTTGAAATTTTTAGATCCATGTCATATAAAATTTCATACTCATTAAGTATTTAGATAAGTATAATGAAAAGGTAATTTGGGCAATGTCTATATTTTCAGAAATCACTAATTCACAGTCAAACTCTTCAGTAATTTTTGATAAGGAACTAAATTTAATATTAAATTACTTCAGCAGTACAAGATAAATAATAATTCCACTTTCATATGATAAGATGATAGAAGTAATAAAGTACATGAAATAATAAAATGTGGTTTATTGTGATTAATAATAATCATAGTAAATATGTCACAGTAATCAACTCCTGACATATTTTAAATGACTGTCATTTCTTAAAGAATATTCTATGCTGTTTTATGAATATCTTTTTGATAATTTAATGCACAAGTATGTAATTACCTTAAAAAGAATATGCTTAGTTGTTTCCAAATTTGAATTTTACATAAAATGTCTAAAGTAGCATTAGGTTATAGGAAAATCATATTGTGCTGTAAATCATTACATGTTAGTGACAACTTTGAAAACATTTAAAGTTCAGGAAGAAGAGAAAAGTTAAAATGATTGACATTCCAAAGCATGTTCTTCTCAGTTAATAACTGAATGTTTGTCAGTATATGTTCCGTAGAACAGTTTTTTCTGTGTACTCATTAATAGCATTATTCTGTGTGTATTAAACTGTGTATATAAAATTGTTCTAAAATAAATTAATTAATAGATTAGTATTCAATTAATTTTATTAATTTTTCCATGTGCATGTATGTGTCTGTAGGATATGAGTATCAATGTCCTATCTATGTATGTATGTTTGTGTATGTTTGTATGCATGTGTGCTTAAGGGTGTATGGGGAAGGGAAGACCAGTAATTTATGTCAGATGTTTTAATGTATTGTTCTCCACATTAGCTTTTGAGAGTGGTTGTCTTATTGAACTTAAAATGAACTTATTGCCTAGGCTGGCTAGTCAGATATTATGCAAATGGAAATATCTCTGTTACCCTACACAAGGGTTTTTGTTATATGCCTACTTGCCTTGTCCCTTATATTGCTCTGAGGACTGAACTCTCATCCCTATACTAGTACAACAGGTATTCACCAACTTCATTTTCACATTTTAAAAATGTGGCACACTAAGGCAAATAATTACTAAGTTTATATTCTCTCTCTTCTTTTCTTTTCTTTTCTTTTTTCTTTTTTTTTTTTTTTTTTTTTTTTTGTTTGTTACAGGGTTTCTCTGTATTGCCCTGGATGTCGTAGAACTCACTTTGTAGACCAGGTTAGCCTCAAACTCAGAAATCCGCCTGTCTCTGCCTCCCGAGTGCTGGGATTAAATTTGTGCGCCACCATGCCCAGCAAGTTTATATTCCTTGACTGACATGAAATTTATCAGACAGGATAAATATTTATTTTTCATATATATATATATATATATATATATATATATATATATATATGAAATGGACAATACTGCATGCAGATTTTGAACTTGATAGATTTACAGTATGTCATGTCCAAAGTAGCATAAGATGCAACTACTTATCTGTCCCAATAAATAAAAGACATTCATTCACAGTTTTCTGTGATAAAGAGATGATAAAAGAATATGTACGTAATGATCTCATTTTCATAAGCTGTTTCACAAACTGGTTATATTATACATAAACATTGTAAAGGGTTTATGATTTATGTTTCTCCTGGTATCTGTGTTTTCTAGAATCTGTTTTTTATATTTCTCAGGTTTTTGGGTCTCTTTCCTATTTTCCATTCACTTAACATGTGGTTTTCCTTTTTTTTTTTTTTAACACCTGTTTGTTTCTACAATTTAGAAAACTTAGTAGTTGATCACATAGGTCAACAGTATCTGTAACGCTTTAGTTTCTGAATTGAAAAGAAACTTACATTTCAATTAAGATAAATATAAAATTGGATGTCTTCTTCTCAATACAGGTCACCTAAAATAGGTTATATGTGGTTATATAGGTACAACTTCCAATAAACATAAAATGCTTGTCTTATGTATTAAGAGATAGACCTAGCACAAGGCAAGGCCTGGGCCAAGTAGTGGGAGTGGGTGGGTAGGGGAACAGAGGTGGGGGGAGGGGTATGGGAAACTTTCGGGATAGCATTT
>NC_034592.1:71888317-71908674 GCF_900095145.1 Mus pahari | reverse complement strand
ACATAACTTTATATGTGATATTTTATAAATGGAGATTTGTAAACTAATTTAAGCTGAAATACCTCTTGCCATATGTATATCTGTTTGTGTATTGACATAAAATGAGTTTTTATTGAAAATAATTTTCATACAGTATATTATGATTACAGTTTTTCATTTCCCCATTCCTGAACATGAGTTTTAAACCCTGAAATGTACTATGCAAAACATTGTTCTTGTTGCAAAATAAGTTAAAATATTAATCTGCATAATTTCATTTTAATCATAAGGACATACATTAAAAATATGCAAGCCAATAAAATGGAAAATATATATATTTATTTACTTTTATTTTTTCCTGTGGCTCAAATACTTTTCTTTGCTTTCTACATACTGAATGCTTTTTTCATAAAACTTATTCTTAGCACATTTTTCCTACTCCAAATTCCTTATCCCCCTGACTTTCCCAGGCACCTAAATCCACATCCTTTCTTTTTCTCTCTCATTAGGAAAAACAGACAAACAAACAAACAAACTAACTAACAAGAAAAGCATACTAGGAAATAAACAAATATAAATGGGTAAAGAAAAAGCACAAGAAACAAATATACACAGAGACACACACATTCATTCTCACAGAAATTTACAAGTCATAATATGCAAGCAAAGGGCTTGTAAGTTAAAAGAAAAAAAAAAGGTCCTGAAAAACCACCATGAGACAAACAAAATCCTTTTAAAAACACTGTTGAAATTCATTTTGTGTTGACTATCCTTTCCTAGGCAGTGGCCCTACCAGTAAGTGTGGTTTGTATACCAAGGGAGACTTTGTTGAAGAAATTTAACTTTTCTTGGTAAAAAGTTCCAATTTGAGATGGCTTCTGAGTAAAAAATGAGGATTTAAGACCATTGCCTTCTCAGATCAGGGAATAATTCTTGGCTTGAACTTGTATAAGCTTAACATATGCCACCAGAGTTTCTTTGAGTTCATAGGTCCATCAGTCCTGTTGTATCTAGAAGACCTTGTTTTGTTGTTGTTGTTGTTTCGTTGTTTTAGTTTTTGATATCCTTTCTGTTTTTATTTTTATTTTTCTATTATTTTATATCTTTCATTCCTACTGTCTCTCACAATTTTCTGCTTCTACTTCCATAAAATTCTCTGAACACTAAGGTTTGTCAAAGGTATCTCATTTAGTATTGAATGTTCCAAGGTTTTATACTTTCTTCACATTGCCCAGTTGTGAGTGTCCGTATTTGTTACCTTTGAATGTACAAGGAACCTTCTCTGATGAGGGATTGCCAAGACACTGATATGTGAATATAACAGAATCTTGTTAGAAGTTATTCTATAGCTCTGTTCTTTTAGGAGAACTATAGTATTTGTATAGTCCTAGGTCGATGGCCTATCAAGTTTCAGGTTCTTGTTCCCCAGGTAAAAATAACGTTTTTCCTCTTATAAAAAAATCTTTTATTTATTTTTTTAACACTCCAGATTTTATTCTCCCCAGTCGACCCTCCGACTGTTCCACATCCCATATCTCTTCCCTGATCCCTGTTTCCACGAGGATGGAGGATGTCCCCACCACCCACCTACCACTCCACCAGACCTTTAAACCTCCTGGAGTCTCCAGGAGACTTGAGTGTTAGGTGTATCTTCTCTGATTGAAACCTGACCTGGACATACTCTGCTGTATTTGTTTGGTGGACTCACATGAGCTGGTAAACGCTGCCTGGTAGGTGGTCCAGTGATTGAGAAACCTTGGGATCCAGATTGAGACTGCTGGTCCTCATACAGGGTCACCCTTCTCTTCCGCTTCTTCCAGCTTTTCCCTAATTCAACCACAGGGGTGAATAGGATCCATGTTCATAAAAGAAACTTAACTATGGCTCAAAACACACATTAATATTGGGAGACTTAAATACCCCACTCTCACAAATGGACAGGTCATTAAAACAGAAACTAAGCAGAGACATAGTCAAACTAACAGAGGCTATGAACCAAATGTATTTAACAGATATCTACAGAACATTTCACCCTAAACAAAAAAAATATACCTTCTCAGCACCTCATGGTACCTTCTCCAAAATTGACCATATAATTGGTCACAAAACAATCCTCAACCAATACAAAAGATTGAAATAATCCCATGCATCCTATCATATCACTATGGCTTAAGGGTGGTTTTCAATAACAGCAAAAATAACAGAAATCCCACATAAACATGGAAACTAAGCAACACTTTACTCACTGATATCTTGGTCAGGGAAGAAATAAAGAAAGAAAATAAAGACTTCCTGGGGTTTAATGAAAATGTTGGCACATAATACACAAACTTATAGGACACAATGAAAGCAGTGCTAAGAGGAAAATTCATGTCACTAAGTGCCCTGGTATAGAAAATGGAGAGATCTGACACTAGCAGCTTAACAGCACACTTGAGAGATCTAGAACAAAAAGAAACAAATATACCCAAGAGGAGTAGATGGTAGGAAATAATCAAACTCAGGGCTGAAATCAACCAAATAGAAACAAAGAGAACTATAGAAAGAACCATCAAAGCCAAAAGCTGATTCTTGATTCATCAAGATAGATAACCCCCTAGCCATACTAACTATAGGACCCAGAGGCAGTATCCAAGTTAACAAAATCAGAAATGAAAAGGGAGACATAATGGAAACAGAGTAAATTCAAAAAACTATTAGATCCTACTACAAAAGTCTATACTCAACAAAACTGGAAAATCTAGATGAAATGGATGGTTTTCTAGACAGATACCATTATCCCAATGTTAAATCAAGAGCAGGTAAACTATCTATTAAGGTCCTTATCCTATAAGGAAGTAAAAGCACTTTTCAAAATGTCCCTTTTTTTCCCCTGAGACTTCAACTAGCAGACTGGGAGTTAGGGCCCAAAAGTTTCCCTGGAGATGGGACAAAGGCTACTTTTCTTATCCCCAGCTGTTTTACTATGAGGGGCTAAATGCCAGAGACTGCAGTTTGTGCCCTCAAGAGGAATGCATGCATGCACATGATGCACAGATATACATTCAGGCAAAACAACATAAAATAAAGTAAAATCTCCTCAGTACACTTCACAGATCAAAGGGTGATAGCAGCTAAATGGCACTTTATATGACACTTTCAAGGAAAAGTTTATAACCAAATAATCAATGTTTTTCTTATTATTTGATGAACTCATCCGTAGCCAACATCATCCTAATATAAACAGGAACAAGTCTGGTATTTTCTTTATCCCCATCTCTAGTTAATATACTATTCAAAGCTTAATTAAGTAATAAACAAAGAATAGGGATAAAAATAATACTAATAGGCAAATAATTTTAAAATTGTGGTTTTAGATGACATGATACTTTACAGAAGACATTCTAAAAATTCCACCAGAAAATTTAAGAACTGACCATAAATTTCAACAAAGGAGCAGGTTGTAATATTAACAAATAAAAACAAGTAGTTGTACCATTGTTTTTTTTCTTACAGTATAATTATCAGACATCTCAATTCAAATGTCCAATACGCGTATAATGTGAAAATGTGAGATTTGCTTGTTTCAGAATTAATGCATATTATTAGGTAATCAATAAAATATTCAAAGTTAAATATTTTAAAGTAATACCTAATATGATTATTATAGAAGTTGTTACTGAAAGAATAACTCATAATATATACCACATTGGTACAGATCAGGAAAAATCTACACTAAATAACTTATTGAGCATGCTATGCCACAAGCTTGTGAAATTTTATTTTAGGAAATTGAAACTTTTCATGGTTGCTTCTGATATCCCTAGAAAAGGTCTAGAAAGATTTGCAAAGGTCTAAGGTAAAACTGAAGTCAGTTCCTTGGCTGTCTGTCAAAAAAATATACTTTAATAGCATGGAAATGCACAGTTCATGAGAAAGGGAATACCGACAACAGCAAAAATATCATCAGTATGCTACTAGAGGTGCCATATTGTCTGTGCTCTCTCTTCTGAGATTTGTAAGAAAATGGTAAACAAATCACTCAGCGTTGATAAGAAAACTGAGCTCAAGCTAGACAGAGAATCTGATTAGTTCATAGTCAGAACTAAACAGGATTTGTGTGCAGGCTTCACTTTGTCAACACTGAAATATACTTCCTTGAAATCCTAAATTATGTCAAAATTTACAAATAATTATCTCCTGGAAACAATAGAAAAATCAAGTTTGCATATAATTCCTTGTTTTATGAAGTAACTAACCTTAGGTAGAAAATGAAATTTTAAAAATGGTTTAAATGGTTACATCAATAGCTTATAATTAAGTAGTAGATTTAAAATAATCCTTTAAATGTCAAAAAAACATACAAACTGCATTAATGGTTGGTGAAATTTTTCTGTACTTTATACCATTTCAAATTTTGATTAGCTCATAGATTTACTACTCTAACGGAAATACAGTGACAAAGAGAAAGACTGAAGAAAAGGCTATGCAGAGATTCCTGACCTTGGAATTCATCCCATATGCAGATACCAAACCCAGACACTATTGATGATACCAAGAAGTTCTTTCTGACAGAAGCCTGATATGGCTGTCTCCAGAGAGGCTCTGTCAGAGCCTGATAAGTACAAATGTGGATGTTCACAGCCAACCATTAGACTGAGAACAGGGAGCCCACGGGGAAGAGTTAGGGGAAGGACTGTATGAGGGGAAGGGGTTTGTAACCCCATAGGAAGAACAACAGTATCAACCAATCAGAACCCCCAGAGATCCAGGGACTAAACCACTAACCAAAGAGTACACATAGGGGGACCCAGGGCTCCAGCTGCATATGTAGCAGATAATGGCTTTCTCTGGCATCAGTGGGAGTAGAGACCCTTGTCCCCGTGTAGATGAATGCCAGGATGGTGAGGTGGGAGTCCATAGGTGGGTGGAGGAGCACCCTCATAGAAGCATGGGGAGGGGGAGGGGATGGAGGTTTTTATATGGTAAACCAGAAAAGGAAATAACATTTGAAATGTAAATAAAAAGAATATTCAATAAAAAAGTAACTAAGCTATTTAGTATTTCCCTTAGAAATTTAACCTACGTTACTATTCCAATATTATATATATATATATATATATATATATATATATATATATATATATTCCTATTAAGAAACAGGCATTAATAAATTATGGTCAGCTTTCCTTTGCATCCAATAATGACTACTGACAAATGATTCCACTTGCTATAAGAGATACAACATGCTGAAAGTTGAATGAAAATGTTCCCATATTCATTTGAACAATTATGATAGAAATCCATGAACATGATGACATATTATTCTTGTTATAAAAAGAATTTAGGGCAATATGCACATTTTAAATATTTTTTTTAGAATATTAATGGTTGAGTAAAATAAACTGTCAATTATTTCATTTTTTTATTAGGTCATTTTTAATCTTGGGACCACCATATAGTAATCCATGAAATTATAAAGCTTTAAAATACCGTAGGAAAAATGTACATGTCAAAAGAAATAAAAACACAGAAAAACAGATAGTATGTAGGAGATACATGCGTGATAATGGACTTCCATTGAAACATCTAATAACTGTTGAATCTTATTAAGACAAAACCAGCAAAGCTGATTGAAAGCTAAGTAAAAATCCTATGCAAGAACCTCATTATAGAAACGAGAAAAAAAGAAAAGAAAAAGAAAAGAAAAAGAAACAAGACTGAATGAGCTTATGTAAGCATGATCCAGTCTTAGTTCATTATGGGGTAGAAAACAGAAAGAAAGACAGATCCTTACATACCTAATAGAATGCCAGAATCTAAAACACCAAGATCTATAAAACTCACAAATTTACGGAAAACCAATTTTCATTCATGATCCGGGTAAAGGATATAATATAGCCATTTAAGAGGGCACAACAGACATTCCTAAATGATGTTATTTCCAGGATTATTTTTGTTGTATTTATTATTATTTTTATTATCTCCGGGATTATTTTTATTATTTTAATAGTCAAGACATTTTGCTGAATGTTTAATAAATAGATCACTCATTTGATTCCTCTTTGCCATTGTCTTGGGGAAAATTTAGAAAAAAAAAATTGTTTTGCCCATTGATTCATACCTGAAATAGTACCTCATGTTGTTCTAAGACATCCTTGAAATCCATTTACTTCTAAATGTCATACACACCTATTAGTGCTCATAGAACACAAAGGTATACCAAACTAAGATCTTCTGTTTCATGTTCTAGAGAAAATGCAACCATCATCACATCAAACAGTTACTTTATGCAAATAATCCATGATCATTTGGGGGGCAGTTATTAACAGGAATTCTTTCTTGGTCTCCATTTGATGACTGAGTACTAAAATACAGCAAAGTTATTGATTTGTGTAGACTGCTTTTGTGTTTTTTACCTTTGCTTAATCACCTTATTTTATTGAAAATTTATGGCTTACTATCTTCAAAATTCAGCCAAAATGTAAAAATAATGTCAAGTTGATTTTTTTTTCTCCTTTTGTGTGCTTTCTTTCCTTTTTGTTTGTTTTTTAAGGGATGGAAAGGGAATTTATTTGGGGCTGGAGGAGCAGATACTACAGGGAGTACTTATTCTGGTTCCTGAGATCATGTGTTGTATAGCATCAGCACTGAAGCTCAGATGAGCTTCCTGTATTTAACACTAGGAACAGGTCCATGTGCTTGCATGGTCCTGGTGGAGAACACACATACAGTCCTCATAAGCATCAGTTAGAGCTTGCTCTTCATGGGCATAATCATTTTATTGTATTTTCTTATTTGGTTTGTTGTTGTTTTATGGAGTATTTTACCATGTTTTTATTCTTTTTTATGAGCTGTTTTAAAGAATATTGAGAGTTTATTAATGAAGAATACCATTTTGTCAGCTCTGCCTCAGTTATATTCAATTTTATACTCATTTTTAATTCCTTGCCCGTTAACAAGTAGACTAGATGTTTATATGTATAACATTCTTTGCTCACATACAATCTTTGCTGCATGCTCATCATTAAAGGTTTTTTGAGTTTCATGTTTCATGTACTGTCAAGTTAACTTCAGCAAAAGATTTTGTAGATATCTTTGTAGATGTGCATTATTAATTATGTTCAAACCTGTGACAGTATTATCTATTTTTATTTTCTTATATTTTTTCTTTATGATATTTATTGTGCTCAATACTTCACATTTATCTCTTTGAGAGAGAACCTTCAAATTTGATTATGAGTCATGATATTCAGCTGAATAGTTAATAATTATATTACCTCAAGATTTGTATTTGATTTTGAGCTTGGTGTTTTAATATAGCCTACACTCATGAAGAATACAATCTTATTGGCTTAGCCTTGCAAATGCTTAGATTACAAAGATAGCATATACTAGCATGACAAGCTGGACTAGATTTCTATGAAATGGGAATGTTATATTATTTCATTTTTTAGTTTCAATATTATAAAAAGCATCTGGAATATTGAGTTAGAGAAAAAGATCTTCATGCCATTATATTTAACAATATCACATTTCTGTATATGCATTTTTCATAAGGTATGTTTTCTTATATGTTCCAGTGTTATGTCTATTTATTGCATTTGTTTGTAAAAATGCTATATAATATATTATTTCCTTTATGAAAATTTAGGGTAGTCAATACTAATAGAATTATGTAACTTACAAAGTCTTAATTTTACATTTTGTCAGTTTTAATTTTGTAGTTTTTAAGTATTTATTAAAACAATCTATTAAACTTAATATTTTTAATTGACTTAATCAAAGAGTTACTTTATAGCTTCAATTGAGTAAAAGTACGATATTTCTAAAGTTCATGAACCCATTCATCACTCAAGAAAAATGGTGCTTTCTACATCATTGTACCTTATCATAATTACCAATTAATGAAACATTCTACATCTTTTATTTCCAGTGAGAGGAAATCAAGTTTCAACGAAGTGAAATTTATAACCAAATTTCAAACCCATGTCATATTTACCATCTCTGATTATTTTCTCACTAATAATCAATTTAAAAGAGTTTCTATGTTAAAATTCAAAATGAGAAACTAGAAAACATAATTTATTTCATGAATATTGATCTACAATGTGTTTTCTAAGATACTAATTCCTTTATGATGAAATACTTTGTTATGTTGCTATTTTAAACCAGTAGGTAATTGGTGAATATTCCCATTGGGTAATCTCTTGGGCATTCATCATCATTTGTTTAAGTAGATATAAACATTCTACATTTACCACATTGTTTGAACTAATAAACATGAAATTGTTGGCTCCACGGGTAAGATAAGTTTTAGTTTACTTGCAGAATATTTTAAGATGATTATAATAGTAGACTATAAACATTTCTACAATAGTTTTTGTACTATATAGTGTAAAACCTTTTAATTACTGGTTATTGATAACATAGTTAAAAAATGTATTTATCTATACCTGATTTATATTAAATTTTATCAAAATGTTGAAAAGGAACTCTTCCTTGGAAACATAAAATAAACAACAAGTATTGACTTATGCTTTTGACTACATAAAAGAATATTCCAAGTTTAATAATAAATATTTTCATTCTCCCAATGAAAACAAACATTTCAAAGAATTAGTAATAATAGATGGAAAGGACACATTCACATCCCTGCTAAGTAGGACTTGTACTTTGGTAGAATAAAGTAGCAATAGTCCTATTATCTAGAATTCCACTTTTGTTTCCTACTTATTGTTGATGTATCTCTGGTCTCAGAATCTTGAGAAAAAACAATTACAAGCACAATATTTCTTTTCTTAATTCCTCTGTGAGTAGTAGGAATTTTTATTTAATTTGTAGGATGAAGCAATGATGATCTTTCTGGTATCTATTAAAATTGTGGTTAGTAGATATAGATTGCAACATTTATAAAGTATTTTATTTTGAAATTATAATATAATTATATCATTACTTTTCCTTTGATTTCCTCCCTGAAAATACTCCCATATAACCCTCCTTGCTCTTTTTAAAAATTAATGATTTCTTTAATTAATTGATTGACATTACACACACACACAAACACACATACACACATATACATATACACATGTGCAGATAGATGGATAGATAGATAGATAGATAGATAGATAGATAGATAGATAGATAGATCCAGGGATATGCTATATATACATATATTCCTAAATAAATAAACACAATACTTCAGTCTTTATATATGTTTTCAAGGCTGACCCTTCGATACTATTTTGTAGTACTTGTATTAATTTGTTCAGTATTTGTATATCAGGGTAGGTAGCCTGCAGCTCATAATGTTACCCAGGATAATTTCAAATTCATAATAACTACTACTTCAGACTTTACATTGCTAGAATGACAGGCACTGGGTACCACATTTCACATTCACCATTTTTAACTTCTTCCAGAATTTTTTGTTTTTATTTTTATAACCCTAAATTTTCCCTTGTATATTCTAATGAACAAACTTAGTTCTGTATTAGGACAGATGTACCTCTAGGTCCAAGTAGCATCGTTTTTACAATATTTTTTATCTGACCAAAATAGCTTAAACACCTTGATTTTTTGGGACAGGAACTCATACTTTTTAAATCGGGAGTACACTGTTTCTATCAAGGGATCCACCTGTCTCCACCACTCCCAACCCCTTCCCCCACATACTCTGCTCCCTCAAGGCTTAGGTTAGACACATTTTCTGCTCTTGGCTTTTATTTGGATGTTGAGTATCTAAACTCAGGCCGTTACTGCTGTATAACAGATGCTTTTACCCACTGGGCCATCTCCATCACCTAAGGTTCCTGTTCTATGAAGATGCAGATAATCTAACATGATGGTTATGGTCATGCAGCTCTGTCAATATTGTACCCTGAATATATTCTAAATGAATTAATAAATATGTGTACTTATTCAAGTAAAACTTAAAGTGATACTCATGCTGAGTTTGGGAAGTGTGAGTAGGCTTTTTGTTTGATTCTTTGGTTGTTGGTTGGTTGGTTGGAGATTAATTGAAAACAAATTCAACTCACTATAATATTGCAAAGTGAATTGTGGTTATCTGTATCTGAGTCTGGTGGATATGGATATTTCAACAGATCACATATTTTTAATCTAGAAATAAAGAGAAAATATAATTCATAATTAACATATAGTATCAAAAATATTTTTATTTAATCCTGATAAAATATATATTAATAATCAAAACTGATTGTATAGCTGAAGAATTATGTATTTGGCTTTGTTCTTCTGTCAATATTTTTTGATAATATCATTTTAGTACTTATTTTTGTGATCTAATATTGGATACTTTCTAAATGAGCATATACTACTATAAAAAGTCATTTCATATTTATCTTGATTATTTCTTTATCTGTTTAGTTACAGGACTTTCTTTGAAATTGTAATTCCCCCATGTAATCATTCTATTTGACCATCAACCATCAAATACCTTACTTATTCAAATATATATCTGTGTTGTACAGAAGCAAATTTTGAGAGAAAACTTCACATCTAACCTTACACATGGCTTGCATTCATGAATTGCAAAATAATACACATTTTAAATTCCCATGTCCATTATTCAAATTTTGAGATAGATATCTCATTAAAGTGATTTAAAGTGTTGTACTAATCCTGATAATTTCTTATGATTTCTGGTTAAACTAAAAACTAGATTTTATAGAATTTGTCTTTGATTTCTTTAAAATATGCCTATGCCTTGTCTCTTCAAGCTTATTTATTTCACAATTTCTGGTAAAGTCACTATATATATATATAATAAATTAACACATTTTTTGCAGATATAATTCCATTATAGATATCATGTTTCATTATTCTCATTAATAATAATTTTAGCACCTACGCATCCTTTATTTTAAAGTTTACTTATATATTAAGCTATAATTTGACAAGACTTTGTAAATCTCATAATCTATCCTTTCCTAGAAATACACCATTGATATATTTTATGGATTTCCAAAAAATTTTTTATGTAATTGTCTCTTGACAGGCTTTTTTATTATCTCAATAATCTTCCTTGATATTTTCTTGTTACTTGTATTCTTTTCTAAACTAACATTCCCTAACACACACACACACATACACACACACACACACACACACACACACACACACTATAAATCCAAGTTCCAAGTTCTGCATATAAGTAGAAATATGGGTTTTTCTTTTTGCAAAATCTAGTTTATTTTGCTTAATAAATCATCACCAGCTTTATCCATTTCTTCATAAACCATATTTCTTATATTCATTCAAATGCTGATGGACATCAAGGCTGGTTCCATTTCTTAGCCTTTGTGAATAGGGCAGCAGAAAACATGGATGTGTAATTATCTCTCTAGTAGAACTTGCAGACCTTGAGATATATGCTCAGGGATGAAAGAACTTTAATCATATGTTCATCCAGATTCAATTTTTTTCTGAAACATCATATACATTTACATTTTGGTTCCATGTCTTTTCACACCCACTAGACAACATGAGTATTCCTCTTTTTCTAGTACCTGCTGTAATTTGTTTTCTCATGGATAGCAATTTGATTGTATTGAGAATGAATCTCAAAGCACTTCCATTTTGCATTTTTCCTAAGAATGTTGCATATGTTTTAAGTACTTTTTTTATAGCCACCCAGCAGCCATTGAGAACTGGGTACACCTGGAAAGAGACTGGAGATGGAATAGGATGAGCAGATGAGAAAAATAATGAACTGAGACAAAGATTTCTGATCATGGCTCAAATTTTATTTTTCAGCTCTGAGTTTAGATAGGTAAAACCCAAAGATCCATCCCTTTGTTTTGGCTGGATTCTGTTGCTTGTTTCTGCTGGATTCTGTTGCTTGTTTCAGCTGGATTGAATTGCAAAATAAGCTCCTCAAGGCTCAGACATGAAGATGCAAATACAGCAAGGACAGGCTAGACCAGGCACTTGGCTTCGACCATAGGAGACTTGTTTAGCCAACTCAAGGCTGGTGGAAGAGCACACTTTTTGATCATCTTTCTTTCTTTCTTTCTTTCTTTCTTTCTTTCTTTCTTTCTTTCTTTCTTTCTTTCTTTCTTTCTTTCTCTCTCTCTCTCTCTCTCTCTCTCTCTCNTCTCTCTCTCTCTCTCTCTCTCTCTCTCTCTCTCTCTCTCTCTCTCTCTGAGAATTCTTTCTTTCTTTCTTTTTATTTATTTCTTTGGCCTACTTGTATGGAAGACTTGATTCATTGGCATTTCATTAGGTTAATTCAGTATAACTTTTAGACATTAAAATCTCTTGTGTGATAAATATTGAACAAAATCAGGTTTTGTGCCCCCCCCCACCCCCCGGTGATTTAGACTGTTTTCATTCTATTATTATTTGTGTGTGTGTGGGAGAGAGCTGTTTAATCTCTTATAATTGTGATTGTCAGTTATATTTCATGCTAAGAGGGTTCTTTTCAGAATGTTCTTCTCTGTATCTTGAGTTGTTTCCTCTGTTTTTTTCCTCAAGCATTTTTGGTAAGCTATTCCTATGCTATCTGATACACTGATAATTACTTTTGAGTAAAGTAAGAGATTGGTGTCGAATTTCATTCTTTTACCTACCATCACTATTTTTTATCTTTATCCATTGAAGAAGATTGTTGCCAATGTTTTTTTAAGTCTTTGTTAAAAGTTTCAATGTTGTATTTCTGTGTGTTTATTTCTATGTCTCTTTTCGTTCCACAGTTTACATATGACTTTTGTAGTGGTACATATTGCCTTTTCGCCTAAGCTTTTGGATCAGGTATTGAGACCAGGTGGTTCAGGAAGATCCCTCTATTTTCCATTTAATTCAGCACTATTTTATTAGGGTCTGTGAAGAATTTTCATATTAATTGCATTGGAAAAATAGAACATTATTACAATATCTTTATTATTAACAGCAGTATCTCTATTTCATTGCATTTAAGTGGCACATATGATTATGCTACCATATAGCTATTCTTTCTAGAGTATTGATTGGCTTATATCAATTAGTCTATGTTCTTTGACTTGCAAACTATTTGTTCTTATCATAGTACTATGGACCATAGCCTGAGTATCTTCAACATTGTTGCATGAGATTCCAGCATGAAAAACATTACAGAAGCTACTTCATTTCTCCTCAAGGGACTCACAGACAACAATGAACTTCAGATCATTCTCTTTTTCCTCTTCCTAGCAATTTACCTTTTTACTCTAATAGGAAATATAGGACTTATTATTTTAGTTGTTGGTGATCCCCAACTCCACAACCCTATGTACTGTTTCCTTAGTGCATTGTCTTTTGTAGATGCTTGCTATTCTTCAGATATCACCCCAAACATGCTAGCAGGCTTTATGTCTAAAAGCAAAATGATTTCATTTCATGGTTGTGTGACACAGATGTTTCTTGCTGTTACATTTGGAACCACAGAATGCTTTCTTTTGGCAGCAATGGCATATGATCGATATGTAGCCATTCACGACCCACTTCTGTATGCAGTGAGCATGTCTCCTCGAGTCTATGTACCACTTATCATTGCTTCCTATGCTGGTGGAATTGTGCATGCTATTATCCACACAGTGGCCACTTTCAGCCTGTCTTTCTGCCAGTCCAATGAAGTCAAACACATATTCTGTGATATACCTCCTCTACTTGCTATTTCCTGCTCAGAAACATATGTAAATGAGCTCTTGCTCTTCTTCTTTGTGAGTTTCATTGAGCTAGTGACCATCCTGATCATTCTGTTTTCCTATGCATTTATCCTGTTGTCAATCCTGAAGATGAATTCAGCTGAAGGGAGAAGAAAAGTCTTTTCTACATGTGGATCTCACCTCACTGCTGTGTCCATTTGTTATGGCACAAGCCTCTTCATGTATGTAAGACCTAGTTCCAACTATTCCCTGGAGCACGATATGATAGTGTCTATATTTTATACCATTGGGATTCCCATGCTCAACCCCATCATCTACAGTCTGAGAAACAAAGATGTAAAAGAGGCAATGAAAAGAGTTTTGAGAAAAAATTTTATATTAAACATTGAAATAAAAACTTAAATGGTTTTTCTATGTTTCCTATACTGTAAGTTCTTGAAAACATGTTTTGCCATACTTTTTTTTTTTTAAAACCTAAATTTTTATTTTTGATGAGGTGTAATACATTCTTCATCATACATTTCTTTTTTTTCTTTTTTCCATTTTTTTATTTATTATTATTTTCTTTATTTACATTTCAAATGCTATCCCGAAAGTTCCCTATACTCCNCCCCTGCCCCTGCTTCCCTACCCACCCACTCCCACTACTTGGCCCTGGCCTTCCCCTGTGCTGGGTCATATACAGTTTGCAAGACCAAGGGGCCTCTCTTCCCAATGATGGCTGATTAGGCCATCTTCTGCTACATATGCAGCTAGAGACTTGAGCTAAGTGGGTACTGGTTAGTTCATATTGTTGTTGCACCTACCGGGTTGCAGCCCCCTACAACTCCTTGGGTACCTTCTCTAGCTCCTTTGCCATACTTTATATTGTATTTTTTACCAGTCTTTCATTCTTTCAAACAAAATCATTATGGTTCGTCACTTCTTATATCAGGTTAGCTGACTTACAGTCTCCTGTCTCTTCCAGTTCATCTCAGCATAGATGCAAATTGTCTCCCTTGGCTTTGTGCATGTTCTAGGAATTCAAGCTGACCTACCCACACATGAATAGTGAGTACTTCACATACTGAGTCATCTACCACCACTTCAATGTTTAAATTTTGAAGAACATAAAATTCCATTCATTTTTATTTTAAATTATCATTATCTGAATCATGTAGTTCTTATATGTTTCCTTTTTAATTAAATATTTATTGTATTCAAACTTTGACATGATATTTACATATCTACAGATGTATCATCTCTTGGTTTCTTATAAAATCTGTGCTAACAAATATTACAGACACAGCTAGTTACATATATGCTGAAGGAATGTAGTAGTTTGGTAGGACTATCACAACAATACAGTAAACAGGACCTGGGTTATGCAAAACCTTATTTTTTTATGTCTAGATGTTAGATATAGAAAACTAAAAAAATCTTCAGTAATAAATTGCTCTTGAGATTTTCTCTTTGCATTATAGATATTTATATTTTCTTATTGTCTTTCTTATCGTTTGCTTCTATATGTTTTTTTGCTAATGTTCCTTTATAATGATAGTAAGTATATTGAATTATTAGCCATCAAAAGACTTCACTCTAACTAACTATATTTTAAAGAATGTGTCTCTAAACTTAGCCACATTCTGAACCATTACATGCCTAGTTTTACCATTTAATTTTATGTATGTGAGTGTATATGAAAACATTTATAAGTATATGATATATATACATGTGATCATTGTTTTAAAAACAAACTATTTTCTCTCTGCTAGGAAAAATATTTTAAGTTCTCAGGTTTGTGATTCTATACAATTTCATAGTTTTATATGACTAGGTCCATCTACTGCATGCTCTTTTGTTGCTTGTTCAGTCTCTGTTAGCCCCTAGTGACCATGTTTTCTAAGCTTAGATTCAAGAAAAGAGAACGGAAGTAAATAAGTTAAAACATGCCAAAATAACTGTGCACTTTCCCAGAATATTGGCATAGAATGGTCCAGGTATATTGAGTACCAAGGTGAGTATCCATGTCAATATACAGCAAACAATCAACCAGTATCAAAATAAATGGACAGGTAGTTGATAGTTGATGCAATCCCTCTAAGATATGCAACAGGATAAGACAGCACACTCTCTCTGTATCTTTTCAGTGTAGTGCTTGAAGTTCTAGCTAGGACAATAAGATAACAAAAGATCAAGGGGATACAAATGAGAAGAGAAGAATTCAAGGTATCAGATATGATAATATACATAAGCAACCCCAAAATATCTACAACAGAACTTCTGCTGATAAACAATTTCAGTAATGTGACTGGATATAAAATTAACTCAAACAAATCAGTAGCCTTCGTTTATACAAATGATAAATGGTTTAAGAAGGAAATTAGGGGTGCATCTTGCCTGCCAGAGGAGAATCAGGCTCTAGGAAAGGCTGTGACTCCAGGTCTCAGGCAAGAGCACCAATTTGTATCCCTGGTCTCTCAGAGACCAGTCAGCACAAGAGAGCATGCAGGCTACAGAAGTAAAAGAGCTTCTTGGACAACATCCCTTTGGGCCTTCATCCTCAACCAGGAGACAGAACTGATCATCTGACCTCTGTGCACCTTCCCCCTCCAGAGAAGAGTTTCCCTGCAGAGAGTAATCTGACCACTGAGACTCAGGAGAGAGCTGGACTCCCAGGACTGCTGACAGAGGCTAACAGAATCACGGGAGGAACAAGCTCAAACCAGAGACAGCATGAACATCTAACACCAGAGATTACCAGATGGCGAAAGGCAAACATAAGAATCTTACTAATAGAAACCTAGATCACTTGGCATCATCAGAACAGAATACTCCCACTACAGCTAGTTCTGGATATCCCAACACACTGGAAAAGCAAGATTCAGATTTAAAATCGTATCTCATGAAGTTGGTAAAGGATTTTAAGAAGAACATTAATAACTCACTTAAAGAAATACAGGAGAACACTGCTAAACAGGAAGAAATCCTTAAAGAGGAAACACAAAAATCCCTTAAAGAATTACAGGAAAACACAACCAAACAGGTGATGTAATTGANCAAAACCATCCAAGATCTAAAAATGGAAGTAGAAACAATAAAGAAAACCGAAAGGGAGACAAAATTGGAGATAGTGATCCTAGGAAATAAATCAGGAATCATAGATGTGAGCATCAGCAACAGAACACAAAAGATGGAAAAGAGGATCTCAGGTGCAGAAGATTTCATAGAAAACATGGACACAACAATCAAAGAAAATGCAAAAAAGATCCTAACTCAAAATATCCAGGAAGTCCCGGACACAATGAAAAGACAAAACCTAAAGATAATAGGTAGAGGTGAGAATGAAGATTTTCAACTTAAAGGGTCAGTAAATATCTTCAACGAAATCATAGAAGAAAACTTCCCTAATCTAAAGAGAAAGATGCCAATGAACATACAAGAAACCTACAGAACTCTAAATAGACTAGATCAGAAAAGAAATTCCTTCCAACATATAATAATAAGAACAACAAATGCACTAAATAAAGATAGAATATTAAAAGCAGTAAAGGAAAAAGGTCAAGTAACATATAAAGGCAGGCCTATTAGAATTACACCAGACTTCTCACCANAGACTATGAAAGCCAGAAGATCCTGGACAGATGTGATACAGACCCTAAGAGAATACAAAGCCAGTCCAGGCTACTATACCCAGCAAAATTCTCAATTACCATAGATGGAGAAATGAAAGTATTCCATGACAAAACCAAATGCATATATCTTTCCATGAATCCAGCCCTTCAAAGTATAATAAAGGGAAAACTCCAACACAAGGAGGGAAACTATGTCCTAGAAAAATCAAGAAAATAATCCTTCAACAAACCTAAAAGAAGGTAGCCATAAGAACAGAATTCTAACTCCAAAAACAACAAAAGAAAAATCAGGAAGCAACAACTACTTTTCCTTAATATCTCTTAATATCAATGGACTCAATTTTCCAATAAATAGACAGACTAACAGACTGGCTATCTAAACAGGAACCAACATTTTGCTGCATACAGGAAACCCACCTAAGGGACAAAGATCTCAGAGTAAAAGGGTGGTAAACAATTTTCCAAGCAAACAATACAAAGAAACAAGCTGGAGTAGACATTCCAGTATCGAATAAAATAGACTTCCAACTAAAAGTTATCAAAAAAGACAAAGAGGGGAACTTCATAGTCATCAAAATCTTCGAAGATGAACTCTCAATTCTGAATATCTATGCTCCAAATGCAAGGGCATCCTCATTCATTAAAGTAAAGCACAAAACACACATTGCACCTCATACAATAGTAGTGTGAGACTTCAACACCCCACTCCCATCAATGGACACATAATGGAATCAGAAACTAAACAGAAACACATTGAAATTAGCAGAAGTTATGAAACAAATGGTTTTAACAGATATCTACAGAACATTTTATCCTAAAACAAAAGGATATATCTTCTTCTCAGCACCTCATGATACCTACTCCAAAATTGACCATAAAAAATGGTCACAAAACAGGCATCAGCAGATACAAAAATATTGAAATTATCCCATGTATCTTATCAGATCACCACAGACTAAGGCTGATCTTCAGTAACAACATAAATAATAGAAAGTCANCATTCACGTGGAAGCTGAAGAACACTCTACTCAATGATAATTTGGTCAAAGAAGAAATAAAGAAAGAAATTAAAGACTTTTTAGAGTTTAATAAAAATGAAGCCACAATATATACAAACTTATGGAACACAATGAAAGCAGTCCTAAGAGGAAAACTCATAGCTCTGCGTGCTGTCAAAAAGAAACTAGAGAGAGCATACACTACCAGCTTGACAGCACACCAAAAAGCTTTAGAACAAAAGGAAGCAAATTTAGCCATAGGAGTAGACAGCAGGAAATAATTAAACTTAGGGCTGAAATCAACCAAGTGGAAACAAAAAGAACTATACAAATAATCAACCAAACCAGGAGCTGGTTCTTTGAGAAAATTAACAAGCTGGTTCTTTGAGAAAATCAATAAACTCTTAGCCAGACTAACTAGATGGCACAGGGACAATATCCTAATTAACAAAATTAGAAATGAAAAAGGAGACATAACAACAGAGTCTGAGGAAGTCCAAAAAATAATCAGATCCCATTACAAAAGACTATATGCAATGAAACTGGAAAACCTGGATGAAATGGACAATTTCCCAGACAAATTCCAGGTACCAAAGTTAAATCAGGATCAGATTAATGGTCTAAACAGTCCAATTTCCCCTAAAGAAATAGAAGCAATCATTAATAGTCTCCCAACAAAAAAAAAGCCCAGGACCAAATGGGTTTAGTGCAGAGTTCTATCGGACCTTCAAAGAAGACCTAATTCTAATTCTCAAACTATTCCACAAACTAGAATCAGAAGGTACTCTACCCAATTCCTTCTATGAAGCCATAGTTACTCTGATACCTAAACCACATAAAGACCCAAAAAAGAAAGAGAACTTCAGACCAATTTCCCTTATGAATATCGATGCAAAAATACTCAATAAAATTCTTGCAAACCAAATCCAAGAACACAACAAAATGATAATCCATCATGATCAAGTAGGCTTCAACCCAGGGATTCAGGGATGATTTAATATACGGAAATCCGTCAATGTAATCCACTATATAAACAAACTCAAAGACAAAAATCACATGACCATCTCATTAGATGCAGAGAAACATTTGACAAAATCCAACATCCCTTCATGATAAAAGTCTTGGAAAGATCACAAATTCAAGGCCCATACCTAACATAATAAAAGCAGTATACAGCAAACCAGTAGCCAACATCAAACTAAATGTTGAGAAACTTAAAACAACCCCACAAAAATCAGGGAGTAGACAAGGATGCCCACTTTCTCCCTACCTATTCAATATAGTACTTGAAATCATAGCCAGAACAATTAGACAACAAAAGGATATTAAGGGGATACAAATTAGAAAGGAAGAAGTCAAAATATCACTATTTGCAGATGATATGATAGTGTATATAAGTGACCCTAAAAATTCCACCAGAGAGCTCCTAAACCTGATAATCAATTTCAGTGCAGTAGTTGGATATAATATTAACTCAAACAAATCAGTTGCCTTTCTCTACACAAAGGATAAACAGAATGAGAAAGAAATTGGGGAAACACCACCCTTCAGAATAGTCACAAATAATATAAAATACCTTGGTGTGACTTTAACTAAGCAAGTGAAATATCTGTATGACAAGAACTTCAAGTCTGTGAAGAAAGAAATGGATGATCTCAGAAGATAGAAAGAACTCCCATGCTCATGGCTTGGCAGGATTAATATAATCACAATGGCTATCTTGCTGAAAGCAATCTACAGATTCAATGCAATCCCCATCAAAATTCCAACTCAATTCTTTAATGAGTTAGAAAGGGCAATTTGCAAATTCATCTGGAATACCAAAAAACCTAGGATAGCAAAGACTATTCTTAACAATAAAAGATTCTCTGATAAATCACTATGCCTGACCTCAAGCAGTACTATGGAGCACTTGTGATAAAAAATGCATGGTAATGGTACAGTGACAGGCAGAAAGATCAATGGAATAGAACTGAAGACACAGAAATGAACCCACACACCTATGTTCACTTGATCTTTGACAAAGGAGCTAAAACCATCCAGTGGAAAAAAGACAGCATCTTCAACAAATGGTTAGAATGTGAATTGAATGTGAATTGATCCATTCTTATCTCCTTGTACAAAGCTCAAGTCTAAGT
>NC_034592.1:71883475-71887452 GCF_900095145.1 Mus pahari | reverse complement strand
GAATGGATACAGAAAATGTGGTGTATTTATACAATGGAGTACTATTCAGCTATTAATAACAATGAATCTATTAAATTCTTAGGCAAATGGATGGATCTGGAGGATATCATCCTGAGTGAGGTAACCTAATCATAAAAGAACTCACATGATATGCACTCACTGATAAGTGGATATTATGCCAGAAACTTAGATACCCAAGATACAATTTTCAAAATACATGAACCTCAAGAAGGAAAACCAAAGTGTACTTTGTCCCTCCTTAGAATGGGGAACAAGATACCCATGGAGGGAATTACAGAGACCATGTTTGGAGCTGAGATGGATGGAAGGACCATCCAGAGACTGTCCCATCTGGGGATCCATCCTATAAACAGCCACCAAACCCAGACTCTATTGCCTATGCCAGAAAGATTTTGCTGACAGGACCCTGATATAGTTGTCTCTTGTGAGGCTATGCCAGTGCCTGGCCAATACAGAAGTGGGTGATCACAGTCATTTATTAGATGGAACACAGAGCCCCCAATAGAAGAGCTAGAGAAAGTACCCAAGGAGCTGAAGGGGTCTGCAACCCTATATGAGGAACAACAGTATGAACTAACCAGTACCCCCCAGAGCTTGTGTCTCTAGTTGCATATATATAGCAGAGGATGGCCTAGTTGGCTATCAGTGGGAGGAGGGGCCCTTGTTCTTGTGAAGATTAAATGCCCCAGTACAGGGGAATGCCATGGCCAGGAATTGGGAGTGGGTGTGTTGGGGAGCAGGGCAGGGGGAGGGTATAGCGGACTTTTGGTGTAGCATTTTAAATGTAAATGAAGAAAATATCTTAATACAAAAAACAAAAAATAAAAAACAAACAAACATACAAACAAAACCCACTTCTATCAATGTCCTTAACCTCCATCCAATGTTTTGCTCTGGGTAAGGGTTTCTCTGTGTAGTCCTAGCTGTCCTGGAACTCACTATGTAGACCAGGCTGGTCTCGAACTCAGAAATCCACCTGTCTCTGCCTCGCAAGTGCTGGGATTAAAGGTTTGCGCCACCACCGCCTGGCTCCAACATTTCTTCAGAGAAGACAAAACTTGGGTCAAAAGTATTGAGGGTGGTTTTGTGTCCTTATCTACCCCTGGGGGTTCAAGCCTGGTTATAGTGGTGGACTCTTCAGATTTAATATTCTCACTGTTAGGCAATAGGCTAAGTTCATCTGCATTGACTCCCGGGACTACCCCACCCTATGTCTGAGGAATTTCTAGAGATTCCCTCATACTGCCCTAACCTACCACCAGCAGCTGCAGATTTCCTTTAATTTTTGGTCCTCTGAGCTTCTCTCCTGTTTCTCCCCACACTGGATCCTGCACCCTATTTTGTTCCTCCTTTCATCTCCCACCAAGGTTCCTCCTTCCCTTTGTCTCTCATGACTTGTTCCTTTCCCTGCTTACTGAGATCCATCCATCATCATTTGGGCCTTTCCTCTGGTTTAAATTCTTTGGGTCTGTTTGTATGGTGTATCAGTTGTATTCTCTACTTTATAGCTAAGATCCACGTATCAGTGAGTACATCCCAGACATGTCCTTTGGGGTCTGGGTTACTTCAATCAGGATGATATTTTCTAGTTCTATCCATTTACCTGCAATATCCATGCTATCCTTATTTTAATAGCTAAATAGCTAAATAGCTAAATAGTATTTAATAGCTAAAACTGTGCAAAAGAGCTAGTTTCTCTATGCATTTTTGGTTGAGAAACATCTGGGTTGCTTCCAGTTATTGTCTATAATGAATAAAGTTGCTATGAAAACAGTGAAACAAATGTTGTGGTATAGTGGAGCATCTTTTGTTTATATGCTTAGGAGCAGTATAGTTGGTCTTCATTTCCAGAGTGATTGTACAAGATTGCAATATCACCAGCATGGGAGGAGTTTTCTCCTTTCTCCCAATCCTGGCCAGCATATATTGTCCCATTAGTCTGTGATCATAGCCATTCTATTGGTGTAAGATGCATTCTCACAGTTGTTATGATTTTCATTTCCCTGATAACTAAGGTTGTTGGATATGTTCTTAAGTAATTCTTGGCCATTCCAAATTCCTTAGTTGAAAATTTTCTCTTTAGCTCTATACCCCATTTTTAGTTGGATTATTTGGCTCATTGGTGTCTAATTCTTTATAAATTTTGGCTATTAGCCTTCTTTCAGATGTAGAATTGATGAAGATCCTTTCCCAATCTATATCCTGCTGTTTTGACATATTAACTGCACTTTGTAGCTTACAAAATCTTTTCGGTTTCATTAGGTACCATTCATCAATTGTTGGTCTCAGAGACTGAGACACTGATGTTCAGGAAATTATCCCTGGTACCAATGCATTCAAGGCTATTTATCATGTTCTTTTCTATTAGACATATTTTATCTGGTTTTATCTTCAAGTCTTTGATTCACGTAGATTTGAGTTTTGTGAAGGGTGATAAATATGGTTCAATTTGCATTTTTCTACATGTAGACATCCAGTTAGACCAGCATCATCTGTTGAAGATGCTTTCTTTTTTCCATGGGATGATTTTGGATTCTTTATCAAAAATCAAGTATCCTGTGGTTTGTGGGTTTATTTCTGGATCTTTTATTCTATTCTGTTCATCAACCTGACTGTTTCTGTACCAATACCATACATTTTTAAAAATTCAGTATTATTCTATAGTATAGCCTGAGATCAGGTATGTCAATTCCTCCAGACATTCTTTGGTCATTCAGTATTGTTTTAGCTATAGTATTTCTTTTTTTTCTATACAAAGTTGAGAATTGTTCTTTTAAGCTCTGCAAAAATTCTCATAGAAATTTGTTGGGAATTGGCTTGAATGTATAGATTGCTTTTGGTAAGACAGCTGTTTCACTACAATAAGCCTATCAATCTGTGAACATGGAAGAATTTTCCAACTTCTGACATCTACAATTTCTGTCTTTAGAAAATTGACATATAGATCTTTCATTTGCTTTGTTAGAGTTACACCAAGACATTTTATATTATTTGTGGCTATTGTGAAGATGGTTGTTTCTTTAATTTCTCTCTAAGCTCATTTATCATTTGTATAAAGGAGAGCTACTGATTTGTTTGAGGTAATTTTGTAACCAACCACTTTGCTAAAGTTCTTTATCAGTTGTAGAAGTTCTCTGGTAGAACTTTTGGGTTGCTTATGTCATATAATCCCTGAATAATGATACCTTGACTTTTCTTTCTAATTTGTATCTACTTAATACTTTTTTGTTATCTTTTTGATTTAGTTAGAACTTCAAGTTCTACACTGAATAGATAGAGAGTGGGCAGCCTGTTCTTGTCTCTTATTTTAGTAGGATTGCTTCAAGTTCCTCTCCATTTAATTTTATGTTGCCTATTGCTTTGCTGTATATTGTTTTTAATCATGTTTATATGTGTGCTGTAAATTCTTGATCTCTCTGAGACTTTTAACATGAAGGGTTGTTAGAATTTGTCAGTCTTTTTAGCATCTGATGAGATGATCATGTGACTTTTTTCTTTCAGTTTGTTTATATAATGGATTACTTTGCTGGATTTTCATATGTCAAGCCATCCCAGCATCTCTAAGATATCAAACCATCCCTATTCAATCATGCTAGATGATGGCTTAATATGCTTGGATTTGTGAGAATTTTATTGAGTATTTTTTGTTGATGTTCATAAGCATTTTCAACAAATGGTGCTGGCACAACTGGTGGCTATTATGTAGAAGAATGAGAATTTATCCATTCATATCTCCTTGTACAAAGCTCAAGTCTAAGTGGATCAAAGACCTCCACATAAAACCAGTGACACTTAAATTAATAGAGGAGAAAGTGGGGAAAAGCCTCAAAGATATGGGCACAGGGAAAAAANTTCTCAACAGAACACCAATAGCTTGTGCTGTAAAATCAAGAATTGACAAATGGGACCTCATAAAATTGCAAAGCTTCTGAAAGGCAAAAGACACTGTCAACAAG
>NC_034592.1:71842542-71881926 GCF_900095145.1 Mus pahari | reverse complement strand
GCCAAGCAGTGGGAGTGGTTGGGTAGGGGAGCAGGGGCAGGGGGGAAGGGTATAGGGAACTTTCGGGATAGCATTTGAAGTGTAAATAAAGAAAAAATAATAATAAAGAGGTATCTTTCTAGTAAATCATCTATTTTGGAGTATCGGCCTTTGAAGTAAGATGTAATAATTCTTAATTAAATTGTTTTATTTATTTACATTCCAAATGTTGCCCCCTTCCCAGTCCCACCTCTCAGAGATCATTTCTCCATTTCTCTCCCACTGCATCCAGGCATTGCAGTTCTCTGCTATGTATGTGACTTGGACCAGCCCTTGAATGGGCTCTGTGACTGGTGGCTTAGTCTCTGAGACCTCCCAGTGGTTCCGGTCAGATAACACTGTTGCTCTTCCTATGGGATTGCCATCCTCTTTAGCTCCTTCAATCCTTGCCCAGACTCTATCATAGAGGTCCTGAGCTCAGCTGTTGACAGTAAGTATTTACATCTGTCTCAGATGCTGGTTGAGCCTCTCAGAAAACAGCCATGTTAGGCTCCTGACTTCAACTACAACATAGCATTACTAATGGTGTCAGAAATAAAAAAATTCAGGTCTGGAATTCAGGTCCTCAATACATTTGGGTTTGCATTTTATTAATGGTGAAATATGAAGATTTAATTTTATCCAAGAGTACAGTTTTATGATCCTGAGGGCTTGAGAGTGGGAGATCCAGTCCATCCCTTTGCTGTTTATAGCACTCAGCTGATGTTTTCCTGCCTCCTTACCTGAGTAGTACTGAAGCGCTGGTCCCAGTGACCTGAGCAGGAGAGAACAGTCATGCTGACCAACTCAGGTAACACCTAGTTCTACATCCAAGTACTGGATCTATCTTTTCTATGAAATGCTGGAGCCCATGAAAGGAATGATCCTCTTGATACCAAAACTGCAAGATCTCCACGACACAGTGAAAAACAGGATATCTAAGAGGAGAACCAACAAGGATCTAGTGCTGACAGTGTAGCAGAGGCCAGAGAACTCAAACCAGATCAAGGACTATGCAATGAATATTTGTAAGCAAAGCATTTTGGGTAGAATTATATATTGCGTAACATACCAGGACACGGTGTAGCTGTCATGGTAAGATCTTTTGCTTATTTGTTTGTCTCCACGAGGGGAGAGGTTGCAAGGGCAGAGGGTCAATGTGGAAAGAAAGGTAAGTAAGATTTAAGAACATGATTAAATATGCAAATAATCAGTAAAGCATTTAAAAATAAAAATAAAATACCAATAAAATAAAAAAGGAAAGAAAAGAAAAAAAAGCACAGCTTTAACAGAGTGAAAACTTTAGGTGGTATTCAAATTGTCCAAGTGTTTTAAAAACATACCTTTAAGTACTGAGTAAGTCAGAATTGCCATAGTGAGATAGAACTGAGATAAAAGTAAATAATGAAGATTTATTAATTTTAATGTATTGACTAGAACAGATAGCAAAAAGATAAGTCATGCTACCAGTTGGTTTCTGAAATACTGACTTTTAAAAAAAAAACAGTAAAGAAGATAGCTGGAATTTTGATAGACATAACTGCAAATATATCTTTTTTCTGTCTAACGTAACTGTAATTGTTGTCTCTGGGGCTTAGAGCCTCTATCTTCTAACCTAGGCCTAGTCCTGAAAGCTTCTAGACTTTGGACAATCTAATCTAGGCCTAGAATGTTTAGAGCCTCTGAGGTTTTCTGCTGAGGAAGCTCACCCTCTCTTGTTTTTCTGAACTCTAACTGTTTGGCTCCCCTAAGCTCTTCTGGCTCAAAATCCTCTCCACTGACTGGTTCAATCTGTCTTCTCTCTTAGCCTCTCCTTAATTGCTGTTTGGCCTCATACTAACTTTGGTAACATGTTCTAATCTTCTGGATGGTTCTCATTCTCTGCCTTCTCTCATCTCCTGTATTTAGATTGTTCTTCCTCTGCAACCTGTCTCTCTATAACTTTCTAGGTAAGATTGCCTCCCATTTCTCCCTCTGCATAGCCCTTAAAGTCCCTTACCTTTCTCTTCTCGTGAGTTGGGTAAATTCTATTCTATCAAATCTTTCCCTGATTTGTGTGCCTGCCACTCAATTAGACATCACTTATAAACATGGATGTATTATTTTATTTATTTATTTATTTATTTATTTATTTATTTATTTATTTATAATACAGTGTTTTTCCCCACCAAGTGTCTTGCCCCTTCCAAAGTTGGTCATCATATTCCCGATCCCCCATTTATGAGAGGATTCTCCCCCAACACCAGGCTAAGAATGAGGACATCATGAGTTTTGCAAGCACATGGATGGAACTAGAAAGTATCATCCTGAGTAAGTTAACTCATACCGTAAAGGATATGCATGGTATTTGTTCAGTGATAAGTGGATATTACCCCCAGAGTACAGGATACCTAGGATACAACCCACAGAATTTAAGAACTTTAACAAGCAGAAAAGCCAAGCGATAATACTTCATCCCTACTTAATATGGGGAAGAAAATAATCATGGGAGGCAGAGGGATGGTGGGATTTCGGTGGGAGATGGGAGGGGAGAGGAAAAGGAGAACGAGATCAGGCGTGTGTGTGTGTGTGTGCGTGTGTATGTGTGTGTATGGGTTTGTGGGGGGGGGGGTCAGGAGAAAAATCCAGAAGGCCAGCAGAATGAACGGAAGTATGCAGCCAAAGAAGATGTATAGGGAGATCCTTTAACCCCAGCACTCGGGAGGCAGAGGCAGGCAGATTTCTGAGTTTGAGGCTAGCCTGGTCTACAAAGTGAGTTCCAGGACAGCCAGGGTTATACAGAGAAACTGTGTCTCGAAAAACAAAGAAACCAAAAAACCCCAAAAAACAAAAACAAAACAAAAAAAGAAAAGAAAAGAAAGAAAGAAAGAAAGTACCAGAGACATGTGAGGTTAGCTCAATAGGAGTGACCTTAGATGAAATGCCCAACAGTAGAGAGAGGAAACTCAAAGAATTCACCAGTAGAAAGACAGGGCCTCAAGAGGAGGGTTGATGTTACCACCCCACAGTCAAAATCTTTGACCCAGAAGTGTTCCTGTCTAAAGGAACTTCAGGGTGCCTACTTCTACAAACTATGTTTACCTTCTTTGTTTGAAATTAAAGATATGTCTTAAGGGCATGTCTATATTCTACCCAAAGTGACTAAGGATGTGTGCTAAGTGCTGAGCCACACAACAACTAGAAACCGATTTTCTCAGTAAATAACATAATTTCCAGGTTCATAGTATAATCAAATTTCCTGCAAAAAGTGACACTGAGTCTCTATTATTCATGAATGAATTTGCTAAACACTTAACATACATACTTAATTATAAATGAAATCATTCGTTTTCTTATTCATCATTTCCTTCCTTGATGAATGGTATACTTATTTATTTGAAAACAGGTATGTAATCATAAAAAAAAAAATCCTTGATTAGATCATCCCCTCCCTGACTAATGCAGATGTAGATACTTACATCCAAATATCAGACTGATCCCTGGAACCCCCAGTGGAAGAGATTGAGGGAGGGAAGGATTGAGGGAGCCAAGAGGGATTGCAACTTTTTATAAGAACAATATCAACTAACTGGACTACTCAGATCTCCCAGGGACTAAATTACCAACCAAAAAATTTACATGGAGGGATCCATCACTCCAGATAAATAGCAGAGAGGGGAAGCTTGAGGCCCCAGCTTAGGGGGATGCTAGAGGGCTGAAGTGAGAGTGGGTGAATGGCTGGAGGAGCACCCTCAGAGAGGCAAAGGGGAAGAGGGTGGAGGGAAGAGATGAAGGTTGGTGGAGGGGTAACCAGGAAGGATGATAGCATTTGAAATGTAAATGAATAAAATGATCAATTAAAATAAATCTCCAAAAATTTAATGAAATGTATATTTTGATACAGTTATACAATGTTAAAAAAAGAACTCTGGAATACTGGCAACATTTACATATGATAAGATAGAGATATCAATTTTATTTCTGAAGTAGGAAAATTCTTTATTCCATTCTACTCATCCCACTTGCCTTAATATGAAAAAAAAATATTGTGGTTGGCTTTAAAAATGTTACTTTTATAAAATGACCTCTTGTAGTCAATAATGGTTAGTGGTGAGTTTTTATAAATTTAGATAGCTGTAAGAAGGGGAAATAGTGCTGGGCATGGTGGTGCATGCCTTTAATCCCAGCACTCGGGAGGCCAAGGCAGGAGGATTTCTGAGTTTGAGTCCAGCCTGGTCTACAAAGTGAGTTCCACGACAGCCAGGGCTACACAGAGAAACCCTGTCTCAAAAACCAAAAAAAAAAAAAAAAAAAAAAAAGGGGGGGGGGAATAATGAATAAGAATGCTTAAATGGGGGCAGAGATTGTGTTGACCAGGTAGAAGAAAAAGCTTTGAAAAAAAATGAAAATTCACTAATATAAAATCTTCCTAAAGTATTCAATATGCGTATTATATCAGTGCGTTTCCTTTAGATCCATGTACATTTATTCCTATTGTATTTATTTTATAGAACACTGGAATTTATGCCATTGAATAATGATTTTAAAATCTATGACTTATATTTCAATTCAACCACTCAGAAAGCAGAGGTGGGCTGTGAGTTGGAGGAGTGCCTCATTTTAAAAAGTGATTTCTAGAGCAGTTGAGGATATATAGACACCCCTGTCTCAACAAACAAATAGCTAAGAAAGAAAGAAAGAAAGAAAGAAAGAAAGAAAGAAAGAAAGAAAGAAAGAAAGAAAGAAAGAAAGAAAGAAAGGAAGAATGAACTAAAGAAAAAGAGAAAAAAAAATCTATCACTTAAGTTGAACATGTCTAAAACCAGCAGAAGTAAATACTCTGTTATGAGTATGTTAAGATAAATTGAGCAATTGCATTATAGCCAGGGATCCATAGCAAGGCATACTAAATTTAGATAGGATGAAGAGGACTTATTACAACTAAAATGACAAAATTATAAAGAATAGACTCCTGAAGACATGAATTCTATTGAAAATTCAAATAATTTAATGACAACAACACATATATCCATAGTATTTCTACTATACATGTGCTTGAATCCATCCATAGCTATATAAGAGATAGTCCTCATTGCTATTTTTGAGAAACAGTAACTAAGGTAGTATTAACAAGTTAGCTCTAACATTTTGGAACATGGCCACTATTAACATAACTCTGGAATGCTTTTCTCTGTAAAATACAGATTTACAATGGACATTGTTTTCAGTGCTACTATACTTTAAAATGCACTTTGTTCATGAACAAATTTCTCTCAAAAATCTTTTTCATTGCCTCTTTTACATCTTTGTTTCTCAGACTGTAGATGATGGGATTCAGCATTGGAATCACAATAGTATAAAATGTGGACACAATCATGTCATGTTCCAAGGCATAGTTGGAACTAGGTCTCACATACATGAAAAGAATTGTCCCATGATAAATAGACACTCCTGTAAGGTGAGAACCACATGTAGAGAATATTTTTCTCCTCCCTTCAGCAGAATTTATTTTAAGAATTGCAAAGAGTATGAAACTGTAAGAAACCAGGACTATCAGGATGGTGATAATCTCAATGGAGCCTACACAATAGAAGAGCAGAAGCTGGTTTATATATGTGTTTGAACAAGAAATAGCAAGCAATGGAGGAATATCACAGAAGACATGCCTAATTTCATTGGATGCACAGAAAGAAAGGCTAAAGGTAGCCGCTGTATGTACAGTAGCATGCATAATTCCACCTGAATAACAAGCTATAATGAGAGGTATATAGACTCTAGGTGACATTTTCACTGCATACAGAAGTGGATTGTAGATAGCTACATAGCGGTCATAAGCCATTGCTGCCAACAGGAAGCATTCTGTGGTTCCAAACGTAACAAAGAGAAACATCTCTGTCACACAACCAGAGTATGAGATAGATTTATCGTTTGAAAGAAAATTGACCAACATCTTCGGAGTGACAACCGTGGAATAACAGGCATCTAGGAATGATAAAACACTTAAAAAATAGTACATTGGATTGTGAAGCCGGGAATCTCCAATGACAAGTAAAACAAGTCCTAAGTTGCCTATGAGAGTAAAAAGATAAATCACAAAAAACAAAAGAAATAACAAGACTTGCAGGTCAGCATCATCGGTGAAGCCTGTTAGTATAAAGATGGTGATGTCTGTCACATTGTTCACTGGAATTCTTCGTACAGTATAACCTGGTGAATGTCTCGACATTTCTGACTCTTACACTGTATAAATCAATCAAGGCCTTTAGAGAACTGTCTCCACTATCACATCCCTGGGCTTGTGTTTTAGAAATTCATAATGGATACTTTCTCCTTGGAGGCTGCAGCTGTAATAAAGAAGTTGAGAATAAGATGTATTATTGATTTAAAAATTAACTGAAAAAAGTCAATTTTTACATTTTTCCTGTGCTTTTCACACGTAGGACCAGCAAATTTAATGTTGAGAATGCTCATTTTTCTCTGCTAATTTTCCATCACTTTTTTCATGTTACATTGTGTTCACAATTATTAACATGAAGATGCATCATATGTTATACACAGCATCTAATAATTTCCTCATTGTCTGAGTCATATATAGACTCAGATCATCATTAGATCATTAGAGTTTAGCAGAGAAAAATTGAATGATCATCAATTAGTGGTTAAGAAATAAAATAACATAGAGTGAAATAGTCTTAGATATCAAACTCACTCAGGGCTGCTTTTCTTTGACAATTTCTCATTTCATTAACTCATGATTATGTGTGAGGAACAGAAAAAAAATCATAAAGGGACAGGTGAGCTTTTTGAAAATGAAAAATAAAATTAAAAAAGCAAATACATTTTAAAATGTATTTTACTTTTTCACTTTTCTTTCTTGAAATGAGCATTGCCCCTTACCTATTCTTTTTTAACCTTCGGTGATTTTTCCCTTATTTTAAAAACAATATAACTTATATTATGGGAGATCTCACAAGGCAAGGATATGTGCGTATGAAAAAATATCTATCTTTGAGTCAGGTATGGTGGCTCATGTCTTTAATCATAAATCTATGATTATCCTCTGTGTATTTAATGAGTTTAGTTTGGTCTACATGACTATTTGTAAAACTCTCATGGTCAAAAAGAGATCCTGTCCAGAAAAAAAACAAAAAATATATCTTTGGATTTAATATGAAACACAGTAGTTTCATAAATAATGGGTGATTATTCTCTTTGTGCTAGTTCTATGCAATTGATAAGTTTACTATAAGTTAAATATCTTTCAGTAACAATCAGTATTAATCATTATGGAAATATTTTTCAAAATAATGTTATGATATAAACTAAAAACATGCAGTAATTGGGAATTCTGAGAAAATCCTGGACCAGTAAGAGCTTCTGTGTATGAAACTAAAATAACAGGTTTATTGCAAGTCACAGCAAGGGTTCATTATGAGGTCCTGTTAATGTAACCTGCTTACAAAATGTGAACAAATCCTTGTTTCAATATCTAGAATCATAAAAACAGATCTTTACCAATGCTGTTGCTTTCTCTTCAGGATTTCAGATAAATCAACATATTGAATTTATGAATAGCCTCTCTACATTAGGGTTGGCTAAATCATCTGTGACTTATTGATTTGTATTCTCTATGAAACACATGGTAATTTTTGCATTGAAACTTCCAATTATAATCTGTTCAGCAAGTAGATTATTCCAAATGAAGGAAAGACTTGTTTTTGTATTAAAAATGTTATTATATAAGTTGTCATTTTGTTTTAGAGTCAATAGAGGGGTTAAACATACAAAAATTCATTAAGTTCATAAACATAATTTCAGAAATCTAAAATACAAAATATCCAAAACTCCCAGGTATGTGTAAAGAAAACCAGTACACTTCTCATAAATATACACAAATATAATAGCTTCAATTTTAAATTGAATATTTAAATGAAATTATGCATAAATATATGCATTAACATATACAAAATATATAAGAAACTAACATGTTTATCAAACATCCAAAAAATGAATTTCAGTTCACTAATTTTCATTGTAATTTTTTCCATTCCTCATGTTCCACTTAAGAAATCCTAGGATACATATGGAAATGTTCGCTACAAATTATCAGAAATACAATATACATTAGATAGGTCTAACTGAATGAAGTGATAGTAGATGGTCCACCATTTAAACTCTTCCTGAGGCAGATGTTGACTTATACGCACATAGAATACACAGCCAAATGTGACCTTCACATAGCTGATAAAGGATGGTTGTAAGGAATTAGAAACACTATACTTTGGATTAAATTTCTGTGTTTAAATCTCAGGTGTTTAATTTTTGGACATGATAAACTGGGAAAACGTATTTCTTTTGTATTAATATAGTAATGGTAATTATAAATAAATGTAATTAATATTGATTAAGCTTATTGCTAACATTATACCTTGTTCAATCTTAGCAGAAACTTATTGCAGACTGTTTTTTTATGAAATTTACTAAAAATATAATGTAAACCCTAAATAAAGAGGAATATGAATAATGAGTTTATATTATATTTAGTACTAAAGAATAAAGGACTTTTATCTCATAAATTCTTTTTGATATCTCAAAAAGAGTTTCAGTGAGATTATAAATACTAAATAGCAGTCTCAAAGGTTTTAATCATCTTACAAATATATTGATTATCTTCATCTGCCTATAATCAGGTAATATCTGTATTTGGTTAAAATTTCAGTATAATTTATTTTCGGTTACTAAATGTCATGGATTTAAAGACCATTCATACTGCTCATGGGATAATATTTTTTCTGGCAAATTATTTACTTCCTCACACTTATGGTTTTAAAGCAATGATGTTTTAGAAATTTGAAAACATATTCCATTCAACACCAAGATATACAGAGTCAATTATCTAATTCTCATTAGGTATCTGATAAGAATCCGGGCAGCCAAAATTAAATGTATCATTGAAATATTTTATCATAATACTTACAACACAAAGATTTCTATATCATACAGATGAATTTGGATTAATAATAATTTTATATAATTGACTTTACTAGAAAGAAATGACAAAGTTAAAACATATGTAAACCTAATATTTTAACAAATAATGATCAGTAGGGAAAAAGATATGAAATAAATCAACTTTGTCACAATACACATAGTACTCCAGTAGTATTAGAAACACATTGATGATGTGAAGAAAAAAGTAGCTTCAGGGCCTTCTTTATCCTAATAATAGAAGGGTTGGTAGAATGAGTGTGTGTGTGTGTGTGTGTGTGTGTGTGTGTGTGTGTGTGTGTTATCTTTTACAGTCAATGTGACAACCTGTAAAATGACTCAACATATTTTATTGAATTTAGAACTGAGAATCAACTAGACCATGTCACAATATGCAAGGATCCTCTACTGTGCTAGTTTCAGGGGATTTGTTGTGGACTTTTTGTGATTTATCAATACTTAGGATTCATTAAGTCCTGAAATTCATTTTATGAAGTAAGTAATTTATATAAGAAAATTCAATGAAAAGAGTGAATGGTTCTATATTGAACTCTTAACATTTTTTCAAAAACACTTAACAACAACAAAATTTCCATAGAACACAAAACAGTTTTGGTGTTCAGTCTTTAAAAGTTTTATGCATTTCATAGTTTTTCCTAATTTGAAATATAACCCTCAAATTTACTTCTCATAATCTAAGTTTTCTTGTGGAAATAAAAACAGATTTCTAATCAACAAATATGTGGTCAAATTAAGACACAACAACTCTCCATAGCAGACATATGCTTCAATTCCTGTACACAATTTTTTAAAGTAGAATCTTATCACCAAATTAGATATAAGGCTAATTGATATGTTCTTTCCTTGGAAATACTATCCCTCTTGTTTACACAGTGCAAAATAATCAGTTGTAAAAACATAAATACAAGTAACATTACATAACTGAGTTAAGAATATATATGTACATACATATGCATAGAATAACAATTAGTGAAAAATATGTCATGAAATTGAAGGAGAGCAGGGATAGATATATGGGAGGATATGTAGGGAGGGAAGGGGAAAAAGAAATAATGTAATTATAGTATACTCTCAAAAGTAAAATGATACTACAGAATTTTAAAAAGTTAAAGAAAACTTGCATGTTAAAGCATGTAGTATAATTTAAAATTCAGAGTTTCTAAATATTTTGTATATGGTAGATTTTCCTCTTACATTGAAAATGATTGTTTCAGTCACATACAGCAAGCTGTGAAAATTGTGTATTTTCCTTCTTATGCCAGCCCTTTGAAATTTTCTTGAACTATACAAGATGCCCCAGGGAGAGCACATATTGATTCTCTCAGGATAGAAAAATACCCAAGTGATTTAAGTTTTTCTATAACAAGCAAATGAATAATTTACAAGTGAATATGATATAAAGTGATTGGTGACAAATCATTTCTCAAAAAAGGGGCATATACACATAAGACCAAGAAATTAATGTAACAGAAAGGAAGGTACAACTCTAATCCTAATATTGGATTTATTTATAATGTACATATAAATATAATTATTACTATACATAATACACAGTCTATTGTTAAAAATAGAATACAACTTTAAATATTTTCTTTTCTTGCCTCAGAATGCAGTATATTTATATGTATAACTGTAACTCATATATATAATATAACACATATAGTTATATTCCTATATATTTTGAGAAAATATATATATATATATATATATATATATATATATATATATATATACTCAAAAATGGGCACATGATCAGAAATAATCACTGCAGACAAAAACTGTCAGATAAAGAAATATCATTAAGGTCAGAAGCAGGAAGGTTAGATTTTCCTGTACATATCTTCCCTCTTTGCTGAGTCCACTGGGTCCCCCCCAGCTGTCCTGAGCTCCCTGTTATTCCCTGATGATCTCAATTTTCCTACCATCTCTCATCCTGTAGAGACTGGACCAAAGGAGCTGAAGGGTTTTGCAGCTCCATAGGAGGTACAACAAAGTGAACCAACCAGTATCCCCAGGGCTCCCAGGAACTAAACCACTAACCAAAGAGGGACCAATAGCTCCAGCCACATATGTAGCAGAGGATGGCCTTGTAGTAAATCAATAAGAAGAGAGGTCCTTGGACTTGTGAAGGGCCCCAGAGTAGGGGAATGTCAAGACAGGTAAGCAGGAGTGCATGGGTTAGTGAACAGGGGGAGGGGAAATGGGATAAGGGAGATTTTTGGAGGGAAAATGAGGAAGGTGATACGATTTGAAATGTAAATAAAGAAATTAAATAAATAAAAAAAAAGATATACAAGAAAATACAATTTAGTAGGAGAAGGAAATAAATAAAACTCTACAGGACCTGAAAGTAGAAATAGAAGCAATAAAAAAACAAAAAAACAAAAAACAAAAAACCTCAAACCAAGTGAGTCTTGGAGAATGAAAACCTAGGAAAGAGAACAGGAAAATAAAACAAAAACAAAAGCAAACAAACAAACAAAAAACTGATGCAAGCAACGACAACAGAATGGAAGAGATGCAAGACAATTTCTGCCTTAGAAGAAACAATAGAAGAAATTGATACATCAGTCAAAAATATTAAATCTACAGAATTCTTGACACAAAACATCCAGAAAATCTGGAATACTATAAAAAGGTCTAACCTAAGAATAGGAGTAGAAGGTAGAGAGTCCTAGATTCAAGGAGCAGAAAATATTTTCAACAGAATCATAGAAGAAAACTTCCCCAAACTAAAGAAATAGATGCCTATAAACATACAAGAATCTTATAGAACACAAATTAAACATGACAAGAAAAGAAAATCCGCCACACACATAATAATCAAAACACAAATATGCAGAACAAAGAAATGACATAAAAAGTGTGACAAAAAAAAAAAAAAAAAAAAAAAAGGGAAAAAAAAAAAAAAAAAAAAAAAAACAAGGCCAAAAGCATTCAAATGTTGACCCATCAGAATTACGTCAGATTTCTCAACAAAGACTCTAAGAGCTAGAAATGCCTGGACAGATATCTTGCAACACCTCAAGAAAATGATTGATGACAACCATGACTACTATATCCAGCAAAATTCTCAGTTGCCATAAATGGAACACTCAACATATTTCAAGACAAACCCAAATTCAAACAATATCTATCCACAAATCTAGCCCTACAGAATGTATTAGAAGAAAAACTCTTCCCAAGAAGGATACCTATATCCAAGAAAACACAGGAAATATGTAATTCCATGTCAGAAAAAAGGGAGGAACACAGAAATACACACACGCACAGACACACGCACACACTTACAGACGCAAACAATACTAACATCAAAATAACAAGAAATAGCAAGCACTAGTCAATATCTCTCAACCTCAATGGAATTAATTTTCCAATAAAAAGACACAGGCTCACAGAATAGATGTTAAAACAGGATCATACTGCTTCATATAAGAAACACACCTCAGAAACAAAGATAAACATTACCTCAGACAAAAAAGGCTAGAAAAAAAAGTTTTCCAAACAAACAGACCCAAGAAGCAAGTTAGAGTAGCTATTCTCGTATGTAATAAAATAGAATTTCAACGAAAATAAATCAAAAGAGTCATTGAAGGACACATCATATTCATCAAAGGAAAAACATATCAAGATGATATCTCAATTTTGAATATCTATGCCACTAATAAATTTACCCACATTTATAAAAGAACCTCACACATTAATAATGGAAGATTAAAATACCTAAATCTCACCAATTGATAGGTCATCCAGACAAAAATTAAACGAAGAAATGAATCTGACATTGTAAATCAAATGGATCTTACAGGCCTCTGTGCAATTCTCTACCAAAATACCGAAGAATATACCTTCTTCTCAGAACCTCATGCACTCTTCTCCAAGACAGACCACATATGCATTCACAAAGTAAGCCTCACCAAATACAAGAAAATGGAAATAATGCTTTGTATCTTATCAAACCACCATCTATTAAAGCTGGACTTCAACAACGGAAACACAGAAAGCCTATACACTCATGGAAACTGAATAACTTTCTACTCATTGATATCTGGGTCAGGGGAGAAATAAAGTAAGAAATTAAAGACTTTCTAGAATTCAGTGAAAATTAAGAGACAACATACACAAATCTATGAGACACAATTAAAGCAGAGTACAGAGTAAAGTTTATAGCAATAACTGTCTCTCTCTCTCCCTACCTATTAAATAGAGTACTCAAAGTCCCAGTCAGAGCAATTAGACAACAAAAGGAGGTCAAAGGGATAGAAATTGGAAAGAAAGAAGTCAAAATATTACTAATTGCAGATGGTATAATAGAATACTTGAATGACCCACAAAAATCCACCAGAGAACTCCTAAACCTGATAAACAACTTTAGCAAAGAGGTTGGATATAAAGTTAACTCAAACAAATCAGTGGCCTTCCTGTACTCAAAGGATAAACAGGCTGAGAAAGAAATGAGAGAAACAATACCCTTAACAATAGTCACAAATAATATATAACACCTTGGTGTGACTCTAAGGAAGTGAAAGATCTGTATGACAAGAACTTCAAGTCTCTGAAGAAAGAAATCGAAGAAGATCTCAGAAGTTGGAAAGATTTCCCATGCTCATGGATTGGCAGGATTAATATAATCAAAATGGCTGAAAGCAATCTACAGATTCATTGCAAACCCCATCAAAATTCCAACTCAATTCTTCATAGATTTAGAAAGAGCAATTTGCTAATTGAACTAGAATAACAAAACCCCCAGGATTGTGAAAACTATTCTAAACAATAAAAGAACTTCTGAGGAAATCAGCATCCTGGACCTCAGGCTGTATTACAGAGCAATTATGATAAAAAATGGATGGCATTGGTACAGTGAAAGGCAGGTATGTCAATGAAATAGAACTGAAGACCCAGAAATGAACCCACACCCATGGTAACTTGATCTTTGACAAAGGAGCTAAAACCATCCAGTGGAAAAAGACATTTTCAGCAAATGGTACTCTTTCAACTGATAGTTAGCATGTAGAAGAATGCAAATCAGTACAATTTTATCTCCGTGTACAAAGCTCAAGCTCAAGTGGATCAAGTACCTCCACAAGAAACCAGATACCCTGATACTAACAGAAAAGAAAGTGGTGAAGAGCCTCCAGCACATGGGCACAAGGGGAAATTTCCTGAACAGAACACCAATATCTTATGCTCTATGATCAAGATTTGACAAATCCTCATAAAATTGCAAAGCTTCTGTCATTAGGACAAAAAGGTAACCAACAGATTGGGAAAAGGTCTTTAGCAATACTACATCCAATAGAGGGCTAATATTCAATATGTACAAAGAACTAAAGAAGTTAGACTCCAAAGAACCAAATAACCCTATTTAAAAAGTGGGGTACAGAGCTAAGCAAATAATTTTCAACTGAAGAATATAGAATGGCTAAGAAGCTTTCTCTAATTTTATCTTCTGTTTCTACCTGAGTATTTTCCTTAATTTAGATTTTAAATTCTTCCCTTAATATCGGTATCTGTTTCATATTTCTCCTTTTTCCTTTCTTTTCTTTTTCTATTGTATATTTTCTTTATTTACATTTCAAATGTTATTCCCTTTCCAGGTCCCCTCTCCTGAACCCCTTATCACATCCACCTCCTCTGCTTAGATAAGCATGTTCCTCTACCCACTTACTCATGACTCCCCAACCTGGCACTCCCCTCCACTGGGGTATTGAACTTTCACAACGCCTCTCTTCTCATTGGTTCCCAACAAGGCCACCCTTTCCTACATATGGGACTGCAGACATGGGTACACTTTGGTTGGTGGTTTCATCCCTTGGAGCTCGGGGGGTCGGGTTGGTTGATATTTTTGTTCCTCCTATGGGGTTGCAAACCCCTTCAGTTCCTTCATTCCTTTCTCTAACTCCTTCATTGGGAACCCTGTGCTCAGTTCAATGGTTAGCTGCGAGTGTCAGGCTCTGGTAGACTCTCCCAGGAGACATCTATATCAGGATTCTGTCAGCATACACTTCTTGGCATTCACAATAGTGTCAGGGTTTGGTGACTGTATATGGGATGGATCCCCAGGTGAGGCAGTCTCTGGATGGCCTTTCCTTCAGTCTCTGCTCCACATTTTGTCTCCATATTTTCTCCAGTAAGTATTTTGTTACCCCCCCCCCTTTTTTGTAGCTCCTCCTGTTCCTTGAGTTCCTGCATTCTCTGCTCAAGGTTCTGCCTCCACATTTTAATTTTTCTTCATATTGAAGTTCTGATATTCTGCTATCCATTTTATTTTGATTGATTTATTTTAAAAGATTATTCTCTAAGTCTTGCTTCCAATCTTCATTATTTTCTCTCTGCAACTCAGTCTGATCTGTGAGCTGTTTTGTCNTTTGTTCTAGCATATTTTTCAGCTCCTATCTCCCATCATCATTTTCACTTTTCGGTCTTTTTATCTGATCTATAATTTTGTATGTTTTCAATTCTACTGTTTTCTCTAGGACATGTTGTCAATTCTTAATATGTTCTTTTTGTTGTTCATGCTGCTCTATAACTTCTGTGTCTTCTGTTCTAGGCCTTGTTTTCATAATCTTCTCTTCTCTTTATGGTAATTCTGATATTGAATCATCTGCCTTATTTTGATATGTTATCTTTAGTAAATTTTTCTTTAGATTTTACTTCCAAATTTTATCTCTATCTCCTTACTGGTCTGTCTGATCTGTGAATCATTGAATTCTTTTTTTCTAATATCTCCTCCAGCTCCTGTCTCTAATCTTTATTTTCCTCTTTCTGTTGCTTATCTTGTCCTATATCATCCTTAACCTTAATTCAAGTGTTACCTATAATCTCTTTTCTAAGGCAAGGATTTTTTTTTTATCCAGGACTCTGTCTTTTGAGAAGATATAGTAGATCAAGAGAATAAATATTGCAATACTGATAAATGATAAGGTGTCTATTTCCTTTAAATCCAACCCTGCCAAACCCTTCAGAATATCATCCTTTAAAGCCCAAAAGGTATTTATTGTGTTTCTCATCTTTACGTATCAATAGATGATGCTTGATACCTGACTTAGACCTCTTTGTACTTTTGCCTCCCTCTGCTGTTCAATTCAGAGTCTGGCTGTCTATGTCCTGTACAGATGCCAGGGATATAGGGAAGTAAACACAGAAAGGCCCCCTTGGGCGTAGATGCCCTGATCAGTTCACTGTGTCTGCCAAGTCCAGTTTCATACTGGAGTACTGCTCCTGGTCTAAGCTGTCTGTTTGGGTCTTGAGGAGGAAGTCTCTCTGCAGTTCTCTGTAGGCCCCTCAGACCCAGTCAGCTTTCAACCCACAAAGTGTCTCATCTTAGATTATTTCCCTAACCTTGTATAGGAGGGTGAGGGAGTGATGTTTTATCTCAGGTTAGTTGAGTTCTTGTTGATACATTGGGGCCATTTTGTAGCATGGGACTCATAATACAAGGGTAGTAAGTTCTTGGCTCATGTTAGTAGCCATTTTATTGTGGTAAGTCTCCAACCACAATAAGCCCATTTAAGGAAAACGCAACATTGTTGTAGTGAATCTCCAACCTTAATAAGCTCATAAAAGGAAAACACAACTCAGTTGTATATTTATAAACTGCACAGCTTTATTGGGCAGATATGCCTCTACAACACTTCCTTCCTCGGCTATGAAATCACTGCTACATGGAGTTTCTCCAAGCCATGTGCTCCTGCTCTATCTTCCTTCCAACAACTCTTCCTCTGCCTTCCTCTTTTCATCATCTCCTCGAAACTTCTCCTTCTCCTTTTTTTCCTGACATGCCCAGAAAACCTGCTTCCTCATTTTTGCCTGACAATTGACTATTCGTTATCTGTCTTAGAAAATCAGATAATTAAGAGAAATATCTCTACAGTTGATGGCTTCTGATGAAGAGAGAGTCAACTTTCAAGGGAGTGGCTCTTAGTAGGGATTCAGACTTCAGTTGGTAGCCTCAAACCCATGAGTACATACATTTGAGCCACCACAAATTGTACATGAGGGTGAGAGAGGTTGGGGAGCAAGTAAGACAGGTTTTAGGGAGGGCTGAGGACTTAATGTGGCTGACATATATTGTGTGCATTTATGAAACTCTCAAACAAATAATAAAAACAGCATCTTAAAGGGTCATTTACCCTGAATAACTTACCTTTACGGCTAAAGTGAAGAGATTATTTAAAATATGCAACTTGATCCAGGTAATACATTTCATAAAATAGAAATTATGTGATCTCGTCATATGCACTAAGTGTTTTGGATTACTCTAACACTCTTTTCTTATAAAAGTCTTAGAAGAAAAATGCGGAAAATATACCTCAACATAATAAAGGATATATGTGACACAACCATAGGCAGTATCATTCCACCATAATGAGGAATAAGCCCAATATTTCCTTTATCCCCAATTCAGTTAATGTAGTATTAATTAAAGTCTTAATTATAGTGATTAAAGAATAGTATTGAGAAATGTTATGAGGGAGTGCTCTGACCCCAGGACTCAGGTGAGATCTCAATTTTCTCTCCAGGGTCTCTCTGAGGCAAGTCCAAGCAAGAGCTCAGACCACAGAGTTTCTAGGATAGGGTCCTATAGGCCTACATCTACAACCAGGAGGTGCGGCTGTTCCACAGCACTCTGTGCACTGGTCTTGCCAAGAGAGAGTTGGTCTCCCAGGAGTGCTGACACAGGCTAACATATTCACAGGAGGAACAAGCTCCAGCCAGAGACAGCTAGAACATCTAACACCAGAGATTACCAGATGGTGAAAGGCAAATGTAAGAATCTTACCAACAGAAACCAAGACTACTTGGCATCATCAGAGCCCAGTACTCCCACCACAGTGAGTCTTAGATACTCCAACACACAAGAAAAGCAAAGATTCAGATTTAAAATCATATCACATGATGCTGGTAGAGGATTTTTAAAAAGGACATTAATAACTCCTTTAAAGAAATACAGGAGAACACAGCTAAACAGCTAGAAGTCCTTAAAGAGGAAACACAAAAATCCCTTAAAGAATTACAGGAAAACACAATAAAACAGGTAAAGGAATTGAACAAAACCAACCAGGACCTAAAAATGGAAGTAGAAACAATAAATAATTCACAAAGGGAGACAACTCTAGAGATAGAATTCCTAGGAAAGAAATCAGGAGCCATAGATGCAAGTATCACCAACAGAGTACAAGAGATGGAAAAGAGAATCTCAGGTGCAAAAGATTCCATAGAAAACATGGACACCTAGTAGGCCATCATTGGGAAGAGTGACCCCTTGGTCTTGCAAACTTTATATGCTACAGTACAGGGGAATACCAGGGCCAAGAAGCAGGAGTGGGTGGGTAGAGGATCAGGGCAAGTGGAGGGTACAGGGAACTTTCGGGAAAGCATTGGAAATATAAATAAAGAAAATATCTAATAAAAAAAAGAAAAAATTAAAAAACAAAACATGGACATAACAATCAAAGAAAATTCAAAAACATCCTAACTCAAAATATCCAGGAAATTGAGGACACAATGAGAAGACCAAACCTAACAGGTAATAGGTATAGATGAGAATGAAGATTATCAACTTAAAGGACTAGTAAGTGTGTTCAACAAAATTATAGAAAAAAAAACTTTGAAAACTAAAGAAAGAGATGCCAATGAACATACAAGAAGTCCACAGGACTCCAAATAGACTGGACTAGAAAATAAATTCCTCCTGACATATAATAATCAAAACACCAAATGCATTAAATAAAAATAGAATATTAAAAGCAGTAAGGGAATACAGTCAAGTAACATATAAAGGCAGACCTATTAGAATTAAACCATATTTCTCACCAGTGAATATGAAACCTAGAAGATCCTAGGCCGATGTTATACTTACTCAAAGAGAGCACAAACACCAGCCCAGACTACTATACCCAGTAAATCTCTCAATTACTGTAAATGGAGAGACCACAGTATTCCATGACAAAACCAAATTCACACAATATCTTTCCATGAATCCAGCCTTTCAAAGGATTATATAGGGAAAACTCAAACACAAGGAGGGAAACTATGCCCTAGAAAAAGCAAGAAAGTAATCCTTCAACAAACCTGAATGAAGATAGCCACAAGAACAGAATCTCAACTCTAAAAACAAAAATAACAGGAAGCAACAATTACTTTTCCTTAATATCTCTTAATATCAATAGGCTCAATTCCCCATTTTAATAAAAAAAAAATAGACTAACAGACTGGCTACGTTATTAGGACCCAACATTCTGCTACATACAGGAAACCCACCTCAGGGAAAAAAAAACAGACAATACTTCAGAGTAAAAGTCTGGAAAACAATTTTCCAAGCAAATGGTTCCAAGAAACAAGCTGGAGTAGCCATTCTAATATCTAATAAAAGCAACATTCAACCTAAAGTTTTCAAAAAAGACAAGAAGGGACACTTCATACTCATCAAAGGTAAAATCTACCAACATGAACACTCAATTCTGAACATCTATGTTCCAAATGCTTGGGCATCCACATTTATTAAAGAAACTTTAGTAAAGCTCAAAGCACACATTGCACTGCATACAATAATAGTGGGAGAATTAAACACCACATTCTCATCAATAAACAGATCCTGAAAACAGAAACTAAACAACAACAACAACAAAAAAAACCTGTGAAACTAACAGAGATTTTGAAACAAATGGATTTAACAACTATTACAAAAGGATATAACTTCTCAGCACCTCATGGTACCTTCTCCTAAATTGACCATATAATCAGTCACAAAACAGGTCTCAACANATACAAAAATATTTAAATAATCACATGCATCCTATAAGATCACCACAGTCTAAGGCTGATCTTTAGTAACCAACCTACACGTGGAAGCTGAAGAACACTCTACTCAATGATAATTTGGTCAAGGAAGAAATAAAGAAATTAAAGACTTTTTAGTGTTTAATGAAAATGAAGCCACAACATACACAAACTTATGGGACACAATGAAAGCAGTACTCAGAGGAAAACTCATGGCTCTGAGTGCCTCCAAAAAGACATTGGAGAAAGCATACACTAGCAGCTTAACAGCACACCTAAAAGCTCTAGAACAAAAGTTACTAAATCCACCAAAGAGGAGTAGACAGCACGAAATAATCAAACTCAGGGCTAAAATCAACCCAGTGAAAACAAAAAGAACTATACAAAGAATCAACCAAACCAGGAGCTGTTTCTTTGAGAAAATCAACAAGATAGATAAACCCTTAGCCAGATTAACTAGAGGGCACAGGGACAGTATCCTAATTAACAAAATCAGAAATAAAAAGGGAGAGATTACAACAGAATCTGAGGAAATCCAAAATCATCAGAGCCTACTACCAAAGCCTATATTCAACAAAACAGAAAAAACTGGATGAAATAGACAATTTTCTAGACAGATAGCAGGTACCAAAGTTAAATCAGGATCAGATAGGTATCTGAGCAGTTCCATAGCCCCTAAAGAAATAGAAACAGTCATTAATAGTCTCTGAACCAAAAAACCCAGGACCAGACGGTTTTAGTGCAAAGTTCTATCAGACCTTCAAAGAAGACCTTATTCCAACTCTCCTCAAACTATTCCACGAAATGGAAACAGGAAGTACTCTACCCAATTCGTTCTATGAAGCAACAATTACTATGATACCTAAACCACATAAAGACCCAACAAAGAAGGAGAACTTTAGAACAATTTCCCTTATGAATATCAATGCAAAAATACTCAATAAAATTCTCACAAACTGTGTCCAAGAGCACATCAAAGGATCATCCATCATGAACAAGTAGGCTTCATCCCAGGGATGCAGGGGTGGTTTAATATATGGAAATCCATCAACAAATTTCACTGTATAAACAAACTCAAAGACAAAAACCACATGATCATCTCATTAGATGCTAGGAAGCATTTGACAAAATCCAACACCCATTTATCAAAAAGTCTTGGAAAGATCAGAAATTCAAGGCCCTTACCCAAACATAATAAAAGCAATATACAGCAAACCATTAGCCAACATCAAACTATATGGAGAGAAACTTGAAGCAATCCAATTAAAATCAGGGACAAGACAATTCTCTCCCTACCTATTGAATTCAAGTACCCCTAATAATTGAAGACCTAGCCAGAGCAATTAGACAAAAAGAGATCAAAGGAATACAAATTGGAAAGGAAGAAGTAAAAATATCACTATTTGCAGATGATAGGATAGTATACATAAGTGACCCCAAAATTCCACTAGAGAACTCCTAAACCTGAGAAACAACTTCAGTGATGTAGCTGGATATATAATTAACTCAATCAAATTAGTGGCCTTACTCTACACAAAGCATAAAGAGAGTGAAAAATAAATTAGGGAAACAACACCCTTCAAAATAGTCACAAATAATATAAAATACCTTGGTGTGACTCTAACTAAGGAAGTGAATGATGTATATGACAATATTTTCAATTCTCTGAAGAAAGAAATTTGAAGATCTCACAAGATGGAAAGATCTTCCATGCTCATGGATTGGCAGGATTAATATAGTCAAAATGGCTATCTTGCTGAACGCAATCTACAGATTCAATGCAATCCCCAAAATTCCAACTCAGTTCTTTCCAGAGTTAGAAAGGGCAATTTGCAAATACATCTGGAATAAAAAAAATCCAAGGATCCCAAAAACTATTTTTCACAATAAAAAATCCTCTGGTGGAATCCCCATCCCTCTCCTCAAGCTATATTACAGAGCAAGTGTGATAAAAACTGCATGGTATTTATACATTGACAGACAGGTAGATCAATGGAATACAATTGAAAACCCAGAAATGAACTCACACAACTATGGTCATTTGATCTTTGACAAAGGTGCTAAAATCATCCAGTGGAATAAAGACAGTATTTTCAACAAATGGTGCTGGCCCAACTGGCGATTATTATGTAGAAGAATGCGAATTGATCCCTTCTTTTTTATTATTATTGAATATTTTCTTCATTTACATTTCAAATGCTATACTGAAAGTCCAAACCCAGACGCTATTGCAGATGCCAACAAGATTTTGCTGATGTGAACCTGATATAGCGATCTCCTGAGAGGCTCTTCTAGTGCCTGAGAAACATAGAAGTGGAGGCTCACATTCATCTATTGAACTGAGCACTGGGTCCCAAATGAAGTTGCTAGAGAAAGTTCTCAAGAAGCTGAAGGGGTTTGCAGCCCTATAGGGGACCAAGAATATGAACTAACCAGTATCCCCAGAACTCCCTGGAACTAAACCACCAATCAAAGAAAACACATGGTGGGACACATGTCTATAACTTCGTATGTAGCAGAGGATGGCCTAGTCAGCTATCAGTGGGTGGAGAGGCCCTTGGTCTTGTGAAGGTTGTGTGCCCCAGTATAGAGGAATGCCAGGGCCAGGAAGTGGGAGTGAGTGGGTTGGGAAGTAGAGGGAGGAGAGAGGTGATAGGGAATTTTCGGAGAGGAAACTAGGAAAGAGGATAACATTTGAAATGTAAATGTAAATGGAGGATGTCCCTAACCCCTACCCCACCCTGTCAGACCTCAAAACTTCCTGGAGCCTCCAGTCTCTTAAGGGTTAGGTGCATCCTGTCTGACTAAGCCAAGACCAGGCAGTCCTCTGCAGTATGTGTATTGGGGGCCTGAAATCAGCTGATGTATGCTGCCTGGTTGGTGTTCCAGTATCTGAGAGCTCTGGGGTTGAAGTTATTTGAGACTGCTGGTCCTCCAAAAGGGTCACCCTCCTCCTCAGCTTCTTTCAACTTTCCCCTAATTCAATCACAGGACTCAGCAGCATCTGTCCAGCGGTTGGGTACAAATATCTGCATCTGATTCAGCTGCTTGTTTGGTCTTTTGGAGGGTAGTCATGATACCTTTTTGTGAGTGCTCTATAGCCTCAGTAATAGTGTCAGGTGTTGGGACCTCCCCTTGAGCTGAATCCCACTTTGGGTCTGTCACTGGCCTTCTTTTTCTCAGGCTTCTCTCCATTTCTATCCCTGCATTTCTTTCAGACAGGAATAATTATGGGTCAGAAGTTTGACTGTGGGATGGCAACCCCATCCCTCACCTGATGCCCAATCTTTCTGCTCTACAAGTTCCATCTCCCCAATATAGGGCATTTCATCTAAGAGTCCTGACAGTCACTCACCTCTCAGGTATCTGGTACATTCTAGAGGGTCCTCCCATCCTCCTACCTCCTGAGGTTGAGTGTTTCCCTTCTTTCTTCTGGGCCTTAGGGATTTCTATCCTTTTCTCCCATCCAATACCAGAGCAGGTTCTCCTCTCCAGGCTCCCATCCCCTTTCCCTCCCATGTCTGTCTCTTCCTCTTTGTGATTGGGTTCTTCTCCCTCCCCAGTGGGACTGAGGCATACTCCCCTGGGACCTTCAGCTTGGTGCCTTTTTTGAGTTCTGTGGTTCTGTGGGCTTTATCTTTTTTTTTTTTTTTTTTCTTATTTGCACTTATTAGTGAGTACCTTCTATGAACGTCCGTTAGTATTTGATTTAATTCAGTCAGGATGATATTTTCTAGTTTCATCCATTTACCTGCACAACTCAGGATATCCTCATTCTTAATAGTTGAGTAGTATTCCATCTTGTAAATGAACNTTTTTTTTTTTTTTTTTTTTGGCTAATATGCACTTATTAGTGAGTACATTCTATGCATGTCCTTTTGTATTTGAGTTACTTCAATCAGGATGATATTTTCTAGTTTCATCCATTTACCTGCACAACTCAGGATATCCTCATTCTTAATAGTTGAGTAGTATTCCATCTTGTAAATGAACCACATTTTCTGTATCCATTGTTCTGTCGTGGAACATCTGGATTGTTTCCAGCTTCTGGCTATCACACAAAAAAACCTGCTATGAACATAGTGGAACAAGTGACACTGTGGTACGGTGGGACATTTTTTGGTATATTCCCAAGAGTGGTATCGCTGGGTCTTCAGGTAAATCTATTTCCAATTTTCTGAGGAACTTCCAGATTGATTTTTCAGTGGTTGTACCAGTTTGCTGTCCCACCAGCAGTGGAGGAGTGTTCCTCTTTCTCCACAACCTTGACAGCATGTCCTGAGGTTTTGATCTTACCTATTCTGATTAGTGTAAAGTGGAATCTTAGGGTCATTTTGATTTGCATTTTTCTGATCACTAAGGGCTTTGAACATTTCTTTAGGTGTTGCTTGGCATTTCGAGATTCCTCAGTTGTGAATTTTGTTTAGTTCTATACCCCATTTTTTGATTGGGTTGTTTGGTTTATTGGTGCTTAACTTCTTGAGTTCTTTATATATTTTGTATGTTAGCCCTCTATCGGATGTGGGGTTATTGAACATTTTTTCCCAGTCTATAGGTTGTCTATATGTCTTATTGGCTATGTCTTTTGCCTTACAGAAGCTTTCCAGTTTCATGAGGTCCCATTTATCAATTCTTTATCTTAGAGCATGAGCCATTAGAATTATGTTTAGGATATTTTACCCCTTGCCAATGAGTTCAAGGATCTTTCCCACTTTCTCTTCTATTAGATTGAGTGGATCTGGTTTTATGTTGAGGTCCTTGATCCACTTGGACTTGAGCTTTATGCAAGGTGACAAATATGGGTCTATTTTTATTTTTCTACATATGGACAGCCAGTTAGACCAGCACCATTTTTTGAAGATGCTTTCTTTTTTTCCATTGTATATGTTTAGCTTTTTTATCAAAGAACAAGTGTCATTAACTGTGCAGTTTTATTTCTATACATTCAATTCTATTCCATTGATTAATGTGTCTGTCTCTGTGCCAATACCATGCAGTTTTTAGCACTATTGCTATGTAGTAGAACTTGAGTTCAGGGATGGAGATTTCCCCAGCCATTCTTTTATTGTTAAGTACTGTTTTTGCTATTCTGGGTTTTTTGCCTTTCCATGAGTTTGAGAATTGCTCTTTCCATGTGTTTGAAGAATTGTGTTGGGATTCTGATGGGGATTGCACTGATTCTGTATTCCGCCTTTGGTAGGATGGCCATATTTACCATGTTAATTATGCCAATTCGTGAGCATGGGGGAATCTCTCCATTTTCTGAGATCTTCTTCTATTTCTTTCTTGAAAGACTTCAAGTTAGTGTTGTGGAGATCTTTTACTTGTTTGGTTAGAATTACCCCCAAGATATTTTATATTATTTGTGGCTATTGTGAAGGGAGTTTTTCCCCCTAATTTCTCCCTCAGTCTGTTTATCATTTGTATAAAGGAAAGCTACTGATTTATTTGAGTGACTTTTATATCTGGCTCCATTGCTGAAGCTATTTATCAGCTTGAGAATTTCTTTGGTAGAGTTTTTAGGGTTGCTTAGATATACTATCATATTGTCTTCAAAGAGTCATAACTTTATTTGTTCTTTGCTAATATGTATCCCCTTAATCTCTTTTTGTTGTTTTATTGTTCCAGCTAGCACTTCGAGTACTACATTGAATAGATATAGGGAGAGTAGGTATCCTTGTCTTGTCCACGATTTTAGTGGTATTGCTTCAAGGATCTATCTCTCCATTGCATTTATTACTATATTGCTTTTATTATTATATTTCTTCAAATATCTCTCCAGTACTTTAAACATGAAGGTGTGTTATATTTTGTTAAATGCTTTTTCTGCATTAAAAGAGAGGGAGGTTGGGGGATACGGGTCCTGTGGAGGGGCAACCTGGAAGTGGGATATCATTTGAGATGTAAACAAATAGAATGATTAATGAAAATAACTGATGGAGAGGAGGGAGAGGCGACCCGGGGGAGTCCTGGTGGACTGCGGGCCGGACCGGGGCTGGGGCCGCAGCAGCTTGGGCCGGGCGGAAGACTAGGCAGCCATTGGGAGGCCGCTGAGGCTTGTTCGGGTTCCTCCCCGGGCGGACTTGCACTCCCGGGTGTCCCCGAGCCTCCTGGCATGGTGCCCACCCTGCTCCAGCTCACTTCTCCCGGACTCCGATTAATGCACCCTGACAGCCATGGAGGCTGAAGAGAGGATGGAATGCCTTCAGGAGTTCCCTGAACATCATAAAATGATCTTGGACCGATTGAATGAACAACGGGAGCAGGATCGCTTTAAGGACATCACCCTGATTGTTGACGGAAACCATTTTAAGGCCCACAAGGCTGTTTTGGCTGCCTGCAGTAAGTTATTCTACAAATTCTTTCAGGAGTTTACTCAAGAGCCTTTGGTTGAAACTGAAAGTGTTAGTAAAATGGTTTTTCGCCACTTAATTGAGTTCACATACACAGCAAAACAAATGATACAAGGGGAAGAAGAAGCCAATGATGTATGGAAAGCAGCAGCGTTTCTACAAATGCTGGAAGCTATTAAAGCACGTGAAGTCAGGAAGCAGCTGAGAAGAGATGATCCCTTTGTGGGGACAACTGAACTTGATGAGCAACCTGCCTTACTCAGATTTTTGGACAAGGAGGAGGTGAGGGAAGTGGAGTGCGAAATCATTTTGAGTCAGTGTTTGAGGAGGATATTGTAAGAATTCAAATAGCAGTATCTGTTGGAGGAACAAAGAAAACTCAGCTCCATTAGAGGAAAACACTACAGGAAAAAATGAGGCAAAAAAAAAAAAGAAAGATTGCAGAAACTTCGAATGTTATCACTGAATCATTGCCATCTGCAGAATCAGAACCTGTGGAAATTGAGGTGGAGATTGCCGAGGGCACAACTGAAGTAGAAGATGAAGGCATAGATGCTTTGGAGGAAATGGCTTCTGCCAAGCAGTCTATAAAGTACATACAGAGCACAGGCTCCTCCGATGATTCTGCTCTGGCATTGTTGGCAGATATCACCAGCAAGTACCGTCAAGGTGAAAGCAAAGGACAGATTAGCGAAGATGACTGTGCATCTGACCCCATAAGCAAACAGGTAGAAGGTACTGAAATTGTGGAACTTCAGCTGTCACAGGTGAAGGACTTGTTCCATTGTGAGAAATGTAACCGTTCGTTTAAATTGTTTTACCATTTTAAGGAACACATGAAATCACACTCCACTGAAAGTTTCAAGTGTGAAATATGCAATAAAAGGTATAGTGGAGAGAGTGCATGGAAACAACACCTAAACTGTTACCACCTTGAAGAAGGTGGAGTAAGTAAGAAGCAAAGAACTGGGAAAAAATTCACATATGCCAGTACTGTGTGTGACAAACAGTTTGATCATTTTGGACACTTTAAAGAACACCTTCGAAAACATACAGATGAAAAACCTTTTGGATGTTCAAATTGTCATGAGAGTTTGCTAGAAATAGCACTCTCAAATGTTGCCTCACTGCATGCCAAACTGTAGTAGGGGCAAAAAAGGGAAGGAAGAAGCTTTATGAATGCCAGGTCTGTAACAGTGTATTTAACAGCTGGGACCAGTTCAAAGATCACTTGGTAATACACACTGGAGATAAACCCAACCATTGTACTCTGTGTGACTTGTGGTTTATGCAAGGAAATGAATTACGGAGGCATCTTAGTGATGCTCACAATATTTCAGGGCATATAGTAACTGAAGAAGTCCTTTCAGTAGAAACACATTTACAAACCGAGCCAGTGACATCAATTACTATTATAGAACGAGTTGGGAAAGTGCATGTGTTGCCACTGCTTCAGGTCCAAGTGGATTCCGCACAAGTAACTGTGCAACAAGTTCATCCAGATCTGCTGCAGGACAGCTAAGTGCAGGATTCACAAATGAGTGGGCTTCCAGAGCAGGACCAAGTGAGTTATTTGGAAGTGGGACGAATTGAGACTGAAGAAGGTACTGAAGTACATGTTGAAGAGCTTCACGTTGAACAGGTAAATCAGATGCCAGGTTGAAGTACAGACCGAGCTTCTAGAAGCTGACTTGGATCACATGACCCCTGAAATCATGAGCCAAGAGGAAAGAGAGCCTAACCATGCAGATGCTGCCATGGAAGAACACGAAGATGCTGAGGACTTAGAGACCAAACCAAGAGAGTATTCTCAAGCTAGAAAAGTAGAGAATGCCAGGACATCTATGCCAGTTTTAGAATGAAATAACAATTATATTTTTAAATTTACATTTGGGGTAAACTGATGGGCAGTGTGACCTTAAGCTATCAAATAAGTAGACCAAAGTTTAGCTATTTCTGTTGTGCTGAACTGTTTCTATGGAAACAGGCTGATGTCCTTCCAGTTAATGCCACAGAGTGGGAATATTCCTCATAATGAGTGGGAGCTTTGAGAAGTATATTTCTGGTAACTTAAATGAATTATATTGTTATTATATAGTTGGGTACGAATGTATCTATTTTCATTGTGCTAAGGGTCTCCATATCCTCTTCCTCAGGTCATGTCTTTACTTAAATTCTTTGGATATTATAAAATCATACTTAAAACCATTAGCATACATACATTTGTATTCTAATGCATGTTAAAAAATTGAGTATGTAGGCAACCCAAGGCTGCATGAGGGAAGTGCATTGTTACTGTGCAGTTAATAGTTGGGGGCTGGCTTTATTTTGAACAACATTTCTTGTCTGTCCAGTGGCTACAAATGCTGTCCCCACAACGGAATCGGTGGTGGCAGAATTTCTAGAATGTTAAAAAAACAAAAACAAAAAAAAACAACCACCCTGTGCCTTTTCAAAACCAACAAAACTTCAGAAAAACATCTCTGGTTCTTTCAAAGTTTGTGTTTTAAAGAGCAGCATAAAGTGCTCTGGTACTTGGTATTTTTTTGCTAAAATGACAACTACCAATTCTTTTTCCTTTTTGAGTCACATTGAAATTTTTTTTCATTTAGCGGCAGCTGAAGGGCCATTTTCAATTGGAAAAGTTCTCTTCCATCTGTGGTAAACTTTATTTTGATGAGAAGTTGCACTAGTATTTTACCACCAGATGGAAAAAATATTAGGTGAGCATCATTTTAAAATTAATGTATTTAAAATAAAATACAGAGGAAAAGTATGTATATATCAGGCTTTGTTTTGAGTGGAATCTTTTCCCTCAATCCTTAATGTAAAGATTTTGTGCTATAACTTTTAAAGCTATACAAATAAGAGTGCTAAACTGTGGACTTAAAAGTAGTTGTGTAAATATTTTTAATCAGTATTACTTGGAAAATAAAAATATAAAAACCACATTAAAAAAATAACTGACAAAAAAGAGATACAGCATATTGAAACTTAGCAGAAGAATTCCCATACTCACTTGCATCATTAAGATAAAATCCATGAACATGATGACATTTAACAAGAAATTTGGGCCAATATATACATTTTCTTATTATTAGTGATTGGTACAATTAATTGACATTTATTTTATTTCTATTAGGTCATTTCAAATCTTGGGACTCCCTTGCAGCAATCTATAAAGTTATAAAACTTCCTTTAAAATACTCTTGGAAAATGTAGTTGTCAAAATAAATAAAAACTCAAAATATTAGATATTATGTCGAAGACACAAGTCTGATAAAAAGGACTGCTGTTAAAACATCCAATAAATCTTGAATAGCAGCAAGAAATAAACAGCAAAGCCAATTGAAAGGTAAGTAAAAAATCTATACAGAAAGATCATTTGAGGAAAAAGAACAAATGAGTTTATGTAAGCATGATCCAATAGTTCATTAAGGGATTCAAAATGTAAAGAGAGAGACCCTAACATACACCAAGAGCACCAAATGTCAAAGATGTAGGGAAATTTATTCATGATCAGGGGGAAAGGATATAATACAGCCATTTAGGAGGGCTTCCTAAACTTTGTTATTTCTAGGACTATATTTACTGTGGCTCATAATATCCAAGACATTTCTTTGGATGTTTGACTTTAGATAACTCATTTGATTCCTATTTATCTTTGTTTAGGATCTAAGTTGGGGCTGTTTAGACAACAATTGTTATGCTCATTAATTCATATATTAAATATTATCCCATGACATTAAAAGACATCCTTGAAATCTCTCTACCTCTAAATGTCATAAAAAAAAGACTATTAATAGCATATTTAAGGTACACCAAAATAATATCTTTTCTTTCATGTTCCATGTAATATGTAGCCATCATCACATCAAATAGCTACTTTATGTGAATAAATTTCTTATCATTTTTGGGAGCAGTTATGAATAGGACTTTTTTTCGTGATCAATATTTGTTGATTCGGTACTAATAATATACAGCTAAGTTATTGATCTGTGTTGATCTCTTTTGTATTTCGGACCTTTGGTAAAATCTCTTTATTGCACTGAGATTTTATGTCTTCCTATCTGCAAGATTCTGCCAATTGTGAAAAAATGTTGACATTTTCTTGTCTCCTTTTGGTGTGCTTTCTTGCATTTTCTTTCATGACTACTGTATATAGCTTCTAGTATTATTTGGGATAAAATTGGTGAAGGTGGGCATGTTTGAATTATCTCAACTTGTACAAGGCTTTCAGCACTATTTCTTGCCCTAAGTTAGCTGCTACTAAGAAAACAGACATCCTTATAAAGACAAACATTCTTTCTATATCACATTTGTGTTTTATTCAGTGAATAAATGCTTAATTTATCAATTGTTTGCTTGGCACCCATTAAAATTCCCATGTGATTTTTGTCTGTTATATTTTTGCTTTGTTTTATGCAGTATCCTTATTGATTAATTTATACTGAATCATCCTAGGATGATTTGAACTTGATCTTGGTTCACAACCATTTAACTGTATGTTCTTATTGGGTTTGTTATGGGAAATTTTTCCAGTTTTTTTTTTAATCAACTGTTTTAAAACAATATTGGGAGTTCATTAGTAAAGAATACCATTTAGCTAGGTATGAGTCATTTCCATTAAATTTTATACTAAATTTTAATTCCTTATTTGCCTTTTTAACTAGTAGAATAGTTCTTTATATGTATGATATTTTTTGCTCATGTGTTATCTTTGCTATGTGCTCATCCTTACATAAAGGCTTTTATGAATCATTCTCTATTTTATGTGCTGACAAGTTGTTAAGCTTTTGCTCAATATTGACCTCTTTGTAGAGATGCACTATTCAGTCTATTAATAATATGTTCAAACCGATGACAGTATTACATATTATCATTTTCTCATTTTTTATGTTATTACTTGTACTTGGTACTTCAGATTTATTGAAATTTGCTTTTGGTACTTAACAGTTAATAATTACACTACCTCAAGATTTTGAGTTTGGTGTGCCAATATATCACAGACTATTATCAATAATGCAGTATTATTGATTTATCCTTGCAATTTCTTAGACTACAAACATAGAATATAATAGCATGCCAAACTATATTAGATTTCTTACTGCTCATACACAAAATGAGAACCTTATATTCTCTACCTTTTCAATTTCAGTATTGTAAAAAGCATCTAGAATATTGATTAAGAGGGAAAGAGCTTCATCTTATATTTATCAATATCAAATTTCTCTATCACATTTCTGCAAATGCATTTGTTTGGTCAGCTATATTTTCTTATTTGTCCCAGTGTTGTTTCTATTCATTTGTTTGCGAAAATTACATATTATATAATATGTGATTTTATTCATGAAAATTGATGGTAGTCATAATAGAATTATATGACTAATAAAGTTGGAATTTTATGCCTTGCCTTTTTAAATATTGTAGTTTTGTAAATATTTATTATAATAATCTATTAAACTTAATATTTATAATTGACTTCTGTCAAAGAATTTAGGTAGAGTAAAAGTATGACATGTCAAAAGCTCATTAACCCACTTTTAGATACTCAAAAAAAAAGATACTTTTTCACATCATTATACCTTACTATAATTACCAATTAATTGAAACATTTAACATCTTGTATTACCAGAGAAAGGAAATTATGTCAGGGAAGTGAAATTTATAACTAAATTTCAGACCCATGTCATAATATTTACCATCTCTGATTATTTTCTCACTAATAATTAAATAATTTAAAAGAGTGTTTCTGTGTTAGTATTCAAAATGAGACACTAGAAAACTTAATTCATTTGATAAATATTGACCAGTAATGCATTTTGTAAGATACTAATACTTTTATGATGAAATATTCATTATGTTGCTATTTTAAACCAGTTGTTAATTGGTGTGTATTCCCCTTGGGTAATCTCTTGGGGATTTATGAAGATTTGATTGAGTAGATATAAATGTTCTACATTTACTATATTGTTTGAATGAATAAACATGAATTTCTTGGCTTCACAGGTAAGATAAATTTTAGTTAACTTGCAGAACTTTTACGGTGATTGTAACATTGGACCATAAATTTTTGTACCTCAAGTTTGCCTATTGTATATTATGTGAAAACTATTAATTACTGATTATTCCTTAGATGAATAAAATGTATTTATCCACACCTGATATATATCAAATTTCATTAAAACGTTGAAAACAAATTCTTCCTAGAAAACATAAAAGCAAGTATTGATTTATACATTTGAGAATGTAGAAGTGTTCCAAATTTAATTGTATGTATTCTTATTCTCCCAAAGAAAACAAACATTTCAAAGAATTAACAATAATAACCACAATAGATGGAAAGGATACACTCAGTTCATATCCTGTCAAGGATACTAGTACTTGGGCAGAATAAGATATCAATAGTCTTATTATATAGAATCGACTTTTGTTTCCTACTTATTGCTGTTATTATTTTGTTCCCTATTTACTACAGATTATTATTCCTAATAGCATAGTATTTACAATTTTATTCATTGAAAAGAAATTGAACTCATGCTAATGTAACAAACTGTGTGGTGGTTATGTGTATCTAAGTATGGAAGTGATAGTAAATCAATACATCACAGATTCTCAATCTAGAAATAAAGAGAAAAATATAATTCGTTAAAATATACTATTCAAATTATTTTAGATATAATCCTGATAAATTAATATCGGAACAAATATTAGTCATCAAAATATTTTGTATAGCTGAAGAATTAAATATTTGGCTTGGGTCTCTAGTCATATATATTGTATAATATAATTTTAATACTTATTTTTTATGATCTAATATTGACTACTTTCTAAATTAGCATATACTACTATAAAAAGTCATTCCATATTTATCTTGATTTGTTGGTTTATGTGGTATGTCATAGGACCTTCTATGAAATTGTACTTGTGCATGTAGTCTTACATCAACCATCACATACCTTACTTATTCAGATGTATATGTATTTTACTAGAGAAACAAATTTTCAGAAAAAATAAAACCTCACTTCTAATGTCATACATGGCTTGTGTTCATGATTTAAAAAGAACACACATGTTAAATTTCCATGTTCTATATTCAAATCTCAAGATAGATATCCCATTGAAGTGATCTAAAATATTATATTCAGCCTTATAGTTTCCGTAGATTCCTGATTACTTAATTTTATAGCATTCTCTATGATTTCTTTTAAAAGGATGCTTATACCTCATCTATTTAAGCTTCTTTAGTTCAAAATCTTGCCAAAGTCATATCAAAGATATCCTTTATTTTGAATTTTACATGTATATTAAGATGTAATTTATCAAGCTGGGTATGGTGGCACATGCCTTTAATCCCAACACTCGGGAGGCAGAGGCAGGACTGAGTTCGAGGCCAGCCTGGTCTGCAAAGTGAGTTCCAGGACAGTCAGGACAGAGAAACCTTGTCTCGAAGCCCCCCTACACACACACACACAAAAATAATTTATCCAGACTCTGTAAATCTCAGTGCCTATCCTTTCTTAGAAATATGTCATTTATATATTTTATAGATTTCCAAATAAATTTTATGCAATTGTTTCTTGATGGGTTTTTTGTTTTCTCAATATTCTTCCTTGATGTTTTCTTGATACTTGTATTATTTTCTAGTCAGAAACATCCCCCACCAAACACAAGCATGCACACACACACATACACACGCACACACACACACACACACACACACACACACAATTTAAATTCAAGTTCTGCATATAAGAACAAATATGAGTGTTCTTTTGCAAATTCTATTTCATTTTTCTTAAGAAATTATCCTCATCGTCATCCATTTCTTCCACACAATTTCAGTTTTACTTATGTACAGTATAATTTTAACTTTGTACCACATTTCTTCTACATGTTCACTTGCTAACAGATATCTAGACTGGTTCCACTTCTTATATTTTGTGAAAAATTTAGCAAAAAACATGGATGCACAATTATCTCTGTAGTTAAATTGCAGAAATTGAGGTATATGTAGAGGAGTGGAAGAATAATTTTTTCTGTCCAAATTTATTTTTTTTTTACAAAATATCATACAAACTTCCAATGTGGCTAAATGTGTTTTCACATTCACTAGACAATTTAAGTATTCCTCTTTTTCCCAGTGCCTACTGTCATTTTTTTTCTAATTGATAGGAATTTGATCGTTTTGAGAAACAATCTCAAATCACTTTAATTCTTCCTTTTTCCTAAAAAAGTTTAATGTTGTTTCAATTATTTTGATAATTCTTCCTTCCTTCCTACTTTCCTTCCTTCCTTCCTTCCTTCCTTCCTTCCTTCCTTCCTTCCTTCCTTCTTTCTTTCTTTCTTTCTTTCTTTCTTTCTTTCTTTCTTTCTTTCTTTCTTTCCTTCGTTCCTTCCTTCCTTTCTTCCTTTCTTTCTTTCTTTTTTTTTCTGAGAATTATCTATTCAATTCTTTGGCCCATGTGTGTAGAAGAATAGATTCACTGGTATCCGTTATGGCAGATATTAAAGTCTCTTGTGTGATAAATATTGAACAAAATTAGTTTTGAGGTGACACAGATTGTTTCTATTATAATGATTATTTTCTTTGTCAGACAGAGCTATTTAATCTCTTGTAATTTTTATTATCAGTTTGAGGGATTATATTCTATGCATCCAGATTCCTTTTCAGAATATCCTTGCCTGTATTCACAGTTGTTTTCAGAATGCTCTCCTGTATTTTCCTCAAGCATTTTCAGTAAGCCAATCTTAACTTTATGATAATTGATACAGTTAGAATTGTTTTGGAGCATAAAGATTGGTGTTTAATTTCATTCTTCTACCCATCATCACCATTTTCCTATCTGAACACATTGAAGATTGTTTCAAATATTTGTTTTGAAGTCTTTGCAAAAAGGTTACACTGTTATATCTCTGCATGTTTATTTCTATGTTTCTTTCCATTCCACATTATACATATGGGTTTTATACTGATAGATACTGTCTTTTATCTTAAGGTTTTGTGCTACATTACATATTAAAATAGATTTACAATTATTTTCTAGAAGGCCACTTTTTATTGTTCAGAAATATCCATTTGATCTCAATTTAATTCTGTAATGTTTCATTCTAATAATTCTTCTCTGAAGAATTCCATTGAAATTTTCATGTTGGTTGTGTTAGACAAATACAACATTTTAAGTAGGGTACCTACCTCCAAAATATTAAACAGCAGTATCTCTATTTCATTGTACTTGTGGCATTTATGATTATACTATGTACATATATGATACAGCTATTTTCTCCTAGACCACTATTGGTGTATATCAATTAGTCTAAGTTTATTCACTTATATACTATGTGTTGTTATCATAGTACTATGGACCATAGCCTGAGAATCTTCAACATTGTTGCATGAGATTCCAACATGAGGAACATCACAGAAGCTACTTTCTTTGTTCTCAAGGGACTCACAGACAACAATGAATTTCAGATCATTCTCTTTTTTCTCTTCCTAGCAATTTACCTTTTTACTCTAATAGGAAATGTAGGACTTATTATTTTAGTTGTTGGAGATTCTCAACTCCACAATCCTATGTACTGTTTCCTCAGTGTGTTATCTTCTGTAGATGCTTGCTATTCTTCAGATATCACCCCAAACATGCTAGCAGGCTTTATGTCTAAAAGCAAAATGATTTCATTTTATGGTTGTGTGACACAGATGTTTCTTGCTGTTACATTTGGAACCACAGAATGCTTTCTTTTGGCAGCAATGGCATATGATCGATATGTAGCCATTCACGACCCACTTCTGTATGCAGTGAGCATGTCTCCTCGAGTCTATGTACCACTTATCATTGCTTCCTATGCTGGTGGAATTGTGCATGCTATTATCCACACAGTGGCCACTTTCAGCCTGTCTTTCTGTAGATCCAATGAAGTCAAACACATATTCTGTGATATACCTCCTCTACTTGCTATTTCCTGCTCAGAAACGTATGTAAATGAGCTCTTGCTCTTCTTCTTTGTGAGTTTCATCGAGCTAGTCACCATCCTGATTGTACTGGTCTCCTATGCTTTTATCCTGTTGTCAATCCTGAAGATGAATTCAGCTGAAGGGAGAAAAAAAGTCTTCTCTACCTGTGGAGCTCACCTCACTGCTGTGTCCATTTTTTATGGCACAATCCTCTTCATGTATGTAAGACCCAGTTCCAACTATTCCTTGGAGCATGACATGATAGTGTCTACATTTTATACCATTGGGATTCCCATGCTCAACCCCATCATCTACAGTCTGAGAAACAAAGATGTAAAAGAGGCAATGAAAAGAGTTTTGAGAAAAAAATTTCATATTAAACATTGAATTAAATACTTAAATGGTTTTTCTGTGTTTTTTATGCCATAAGTTCTTAAAAAGTATTCATATTTTTTGCTGTATTTTTTAATTGGTCTTTAATTCATTCACACATAAAATAATTGTCATTTGTCTCTTCTTATACCAGGTTAGTTGGCCTATAATATTGAATATTATGGGCCAGGTAAATCTCTACCACTCATCTCAGCATAGAAGTACTGTGATATTAGATGCATCTTTTCAATCTTGGCTTCGCATGCATTCTAGGGATTCAAATTCACATCTCCAAACATGCAAAGCAAGCAATTTATATAGTGATCCATCTACCACCTCTCCAATCTTTGGGTTTGAAGGACATGAAATTGCATGCATTTGTATTCTAAGGTATCATTGTTTGTATAATGCAGTTCTTAAATGTTCACTTTAGTTAAATATTGATTATACTCAAATTTCTACATATTTACATATCTAGAGATGAGTAATGTCTTTGTTTCTTAAAATTTTTTGCGCACAGATATTCTAGATACAAACAGTTACTAATATGCTGAAGTGATTGTAGTAGTTTTGTAGGACTCATAACAAAAAGTGTACAGAATCGGGTTTATGCAAAAACTTAGTCTTTATATGTCTCGATGTTTGACTTCTAAAATCAAAAAGAGTGCAGTGATAAATTATTCTTAGTTTTTTCTGTGTGGGTTACAGATGCTTATATTTTCTTATTGTTATCCTTAGAGTTTTCCTCTCTATATGTCTTTTTGCTGATCTGTCCTTATACGGATAGGAAGAATATTGGATTAACACCCATCAGAAGATTTTATTATAACTACCTATATTTGAAAGACCGTGTCTCTAGATTATGAAACAGTAGGTATATATTTTTAACACTGAATCCTATGTATGTATGTATATATGTATGTGTGTGTGTGTATACTGAAATATATGTATGTGTGTATACAGAAATATTTGTAAATTATGATACATATTTATATGATCATTGTTTTAAAAACTAATTATCTAGCCTCTCCACTGAAAAAAAATATTTTAAGTTCTCATATTTGTAATTCTATACAATTTCATATTTGTATATGGCTAATGAAATGCCACCTAATCAATATATAAAGCACATAGACATATACATACACAGCCACACAAACACACAAACGCACAGCCACACAGATACTTACACACACATACACACACACACACACACACACATACATATAACTTTTTTTTTTTTTTGGGTTTTGAAGGCAGGGTTTCTCTGTGTAGCCCTGGCAGTCCTGGAACTCACTTTATAGACCAGGTTGGCCTCAAACTCAGAAATCCACCTGTCTCTGCCTCCCAAGTGCTGGGATTAAAGGCATGTGCCACCACACCCAGGTACATATAACTTTTATAAAGTCCCAGTCTCTGACTCCATTTTCTTTTTTACTTCTTCCCTCTCAACACACAAGAAAATATACCTAGAGCATTACAGATGGCAATTAGGATGGTATTTGCTACAAATTTCCACTCAAAGTTGCTGCATACGAACCTCACTTGGGTCCTTGATACACTGGCAAAACTCGGGTTCAGTTGCAGGTGGACAAAGAGTCGGCGAAAGTGGGTTGACAAACAGATGCAACACAAGAGAGTGTGGATCTGAATGTAATTTGGCAAATCTAGCATCAAACTTTTTATACAGAAGTAAATAGGGAAGTTACACAAAACAGAGGAATGCAAACACGGAAGGACTGGCAGGAACCAACTGGGATAAAATTCAATGTTAACAACTGGGTTCAAAAACAGCTCCACCTAAAGTTAGCTTAAACTTAGAAGCCAGGGCCAAGGGCTTCATGCCCTTGCCATAGTTCCTATTCTCTTCTATAGTATAGTCCACCTTCCCCCTAGGCCATTGTAAATTCTTGTGTATGGGTGTAACTCAGCTATCTATAGTTCTAAGTATCTACTCTGGTTCCTCCTTAGATCACAACCTTCTTTCTTCCAAGGTAATGATAAATCCCTGTGTGGGGCAATGAGCTATCCATGCACAGGATTGGCTCAAGGACTGACTGCCTAGGACTGATGAAGAATCTAACTTAGCTATATGTCAAAAATTCAATCCTTAGAAGTACTTATAATAAAGCAATATTAAGCAAAAGCACACAGATCCGTTTACCAACTAAAGCAAGGACACTGGAGCATTCGTTATACAGGATGCCATGATTCTAGGAGACTAAGTTTCCGTGAACTTTTCCCATCGGGACAGCAACCAGGTTTTTGGGACCTGTCGCACTTGTCACTATTGGAGTGGATGTAACACAAAGATTCCAGTGAAATATTCATTATATGTCTCTAGAAATTTAATCATAACCTATGGTTCAATCAATACAGATGATGTTTCTCTTGTTCTTAAGGAATGAATATTTTCAATTGTTGTTGTTGTTGTTGTTGTTGTTGTTGTTGTTTTTATGAAGAAAACCAGTCTCATTCTTCAATTCCTGAAGAAAAGTAAACAGATATCAGCATGTGTTAGGATTATATTAACACTCAAGAACAACAAGTTGAATTATGGTTATTTAAATTTCAACACAAGGAAGATTTTCTATTCCCCTGCATAAACCTCTTTCAACTTCTATATACTGTCCATTGCCAGGACTCTATTCATGATGTAGTTCAGTGAAGCTTTAGCATTAGTTTCATGCTTTATTGCCCACACCCAATCATGAAAGTACAGAAAATATCATTTAACTTTTTTCATCATAACTAGCTTTAACAAAAATATTTCTGTGATCAAAGAGGAAACAGGGAGACTGGTGAGGGGACCCGCAGCAGCTGGACCCGATCGTCCTGCGCCTCTCCTGCCCAGGAGGGGTGTTCGCCTGGCGGCTGTCCGCAGGCTGATCCAGCGCCCAACACCTTGCCCCC